>NC_044988.1:74150523-74462190 GCF_008728515.1 Papio anubis
TATGGAAGGGGCCCGTGGAGGCTACAAAGCCAGTCTAGGGTCCATGAACATGACAGTGTGGCCCTGCGTGCCACAGCTGCAGCTTCCTCAGGATTGTCCTGAGCCACATCCCACAGTCCTTAGTCCATCCTAACTCACATCACGGTCCTGTGCATTTGAAGAAACCTCAATGTCTCATTTGGGAGACATTTATTATGCCCATACTTATGTCCAGGCACTGAAGCCAGGAGCCAGGAATACAAAGGGAAGGGGCAGCATCCTGCTTTGCTCAGGGAGCTCACACTCAGGGGAGAAAGACCTGCAGACATTGTAGTCTGATGGGGCAGTGACAGAGGTGAGAGAGGTGATCTGATGCAGAGAAGACAGAACTCCCCTAGCCTTGGCTGTCAGCTCCTCATGGGCAAGGACCCTTCCAGCGTGCGTCTCTGTGCCAGCCCCTACCCCCTAGCTCCTAGAGTCAGCCCATTCAGATGCGCGTCTGCTGAATGATATCATTAACAACATATAGTATATTCCAAAATAGCTAGCAGACAGGACTTGAAATGTTCACAACATACAGAAATGATAAATACTCGAGGTGATGGATACCCCAAATACCCCAAATTCTCCCTTCCCTCATTCTGCAGACTCTATCACACAAGCATTTACAAAAGCAACTTCACTTAAATCCAGCCATTCAGAATTCTCCAGAGGATAAGAAGGGAAGCAAAAGGATTAACTGACAAGTTTGGAAAGAAAACCTGATCTGATACTTACATGGATTTGTTAAAGTTTCCAACAACTCCGGGAGCCTCCCCAGGAGT
Organism: Papio anubis; assembly: GCF_008728515.1. Lineage (NCBI taxonomy): Eukaryota > Metazoa > Chordata > Mammalia > Primates > Cercopithecidae > Papio > Papio anubis. The sequence continues at coordinate 74,151,327 of NC_044988.1, forward strand.
CGGGTAACGGAAACAGGGGTTGTTGGCATTACAGATAATCCCCTGAACCCAAGGAAGTGTTCCTGCAGAGGGCATGGCTTTATTTGGAAAATGGCCTGTTGAAATCGAGGAGTAGAAAAACACAGGGAGAAACATTAATTCTCTGAAGCGATTCTGAGGCTCCATTTATACAATGCTTCATGCCAATCTGTCCGTCCCATTCCCCACATCCCAGAGACCTGTCTCTTCTGAATACATCTGACTCTCAGGTGGAAACTTGGCCTTAGATGTCATTCTTAATCTAGTGGACATCATCTGTAGAATGGAGTTCACGACACCAGCGTTGGAGAAGTGATGAGAGAGGTCCTAAGCAGAAAGTCCCTGGCATCCTTAGTTCCTCTTGATGGCCAGCCTCAGCGTTCAGACATAGAGGGGACTTGGGGATGCCCTAAGCCTATTTTTTCATACTCTAAGGAGGTAACTATGGTAAGATAAAGTGGGCCAGGCACAGTGGCTCACGCCTGTAATCCCAGCACTTTGGGAGGCCAAGATGGGTGGATCATCTGAGGTCAGGAGTTCAAGACCACCCTGGCCAACATAGTGAAACTCTATCTCTAATAAGCATATAAAAATTAGATGGGCTTGGTACAAAAATTAGATAGGCTTGGTACAAAAATTAGATGGGCTTGGTGGCAGGCACCTGTAATCCCAGCTACTTGGGAGGCTGAGGTAGGAGGATCACTAGAACTCAGGAGGCGGAGGTTGCAGTGAGCCAAGATAGCGCCACTTCACTCCAGCCTGGGTGACAAGAACAAAACTCCATCTCAAAAAATAAATAAATAAATAAGATAAAGTGACTGACAAAGAACACTCGTGGAGTCAGCTGGCACAACTGGGAGTAGAACCCCCATCTCCATGGTCCCAATCCAAGCCTCTTCCTCACACCTGCAGTTAGACTGGAATTTAGCTCATATCACACCCCTCTGGTACTCTCCTCAGTTTGCCAAAGATTTGTCAGTTTCACCTCCTCTGCCAGCTATAAAGCTCCTCAAGGGCACCAGAAAAACACACGGGCTTGGGGTCTGATGTCGTCTGTGAAGCTTCGTGTTACTATTGTTGTTTTGTCCCTATATTAAAACAATGAGGCCCCATGCACTAGGCCATCCTCTTGCTCCTTCTGTCTTTCTTACAATGAGCTTCTTACCAAAAGGATGATGGGACATATTTGGGCTCAGTCCTAGGATTCAATTTGGCATAGTTGGGTTTGTGGCCGTAATACATGGATGCTGCTTATAAGGATCAAGATTAATAGGCCCTGGACCAGGGGTTCTTAACCCAAGGACCTGTTCAGGTGTGGACAGAAAGGCCAGAGCTCCAGCTTCTATCATATTCTCAGGATTATCTGCGACCCCAAAAGAGTTCACAGTTATCAAGAACCACAGCTCTAGGTGGTGAAGAACAAGTAGCTTCACAAACCAACTGGAATTCACATCCAGTCCCTGCAGCTTGCTAAGCAGCGACTTTGGCCAAGTCACTGGCCCCATACCCTCAGTTTTCTCATCTGTAAAGTGGTGATAAAAGTACAATTAACTTCACAGAGCTGTGGTGAGCATCACATGAGATTTTGCAGGCAAAGCATTTTTGCAGAGTGCCTGGTGCAGGACAAAGGCTCAACAAATGGGCCTATGAGGATTTTTCAGGCACTGTGGAAGTGAATCTACCACAGCACTTACTCTGCTATTGCCCAACAGAACACTCCTTCCATCTCACAGCTACCACCTCCCTCCAAAGTGGGAACCTTGTTTTATTCATCTTTTTATTTTCATACAAATGCACTGAGTCTCCCCAGAAGTTAACCCAAAGTCAGCACTTGCCGCACTTTGCATTTCAGTATAGGGTCTTTCTCTTCTATCCATATTCCAACCAGAAAAGCAACATCCAAAGCAAGGATGTGACAAGATCTGATCACTGTGGCCACCCACTGCAGGGACTCTGGCCTATTGAACATTTACACAGTTAATCTCCCTATCTTCCTGTTAATAGTTCAAGGAAAACCAAACAAGGCCCCTTTACCTAAGTCAGCTGCTCTTCATTCAGGGAGATTTATGTAACCCAACCAAATACTCAAAGGACCAAAAGATTCTCCCCTTTCAACGCCAGGAGATACTGGCACTGTAGACAGAGTGGCACAGGTGAAAAGCAGCACAAGGTAGTGATGGTGAAGGTATTTCAGGTTATCCCTTAGCAGGGGCGGCAAAGGCCCTTCCTTGTACATTCTACCCCATCCTATTTGCAAACAAAAGTAGGATCAGGACTAAGCAGTGGGTACACAGGAAGACAAATAATATAGTGGACTCTCAGGACCCAGGGAAGGTTTTAAGACCTTGATAACTCTGGTTTGAACTGGGGAAGATTTACAGAGAAGAATTTCACACCAGTCCTTTGTTCCTAGGGACAAGACACCTCTTCAAGTTTCGCCTTAACTTTTAACTCTGCTCTTCCAACTAGGTCCCTGGAGGGTGATGAGAACAGAAGGTAAGGTTGCAAGAAGTGCATGGATGTGGCCGGGCATGGTGGCTCATGCCTGTAATCCCAGCACTTTGGGAGGCCGAAGCGGGCAAATCACCTGAGGCCAGGAGTTCAAGACCAGTGTGGTCAATGTGGTGAAACCCTGTCTCTACTAAAAATACAAAAATTAGCCAGACGTGGTGGCACATGTCTGTAGTCTCAGCTATTTGGGAGGCTGAGGCAGGAGGCTCGCTTGAACCTGTGAGGCAGAGGTTGTAGTGAGCGGAGATCATACCACTGCACTCCAGTCTAAGCGACAGAGCGAGACTCCGTCTCAAAACAAACAAACAAAAGAAGTGCACAGATGTAAGGAAAAGTCTCATTTACCATCTATATATACAAGAATTTCAGAACTTTTCTGAAAATTTATGATCTGGAGTCAGACAAATCTAGGTTAAAACTCAACAACTTGCCCAAGATCACAACCTCGGTGAACGGCAGAGGCAGAATACAAACAAACTCCAACTTGTCTGATGCCAAAGACATTTGCTATTTCCACTACACCATCCTGCCTGCTTGTAATCATTCCAGAAAGAATAGTCCAGTAGATGAAAAAACTGAGTTTGCCCTTGAAACTTACACTTCAGTGGCGCTTGGCATAACGCTTAAATAAAATCTAATATGTATTTGCTCATCAATCAAAAAAATATCTTTGGGGTTCCAAAAGAGAAAACAATTATCTCACAGGCATATAAATTGTGTATAAATTTCAGTTTATGCTTTTTTTTTTTTTTTTTTTTTGAGACACAGTCGCACTCTGTTGCCCAGGCTGGAGTACAATGGCATGATCTCAGCTTACTGCAACCTCAGCCTCGCGGGTTCAAACAATTCTCCTGCCTCAGCTCCCCCAGTAGCTGGCATTACAGGTGTGCGCCACCACGCCTGGCTAATTTTTGTATTTTTAGTAGAGATGAGGTTTCACCACGTTGGCCAGGCTGGTTTCAAACTCCTGACCTCAAGTGATCCACCCACCTTGACCTCCCAAAGTGCTGGGATTACAGGCCTGAACCACTGTGCCTGGCCCACTCTTTTCTTCTATGGTGAAATCAGGAAATCATGTCTGAGAAAATTTTTCTTGAGCTGGGGGGGTGGTGTGTGTGTGTGTATTTCATATGACTATGTGTGATGTGCACTAGATAATTAGCAAGTAAATACTGTTGCTGTGTATTGTGAGAAAGATGGGACCAGGCCAAGAAACACAATTAAAAGGTGGCCCTGGCCCCATTGCTTTCCTGGAAGACGAGTATCTCGTAAGCTTGTGCGTCTCCCTAGGGGCATGGACTGATCTGCTTAGCAGTAGGAAAAATCACTGGGGCAGTGAAACTGAAGTCCCAGCTACATTTCTCACATAAATATTGATCCTTTAGATTTAGCCATTTCTGCAGTGTCAATCCACCCACTGAGCCCAGACCTAAGAGAAAGACTGTGATTGTAGGACGATACACTGACAATAATAATATAAGGTAGGTATTACTATTCCCTTTTAAAAAGAAGCTGAAATCACTTGTCCCAGGTCATATGCTTAGTGAATGCTGACACCAGAATTCATACCCAGGTAACCTGACATCTGGAGCTTGCGTTCTTAGCCACTACTGTATTTTCTATGCTCACTGTAAAGGCTGTTATCAAAATACATGATTGACAGTCAGATGATCTGCGTTCTATTCAAGGTTGTTATGAGAATAAAATAATATTAGTAAAACTGAGAAGTTCTACACAAATGTTGCTTAAAATGATGTGTTCCATGATTTGCAACGTGTGATTAAGACATCATGCATATGGAAAAGACTAAGTGTTAAGGCATTATCTTAAATGTGCTTTTGAATCACCACTTTCTAAAATTATCAGTAAAGTTATTTTATTTTCATGATTTAAAAATGTGTAAAAGAGATGTTGGCTATTGTTATAATTACAATTATCACCATTCACTAGGACTGAAAATAGTCTCCTGAGTTCATGCCTTATCAAAAAATGAGAAGCCTAGGTTTTTCTGATCCAAACCATGCGTGATGTTTCTCAAAGACGGCATCTTTGGAAAAGTCCAATTTAGCCCACGTTCATTGCCTGGATTTTCCCTGCCATTGGTGAGTCTCAGGTAACATCCACAGTTACTTACATTCATGTTGTTCATAGGGTGGGTAGCTCAGCCGAACAGAGATCAGGATCAGGAAGATAAATAGAGGCCAGGCCACTTCCAGCAGCAGCTGACACTGAATGGAAAATAAGACAGAATACTGTAAATTTCAAAATAACACGGATGTCCAATGCTACTGGGATTTAGGAAATCCACAGAAAACTTCATCTACTAATTAATCAATTTCTCCAGTCTCTCCCACCACTCTCTAAGCTTTAACAGAACTGTTTGGAGTTCCGACCTTTTAATACACCATTCCATATACCTCTGTGTCTTCCCTTAGGTAAGGGAAGATGTTTCCTATCCTGCTTTATCTGGTTCACTTCTACTCATTCTTCAGGATGCATCCTGGCATAATTTCCTTTACTAAAATCTCAGCCTGAGCTAGAAGCCCTTCTCCCGTGCTACTCCAGTAACCCAGGCACACTCCTCCTGTAGCATTTTCCTGGAGCTCTTGAAATCATCTGTTTTTATTGCTGGCTTCCTCAGCACACTGAGCACTCTGAAAGCAGGCACCCATCCGAGTCTCTCTGCATCCCCAGCCTTAGCACAGTGTCAGGTACGTGGTGACTATGTTGAAAGGAGAGGACCAGGGCAACCTGCTGTGCTAAATACACACAACCCTTGCTCCTCTAATTGCACAGAAAGCTGCTCCCTATGAGGCAGAGAAGAGGGCTCTCAATGACAATGAAAATTCACACATAGTTCCACATTGACTTGTGTGCACGCAGGACTGTAAAGAGACAGGGCGAAGTCCTTCCCCATCTGTCCAGGTCTGGTCACCATCTTCTCCAATGAGTTAAAAGATCATTGAACTTATAAGCAAGCATGATACACTGGTTAAAGCAATGAGGTTTCTCCAAAGGAAAACCCTGCCTCAGTGAGTTACTAGGGGATAAATCAGCAGAAAGACAAGATGGAAATCACTAGACGTAATGTAACTGAGCCAGTAGTGTTCAGACAACTAGTTACATTGCCTGAAGTCATCACCTCTCCCATTCCTAATTCATTTCCGTATTTCAACATTGTAATCAACATAAATACCAAAGAGCCCAAAAGAGTCACGGGGTCTTGTGTTTAAGAGTAATTATACCTTATAACTGTGGCTTCAGAGTCACAGAGCCAAAAGAGCACTGGTATGAAATCCCTTTTTGTCTTTTTTTTTTTTAAAAAAAAGCAACAGATTGGGCTGGGTGCACTGGTTCATGCCTGTAATCCCAGCACTTTGGGAGGCTGAGGTGGATGGATCACCTAAGGTCAGGAATTCGAGACCAGACTGGTGAACATGGTGAAACCCTGTCTCTACTAAAAATACAAAAAAAGTAGCTGGGCATAGTGTTGGGTGCATGTAATCCCAGCTACTTGGGAGGTTGAGGCAGAACTGCTTGAACCCAGGAGGCGGAGGTTGCAGTGAGCTGAGATTGTGCCACTGCACTCCAGCCGGGGCGACAGAGCAAAACTGCGTCTCAAAAAAAAAAAAAGCAAAGATTTTGTTTTTGAGACAGGGTCTTGCTCCACCGTCCAGGCTAGGCTATGATCTAGAGATCATAGCTTACTGTAACGTCAAACTCTTGGGCTCAAGTGATCCTCTCCCCCAGGGCTCCCAAACTGCTGGAATTACAGGCATAAGCCACTGCACTCAGCCGATGCAGAAATTTTTCTTGATCTTCGAGTCCTTATATTTTTACGGAAAATTTGAAAATAAAAAATACAGAAAAGTTTAAAAAGGTAAATATAAATCACCTTAATCCTACCTCTAAGAGATAATCCCTAGTAAACTGAACCAAAAATGGTTCTCTGTTAATATCTTTTGTCTTTTTTCACGCTTACATAAATAATATTTTTTCTCTACAATATTGAGACTATGCAGCACATATACTTCTGTATTCTGCTTTTTCATTTAACATCATACTGGGAGAGCATTTCCCATGACATAAAATATGCTCTTAAAACATGTCTTGTAATGTCTACTTGATATTCCACTCTGTGAATAGATCATAATTTAACTTTTCTGCTCAATTGCTGGTGCTTGAGATTGTTTTGGGTGTTTTTTATTATTATTTATTTATTTGTTGTTTTATTTCTGATTAAAAAAAAAAAAAAACAGTTTTTTATTTCCAAAGACCTCTGATATGGTTCTACATTAAACTCTTTTAAAAAATCTTTTCGGGGATGGACGCAGTGGCTCATGCCGGTAATCACTTTGTGAGGCCGAAGCAGGTGGATCACCTGAGGTCAGGAGTTGGAGACCAGCCTGGCCATCATGGTGAAACCCTGTGTCTACTAAAAATACAAAACTTAGATGGGCATGGGGGTATACGCCTGTAATCCCAGCTACTTGGGAGGCCAAGGCAGGAGAATCTCTTGAACCCAGGAGGCCAAGGCAGAAGAATCGCTCAAACCCAGGAGGCCAAGGTAGGAGAATCGCTCGAACCAGAAGGCCTAGGTTGCAGTGAGCCGAGATCACGCCACTGAGTGATCAGAGTGAGACTGGGCAGAAGGAAATATAGCAAGATAAACAGTGGATGTACTAGGATGATAAGAATATGGGTGTGGCTGGCACAGTGGCTCGTGTCTATAATCCCAGAACTTTGGGAGGCCAAGGCAGGCGGATCACCTGAGGTCAGGAGTTTGAGACCAACCTGGCCAACATGATGAAACCCCATCTCTACTAAAAATACAAAATTAGCTGGGCATGGTGGTGCATGTTTGTACTTCCAGCTACTTGGGAGGCCGAGGTAGGAGAATTGCTTAAACCTGGGAAGCGGAGGTTGCTGTGAGCCAAGATTGCTCCACTCCAGCCTGGGCGACACAGCAAGACTCTGTCTCTAAATTTTTTAAAAAAAAATGGGTAATGTTTTTAATACTTTCCTGTCTTTTCTAAATTTTCCACAATGAGCATGTATAAATTATCTCGTGGTACAAAAAAACACTGTTACCATAAAGCTATCAAGAATAGTTGGCACAGACAGCACAACAGAACGAAAAATAAAGGCAAAAGGATCCCTGTCTGGAAGAAAGCATGCTGACAGTGGAGTACTCAAGACCAAAGATGGGGCTGGTCTTGCTAAGATTTCTGTAAATAATCCCAAAGAGACAACGTACTCCAAGCTTGGGAATGACATTCAGCCTTTTCTTTCTTTTCTTTTTTAATAGCAAACACCTTTTTATTCTATAGCTTATTTTTTAAGTTCAGCTACACATCACATTCCATATCTTAAAGATATACAATTTTTACTTGTCAATTATACCTCAATAAAGCTGGGGGTGGGGGTGGGGGTGGGGAAGAAAGCAATTTTCTTTCTGCCAAAGAACAAAACCACGACTCTATGAAAATAAACTTTTCTCAGGCCGGGCGCGGTGGCTCACGCCTGTAATCCCAGCACTTTCGGAGGCAGAGGCGGGTGGATCACGAGGTCAGGAGTTCGAGACCAGACTGGCCAACATCGTGAAACCCCGGCTCTATTAAAAATATAAAAATTAGCTGGGCATGGTGGCGTGTGCCTGTAATCTTAGCTACTCAGGAGGCTGAGGCAGGAGAACTGCTTGAACCAGGACCCGGGAGGCAAAGGTTGCGGTGAGCCGAGATCACACCATTGCACTCCAGCCTGGGCAACAAGAGTGAAACTCTGTTTCAAAAAAAAAAAAAAGGAAAGAAACTTTTCTCCCAGCTGAGACAGGACTCCCTCATCTCAATTTCCCCAGGTACTTTGTGTCTGTATCAGCTCTTGGTGCACCAGAGACCCTATTTATATATGAGCTTCTCCCTTAGGGTCACTTTCTTCTTACTAAGCCTACCACATGATAACGGCTTTGAAAATGTTTGGTGAGTAAGTAAATGAGCTGAAGTTTAGAAAATAATGAACATGGAAATATAAATCAGTTGAACCCTTTGGGAAAGCAACGTAACAACATGGATTCAAGAGCCATGTTTATCCCATGTGCCCAATTACTATTCCTGGAAATTTATCCTAGGAAACTGAACTTAAGATATCAAAAAACTATATGCATAAAGTTATTCACTCATTGAAACATTGTAATTGCAAAATATTGGAAACAATTGCACAGCAATGGGGAAATGTTTAAAGTATGGTACATCTACTCAACAATATATCATGCCATCATCACAACCATGTTTATGAAACACAGAAATCATTAGCCATATAATATTAAGTGAAAAAAGCAGAACATAAAATTATATGCCGTTCCAAGCTTGTAGCTAAATAAAATCACTTACAAATATTAACAAAGACAGGAATACAACTATTTTTTTAAATGGTATGACTGTAAATAAATTTAGAAAATACTAATGAGGCCGGGTGTGGTGGCTCACACCTGTAATCCCAGCACTTTGGGAGGCCGAGGCGGGTTGATTATGAGGTCAGGAGTTCAAGACCAGCCTGGCCAACAGGGTGAAACCCCATCTCTACTAAAAATACAAAAAATAGCTGAGCTTCATGGCGGGAGCCTGTAATCCCAGCCACTCAGGAGGCTGAGGCAGCAGAATTGTTTGAACCCAGGAGGCAGAGGTTGGAGTGAGCCCAGATCGCTCCATTGCACTCCAACCTGGGAGACAATGCAAGACTTTGTCTCAAAAAAAAAAAAGGAAGGAAGAGGAAGGTAGGAGGGGGGGAGGGAGGGAGGGAGGGAGGGAGGGAAGGAAGGAAGGAAGGAAGGAAGGAAGGAAGGAAGGAAGGAAGGAAGGACGATAGGAAGGAAGGAAGGAAGGAACTAATGAAATTAGGGGAAAAAAATGAAACTAAACAAAGAGTATGAGTAAAATAAATAGTCATCAACCTTGAAGCTCTGAAACTACCATTTGTACTTTTAGGATAAATAGTAGCTACCGTTTATTTAGGACCCAATATATACAAGGCACATTTTATATTAATTACTTAATTTAATCCCCAGGACACCCGTGTGAGATAGGAGACATTATTGTCTTCATTTTATATGTAGCAAGGCTAAAGCTGGAGGAAGGGTAAATCACAGAGATAGTCAGTAGCGGGGTTGAGATAAGCGGCCAATTCTACCCAAGTCAGGAGGCCACATGACATTCTATTTGACACCATGGGAGACTCAGGTAGGAAATGGCCCCAGTAGGTGGCATGGTCTAGAAATATCAACAGGATCCACAGAGGTAAGATGAATTCACAGCTTGTAGATTTATAATACTTACAGCCAATACTGGGCACCTACTGTGTACTCAGGACGTTTTGTGTATCTCATCTCCAGTATTTAATTCATAATAACTCTGTGGGGTAAGTTGTATCATTACCATTTTAGAAGTGAAGAAACTGAGGTTTGAACAAGATATGAGCCATAAGAAACTGCACCAAAGTTTGAACCCAGATCTACTGACCCTTTAGTGTGTGCTTTTGTACTCACCATGCTGCCATCACAAAGCTACGTTTGGGACATATACCTATGCCACTTAAAAGAAACCTAGCATTTGCCAGCCCTGCTGAGCAGTGATCTGACCCAATGAATCAAGGCTTATGTTCCTGGACATCTCTACAGCCCCCATATCTAGGATCCTGTAGGGCAGCAGATGCTCAAAATATGTTGGTTGACTGAAAAAAATGAATGGATCTTCCCCATGGCAACTGACAGCAAAACACAAACAAAAAATCTTACAAGCCATTTGTAGCAGCTGAATGGCGAGTGTAAGCAGATCAGGAAAAGAGGTTAAAAAAAATTGATGATGATAATAATAATGGCTAACACTTAAAAAGGTCTTACTATGCACCAGGGTTGTGAGTGCTTTATATACATTAACTCATTTAATCATCAAACAAACCAATTAGTATTCTTGTACACATTTTACAGAAGAGGAAGCTGAGATTTAAAGAGTACTGCCCAATGGTCCAAGATTGGCAAATGGCAGAACCAAGATTCAAAGCCACTCTGACTGAAGGGCTCCTTTCTCTTCACCATTATGGACCCCAACCTCCTTATGCACTTTGCCTTCACTTACCAGGGCATACAGATGCCTGCTCTCTCAAAGCCCTTGCTGAGTTGAGACACTAGCATGTATGAGTGAATTAAAGAGACTGTCTCCAAAGTTCACGCCACCTGAGCCAAAGAACTCACAAGAGACAAAATTCAATCTTTGCCCTTTTACCTTGGACTTCTAAAATTCTTCCTATCATTGAACCTAGAACTCACCTTCCAAACTCAGGGGAATGTTCCATGTATTTCTTTTCATAATAGCCTCCCTCTAGAAACCAAACTTGACTTCTGCCAGGATATGCCATTATGGCTACACTCATTAATAAAATCAGATTTCTCCTCCATCTCTAAAGCTTAGCACTTTTCCTAAACATAAACCCTCATAAATAGCTTGGAAATGAAGTTGATCCTTTACCATTATAAATTCCTATAGAAAACTCTTCTAAACCTTGCTTTGGTACCTATCCACCCAACCCCATACCTCCCCATGGGGTGGGAAGATGGGGAAAAACATTGCTTTCAAAAAGCATTTCTCACCAAAGTCAAAGCTGCTCTAAGAGTACTAAAGCATCACTTTGCACTTCCCATCTTGTTATTTCAACATGGGGATAATATGAGTAGGCACCGCTGGAGCAGATTTTCTTGACAGCGACCCTACTGACATTTGGGGCCAGATAGTTGTTGTGAGAGACTCTCCTATGAATCCTAGGAAGCTTAGCAGCATCCCTGACCTCAACCTCTAAATATCAGCACACACATTCCCAGGATTGTGACAACCAAAAATATCTCCAGATGTTACATCCCTGGTGGAAGGGTGAGGGTGGGGTGGGGTAGGGGGAAAACTGCCCCCACTTGAGAACCACTGCTTTAGAGTTATTATCAGAATTAAATGTATTTCACATAGAAGGCTTACCACAGAGTCTAGTACTTATCATCATGTTATTCAATATGCATCAAATCACTCTTGAATCATCATTCATAGTTATGCCAACATCTCACACACTACAGATGTTCACTGTCCACTTGATTATTCATGCCTGACTTTTGCTGCTGGCTGCAGAAGTTCATAGACCACAATCCAGTCACTCTGAACCCATTTCACTACCTAGCTTGAGGACACAGTCACGGTGCTCTTAAATTCTTGAGATTTATCCATGTTAATTCAAGGTTAGGGCAGCACAAGGACCATGGACAAAGAACAGAGAAAACTAGCAGAATAAAATTGGGCCTTGGACAAGAGGCTTCTGAATCATGGTAGCCAAAATAATGCACTCCATGCTGAAAAATGAAGTCGCCATTTCTTAGTATTGAGAGATTCTTGACAATACAATGGGGCATGAGAAAGGAAACAAGAAGAATAAACATCAGAAAGGAAGAGATGAAAATATCCTTTTTGTTTATAGCATGGTTATAAATCTAAGAGAACTCACAAAGTTAACTAAAAAGCTGCAAATGATTTGCAAGTATGGGCAAATTAATCAGAACCAAGGTAAATTCTCCTAAATAATAGCATTGCTATAAGCCTGTGAAAACAAGTTAAATTAATATAATGTGGGGAAAAGAGAATACTATTCACAGTGACAACAGAAACATAAATAAAAAAACCTAGGTATTAACTTAGCCAAACATGTGCTTCTTATATAAAAGAAAACCACAGAACTTTAGTAGGATAAATAAAGGAAGACGAGAATTAAGGAGAGCTAAGCTCTGCTTCTTGATAAGATCATTTAATATCCAAATTTCCCAAGCTAATTTATAGATTTAGCACAATTGCACTTAAAATAGCGATAGGGTACTTTTTTGAGCTTGATAAGGTAATAACACTCAATGGGGAAAAAATAGATGAAAATACCAAAAGATATTCTGAAAGGCAAAAAGGTAAGTGGGGGACAATGAGCTCCTCCATATATCAGAATGTTCATCAAATTGAGGGCACATTCTGGGCTCTATCAGCACCAAAACTAAAACTACATATCAAATGACCAAATGAGTAACTCCCAAAATTGCTCCCTACTTTTTTTTTTTTTTTTTTTTTTTTTGAGACAGGCTTTCACTCTGTTGCCCAGGCTAGAGTACAGTGGTATGATCATAGCTCACTGCAGCCTTGACCACCCAAACTCAAGCAATTCTCCCACCTCAGCCTTCCAAGTAGCTGGGACTCCAGACAAGTACGGCCATGCCTGACTGATTTCCTTATTTTTATAGAGATGGGGTCTTGCTATGCTGCCCAGGCTGGTCTTGAACTCCTAGTCTCAAGCAATCCCCCCACCTCAGCCTCTCAAAGTGCTGGGAATACAGGCATGAGCCACCATATCCAGGTTTTAATAAATGTCCCAAAAATAACTAGAAAAGGAATCACTATTTAATCAATAGTGATTATTTATTAAATAATCACTGGGATGACATGATATGAATATGAAGACAAATTAATTTTAGACCCATCCCAAATAGCATACATGCCAATGAGACCTGGGAACACTAAAGTGAAATCTGAAGGATCACATCAGAAAAATGCTAGAGAGGGGAAACGATTTTTAAAACCAGGCCTGCCTTCCCTGAACCACAAAGTCTCACACATTGACGGTGGCTACTTAAATTGGCTGGATCCTCTGGAAAGACATCTGATCATATACTTCACGGGCCATTTCCCTTCAACCTAGTAATCCTGTTCCTCAGATTTTGGCCTACACCAATGATACAAAAATAATAAAAGATTAAATGTATAGAATCTTTACAGTAATTTATTTGTAGCAGCACACATAGAACAATCTAAATGTTGGCAACAGGGTTTGAACTTCTAAAAACTGTGTTGATGGATTACTGCAAAGCTATCAGGAATGTCAAAGGCATCATCCTACAGCAGATTTGGAGCCAAAAGATCCCAGCCCTCCTCTTAGCAACCTTTTTTTTTTCTTTTTTTGAGATAGAGTCTCACTCTGTCACCCAGGCTGGAGTGCAGTGGAGCAATCTTGGCTCACTGCAACTTCCACCTCCCAGGTTCAAGCGAATTCTCCTGCCTCATCCTCCCGAATAGCTGGGATTACAGGCAAGTGCTACCACGCCTGGCTAATTTTTGTATTTTTAGTAGAGATGGGGTTTCACCACGTTGACCAGGCTGGTGTCAAATTCCTGGCCTCAAGTGATCCGCCCACCTCGGTCTCCCAAAGTGCTGGGATTATACGTGTGAGCCACCGTGCCCGGCCATTAACTTATTAACAATACTCTCTTCATCTGTGAAACAGAAATTGCAATGCACACACCTCAGAACTGTTGTGAGAATCAAGAAAATAATGGATATCAAAGTATTACTTTCAAAACTATAAAACACAGCCTACACATCAGAAATCATTATTCTAAATAAGAAGATGATTTAGAAATATGTGAACATGCACACTAAATAATGTTAAATGAAAGAAGAAAACAGAGCATAAAATGGTCCATGTATATGTAATGATTACAATTGCTTTCTTGGGCCATTGTCATTCAAGTTCCCTCTATCCCAAGAGTCACAAGACAATGTGGCCTGACTATCTCAGGGGATCCTCTCGCATATAAAATAAAAGTAAATTCTCACGGGGCACAGTGGCTCACGCCTGTAATCCCAGCACTTTGGGAGGCCGAGGTGGGCGGATCACGAGGTCAGGAGTTTCAGACTAGCCTGGCCAATATGGTGAAACCCCATCTCTACTAAAAATACAAAAATTATCTGGGTATGGTGGTGGGCATCTGTAATCACAGCTACTAGGAGGCTGAGGCAGGAGGATCGCTTGAACCCGGAAGGCAAAGGTTGCAGTGAGCCGAGATTGCTCCACTGCACTCCAGCCTGGGTGACAGAGCTAGACTCCGTCTCGAAAATAAATAAATACATATATAAATACATAAATAAATAAATACTAAATTAAATTCTCCTTCCCCAGTTTCAAGGCCCTGAATGATCTGGTCATGTCTATTACCAACTCATCCCCAGTCAGTCTTATTCACTCCACCAGTGCCACTGGCTTTCTTCTGTTCCCTGACCTAGGGGACAGGCACCCCCAGTCTCTCTGCCTGGAATGGATTTCCCTATCTCTAGGCCTCTGATCTTTGCCTGGCTCACCATTGCTCGAACTTCAGAGCTCTCAGCTTTAATGTCACGATCTGTCATTCTAAATGAAATCCCTAACCACATCTGCTAGTATCTAACACCAGTACCACAGTTTGTCGGTTTTTTTCCTTCATAATCCTCATCACAGTTTACAGTTATATCTTTATTTGCATGATGATACGTTTCACATCTGCTGGCCTCACTGAACTGTAAGCTCTATGAAAACAGTACTCATGCCTGACTGCTTCACCACTAGATACCCAGCTAACCATCCCACAAGTAATAGGTGCTTAATAGATATTTATCCAAATGAAACAATAAATTTCTATTTGTTTTAACTTTCTTCATTCCGCAGAAGAGAAAACTAAAGCTCTGGAGAAAGGAGTTTTCCTAGGCCACTGAGACAGATGGTGGCCAAGCTGGGATTGGAATCATGACCACTGCTGCCAGTCCAGGAGTAAGGACAGGGAAGAAATGTGTCAGGTGAAACCAGAAGTGGGGAAAGGATGCAGAGCGTTTCCATCTACTCTGCAAAATTCTCTAAAAGCTCATAAATGAGGAGTTTTAATTTTTGGATAGTTCATTCTTTTTCATTAAAGAATGCCCAAATAGTGGTACTCTGGCTGGGAGTAGTGCCTCATGCCTGTAATCCCAGCACATTGGGAGGCCGAGGTGAGTGGATCACTTGAGGTCAGGAGTTCAAGACCAGCCTGGCCAACATTTTAAAATCCCGTCTCTACTAAAAACACAAAAATTAGCCAGGTGTGGTGCTGTGCGTCTGTAATCCCAGCTACCCGGCAGGCTGAAGCATGAGAATTGCTTGAACCCGGGAGGCTGAAGCATGAGAATTGCATGAACCCAGGAGGCAGAGGTTGCAGCAAGCTGAGATCGTGCCACTGCACTCCAGCATAGGTGATAGGGTGAGACTCAGTTAAAAAAAAAAAAAAAATCACAATTAACTATTTTCCCGCCACATGACTAGTCAGATCTATTTGAGAAAATTAATAATAAAGGCAAAAGAAAAGAGGCATTATGGCCACTCTCACTTTGTCCAGTTTGTTCCATGGGGACCTTGGCCTCTGGATCAGCCTAAAACCAGATGAGGATCCTGAAAGCTCTGAAGTTTTCTTCCCCTTCCTGTCCCCAGCCCTGTTTGTACTGAATACCTACCACCCACACAAGTTAACTGTTACTTTGGAACCAAACTGAGCTTTGCACCCAACTTTCACAACTCAATTCAATTTATTCTTTGCCTAACAGAAACAGCGGAAAACTAACCCTGGCTGATGGTCCCCCGTGAGTCTGCATAATGGGGGCACAGGAGAGGGGGGGACCCAGTAGTTACCAGCAAACCAGGACACAGAATGAAAAGGCAAGCACTGCCTTTCAACAGGGTTGCTCTGGGGTATACTGTTCCGCTCCAGGCCAAACATAGTGTTTCTATGTTCCTGGCAGCAGCAGACAGGCTTTATGTATTCTTACTATTCTTCCTAGTGCAAGGGAGCCTCCTCAAGGCCTGCAAACCAATGGGCCTTAAGACATTTCCCACTCATTCAGTAAATACTTACTAAGCATGTCCCAAGGGCCAGGCTCTGTGCTGGGCTCTGAGGCCAAGCGTGTACACTCCAGGATCTCAGGAGACAGGAACTGCGCAATGAACTTCCATACACTGCAGGCAACAGCTATCATGGACTGCTAACTTCTTCCCCTACCTAATGGGCAGGGCTGGTTCTCACTATGTGAGCTAACAAGGTGGCCCCACAACCCTTAAGAGGTTCTGATGTCTAAACAATATAATCTAGAAATCTAAACCAGGTGGATTGGGAAGCAGCCATCAGTCAAAACTTGAGATTCCGAGACACAGGAGCTTTAGCATACAGAGAGAGCAAAGCAAAAAAGGATCTGCAACTGGAGGGCCACGAGGAGACTGGTTCTGGTGCTACTTTCTTGACTGACCAACGCTGGACACCTGTGCCCCCCTGAACCCCAGTTCTGTCAATTGTACAAGGTGCAAGCCAGATCTTTCCAACTCTAACAATCTAAGCATCAGCAACCTGAAATAAATCACTTTTCTTTCTGATTCAGCAAAATACACTTCCTTTAGAAATCAGGAAGGGAGGTAAGGAAAACAGGCTAGCAGGCAGTGGTATAACAACTTAAGCCCCTTTGTGTCAGGGTGTTGCATCCCACTTCCTTCTTTAACAACAACTCTGCCGTAAGGCTACAAACTGCCTTTGGCTAAACCTGCCTATCTCTCTAATCCTAACACTTCTAAACTCATCTGCAATACCCAGCAAGAAGCAACAAGACCAGTGGAGTCTGGCCCAATTTGAATGACCCAACCCCACATCCTGTTGCAGGATTCCTTCCCTGGCTAAGCACGGAAAACCTCTTCTCTGCCCTTTCTGCTACCTTCAAGTTGCTATGCAGTTGCAAAAAAATAAAAAATAAAAATAGTTTGGAGGAGGGAAGAAAAGTCACTGTGATGGGACAGACTGAGGCTTGGCCCTAGTCCTAGGGATCTCAGCTTCTGGTTGCAGCTCAGTGGCTGGCTGGGTGACCTTGGCGAAATCCCTTTCCTGCTTTGTACCTTAGCTTTCTCATCTGTAAAATAAGAGGTTCAGACTAGACTACCCCAGAGCCATAGCCCTCCTTTCATTGCCAAGATGATATGATTCTTCCCACTACTCATTAACAGACACATAACGTGGATAAACCATGGCAGAGACAATTTCCCAGCAAATGGGCCCCTTCCACCAGGATAAGAAGGGGCAGGAGCCCTGGACCACACCATAGTGAAAGAATAAGAGTAATGACGGACATAGAGGACTAGAACACCAAGACTTGGGAATAACCATGGAAAGCAGGGAGAAAGGCAAGGAAGGAATTGGAAACTTCAATATTCTCAGATGGGGGATAGGCAAAATAATGATACCACTGCAAAGCAATCTGGCACAGTGAGTTAGAGTGCTCGCTCCAGAGTCAGATGATCTGGATTTGAACCCTAGCTGTGCTCCTTGTTAGTAGTGTGGACCTCAGACAAGTTACTTAACCTGAGTAGCACGTTTCCCAGCTACAACATGTGGAAATAACAGTACATCACAGGGCCTTAAAAGGAATAAATCTAGTTAATAATGCCTAATCAGATAGTGCCTCGCACATGGAAGCTCATTCTAAGTGTTTGCTTTTATTATATTAATATAATATTATCTTATTATACTTTACAATTACAGAAAACAGATAGGATCCATAGATTCTAGTCCGTGTTCTCTCACTAGAGACCTGCGAATTCAGGTTCCCCATTTGTAACAGGAGAGGCGGAACACAATCAGTTTTTCTCAAATGAAGACCTGTATACACATTGCTGAGGGATTATATTTAAGTTCTCTAGGAGGATTTTAAACACTTTATTTTCATTTCAATCGTCACCTAAACCAAGTCTAATAAACACATATGGATTTTTTAAATGCTTACTTTAAAGCCAAGTTCTGGCACAAGATTTCAAAGCCCAAGTCTACATTTTTGTTTATGATTGTGTTGGCACCAGTATAATTGTAGCAAACTCATGAGAATGGAACAGGTGCGGACTCAACTTATAAAAGATGAGACTGGACCCAATGAAAGCCAAATACCATCAAATTAAGGTTGTACAAGTAGAAACATGGGTGGAGAATTCAATCATTAGTACATGATAATATAGACTAGCCAAACTCCAAACGTTCAGCACGACGGCATTTACTGCCATGCAACTTATAATTTGGTTTCGGCTGAACAACAACTGCCTCACCATGTTTAAGGTATTAATTTGAATGGTATTGATTGGATAATTTTGTTTGCACTTAATTTGTAAATATGTGTGGGTCATGTAGTTGTATAATAATAGCCTATAAGTTTATATCTACTTTTACATATGTACATATTTAAGTAACACTATAATAAAAAAGAAATTTAGTGAACAAAAGGGTGCTTTGACACTTTTGTTCTTTTACAGACAGTGCAAGCATTATTCTAGTTTGAGGAAAACTGAATGAAATTCTCTCCAAAGTCCCGTGTAGCCCTTTGAATCTCAGAAAGATGATCATTTTTGTTACAGACATGTGAAGCTGCATTAAGATAGCCAAGTGGGGATACAGGCTTAGAATCCAATAAAAATAAATAAATAAAGGCGGACCAGGAACAAGAGACGTAGAAACTAACTACAGAGAAATGCATCCTAGAGATGGGATCTCTAAGGAAGGGTGTTCAGAGATAGAGAGACAAAGAGCTGACGTCTGAGCTTCAGGGAGTTCACTCTGCCCTACAGCCCTCACATCCGTCTGTGGAACAGTTCCATTCACCTGCGCATTAAACATGATCTCCAGATTACTCAAAGCATTATTGGCTCATCTGGGAAGTGAATGGCTTAGAACCCTCCGCAGAAATAAAACAAGTCTCAGTTATTATATTCCTCCAGGCCTGACACAAATCTGTAAGGAAAGAATCCAGATTGACACCAAGATACCCAGTATTGATGTCTAAGAGTGGGGCCATTAACTGGCTTTACTCACAGCTTTCAGAAATACAGGGGCCCATTAGGGGCTTTTGGAGAGCCAAGTGGCTCCCAGGGCTGCGGCAAAAGGAAAAAGTGGGGTGGTCAGGCAATTTGGTGCCAGGTCTTAGGGATCAGAACTCATGCCTGGGCACCAGCACAAACCAAAGCTACTATTTCTACCTGGCTGTAAATCTGCCCTCTATGATAAGCCACACGCCATATCCGGACCACACAGTCCTCTGTCCATAAGAGCCAGATTCCATCAATCCCTGTGTGAAACCCAAACAGCTTCCTTCCCTCCCTCCCTCCTCCAATTCGCAACTCAAAACCACAAAGAAGAATGAGAGAACCCCCCCCAAAAAACCCAAGCTTACTGTTTGTCTTCTTCTGAAAGTGAGGTTCTTCCACAGCAGCAACCTCAGCTGAGGCCAACAAGCCATGTTCCCTCAGCCAGCACCCACAGCGTGTGGCTCGGGAGCCCTGGAAGGCAGCGGCCAGAGCTCACAGCAGGGACGCCGTGGCTGGTCATTAACTGAAAGATAAAGCAGGAGGGGAAACAGCCGTCAGTTATTGCTGCAAAGCCATACACCAGTGAGGACTGCTAATCCAGCCCTCTCAGCTGAGACCTCCAACACACAGCTCTGCGTCATGACTGCTTCTCAATGGGTCATGAGTCCCCAGCTCCCAGCCTCTGGGTTCACCCACAAAGAGGGATTCGGGAGGTGTTCCGACAGCAGGCTAGGAGCTAGTTGTTACGGTCCTAATCATTTTAGTTCCATGGATGTTATCATTTGGGAATGAAGAATGCGTTTCTGAAAACAGACCTCTCTCAGGTGGCCAGAACACTGAGGATGGAAATGGCATAGTGGAATCCCAGAGATCTAACTCTTCTCTAAGAAAATGCCTCCCCTTACTTAGAAAGTCAGCAGCATTTGTAAATTTTGCCTCAAGCCTGGAGTGACTTATACTATTCCCTGAACTTCCTTACAGACTAAAGTTTCAGTGGGTTACACAACTGAGTCCTTCAAATGATAAAAAGCACCATTGACCGGGCGTGGTGGCTCAAGACTGTAATCCCAGCACTTTGGGAGGCCGAGGCAGGAGGATCATGAAGTCAAGAGATCGAGACCATCCTAGCCAACACAATGAAACTCTGTCTCTACTAAAAACACAAAAATTAGCTGGGTGTGGTGGCAGGCGCCTGTAGTCCTAGCTACTCGGGAGGCTGAGGCAGGAGAATCGCTTGAACCCGGTAGGTGGAGGTGCAGTAAGCCAAGATCGTACCACTGCACTCCAGTCTGGCGACACAGCAAGACTCCATCTCCAAAAAATAGATAAATAAATACATAAATAAATAAATAAATAAAGCACAGTTTCATAATCTGGAAAGCCACAATATGCCTTAGATGAGTGTGAGTAAACACCAAGAAAATGCCACCGACACCTGGCTCTCAGGTAATAAGG
Source organism: Papio anubis (assembly GCF_008728515.1). Classification (NCBI taxonomy): domain Eukaryota; kingdom Metazoa; phylum Chordata; class Mammalia; order Primates; family Cercopithecidae; genus Papio; species Papio anubis. The sequence continues at coordinate 74,172,039 of NC_044988.1, forward strand.
ACAACCCTAGAGCTGTGTCTCTGGAAAGAAAACAGTATCCCATGGAGAAACAAGTCTGCTACGGCAGGCTCAGGGCATCAACTGTGAAACCAACAAACAAGCTCCCGCAGGCAGCACATATGCACACTTCTGGCCTCGTTCCACCTGCACCTGAACACACCACCCCCCTACTCCGTTGGGTGTCACAGGTGCCTCCTTGGAAGACTGTTTGCCATGCTAGGGCAAGAAGGTCTTCTCATGAACAAGGGATACTACTTTCTGTGTGTCGCAGCCACCCATGCAGCAGTTGCCCTTATTTAATGCTGCAATAGTCCCAAGTAGTTATACTAAAGTTAAAGCTGGGGAGGGGGCAAACGATGAAAAATGGAAGAAGGGAGGACACACAGGTGAAAATTCGGCCCCGCTGGCACTTGGTAGCCATGAACTCTCCTAGCTCTGCTTATAAAATGGTTCAGTGAATCACTGTGGCCTCTAGAGGAGTCGGGGCAAGGGCAGGGTGGGACACTGGGCATGAGGAACAAGGAGCAGAAGGAACTAACAATGCAGTAATGAGGTATGGATATAAAATCAAGCACTAGACTAGAAATCTGTGAGTCCAAATGAGATCTCCATGCCAAGGTCAGTCTCTAGTAGAACAATACCCTTTTATCTCCCACCCAACAAGGACTTGAATTAAAACTTCTAGAAAAGTCAAGAGATTGGAGGAAATTGCAGTGTCTCAGAAGAAAAGACAGCCTACCACTATGTATTCTAATTCATTCACTGACAGTCCAATAAATCAAGAAATTCTCTGAAATAGTCAAGCCTTAGGACCTATTTCTTTTCTTTACCATTTGCTCAGCAAAATTCTAGAAGGACACACACCTCCAAAGTTTCTTACTCCAAAAAGAGGACGAATTAAAGCAGCACTGCATCAGTTTGTTCAAAGATGACAACTGGCAGCACAGCACTGGCAGCCAGAACAGCATTGTGAGACACATGCTTGTCATCCCAAATTGTCTTCTAAATGGCTCAGGACGGAACTTGCATTCCAGAAACACTGAAATAACTAGCTAGATTTTTCTCATACGGAGGCTGCTCTCCAGGAATCACTTCGTTGACTTAGAAGCTACATGAACCTTTTCAGATCCCCAAGGTAACACTGAGGAGGGTACAATTAAAAAAGGAAAACTACCAGAAAGAGGCCAGGCATGAATTAGCCCCGGCTTCCCAACTATGTGCCCCTGGCCAAGGCTTTATGCTCTCTAAGCATCAGTTTCCTCATTGTAAAATGATAACAATACTTACCTTGTATGGTGTTCTGTGGATTCAACGTGATAATATAAGTAAGTTCCCAACACAGTACATGGCTTAATGTAAGTGCCAAAGCAATGTGAGTTCCCTTCTCCCCATTTATCTTTCTTCATTCCAACAATATCCTCTAGCTGAGAAATGGTTATATCCTGTCTAAACAGGACTTTCCATTATTTCTAGCAAATCCATTGTGGGTTTCTGGAAAGGTAGGAGGGGCAGGAAGGATGAAATCTAAATAGCTTAATGTTGCAGTACCCAGAGCCAAACCCAAATACAGAATATCACCTCCCCTAAACCCTGAGTGGAGAAGCTCAAAGAAAGAGCAGACACACCTCTACACAATGTTCATGAGAAGGAGGGAAGGATGAGTTTTCTTGGACAGCATTTTCTTGGAAGTAAAGTGTCTGGGTTTCCAAAAAAAAAAAAAAAAAAACCGGTTCTGACTCCAAGCACTCTCCAGGAAGCACACGGAGAAGGTTGGTAAGAAGGAGCATAGAGCCACAGTAGAAAGTTCTACTGTGGCTTTGCTGGGCACAAATAGGCACGCTTCCTGCTCCAATTCCTCCCGCCCACCTTGGCACTGACCTGGCCTCCTGCACAATTTGCTCCCTCATCTCAGAACACAATGATCAATACTGGGAGCAATTCCGTCCTAAGAGGAGGGATTGGCAAGGCCCGGCCCCTTTTGCTCAGGTAACTGAAGCCAAAGGGACATTTCCACATCAGTTTTCCAAGTTAGTGAACAAACAAACCAAAACCTCCAGTTACTGGCTGGAAAGGATCCCACTTCACAGACATCCCAGTCAATAGGCCACTCTGATCCTGCTCCTAGATGACCACAACCGCCACCTCACTGGTGTCCCATCCATTTGCCACAGAGCACCCAAAGTTACTCAGCTAGACCAAATATCTGAATATGCCACTCCGCCACTTAAAACCTTTTGCCAGCTCCTCAGCACCTGAACATAGAGTCCAGTGCTCACCAAGGTCTAGCTGGCCTCCCTTCTGGGACTCCAGCCTACTCTCTCACCACTCCCTACCTGCTAAGCAATGCCCTGGGTGTGTGTACAGGCTCAGAATATGCTGCACACTTTCCTACCACTGGGACTTCACTGGTGGCTTCTCTTGTCTTAAGACACCTTTTCAAGCACTACTGGCCTGGTTAACTCCTAGGTCTTAAACTTAGGTCTCCACTTCTTCAACATCCTTTCCTGATCTCCTCCCCCGCAACTGACATGTGGGTTCAGAGCCCTTCCTACGTGCTCCCTAGGAAGGCTCGGCTGTGAAAGAGGATTTCTACCTTTTGAGTCAGAGCAGGGACCATTCCTGCTTCCTTCATCCCTGTTTTCCTTAGTATGCAAAAGGGTCCTGGCTTGTCGTAAACTCTCGGGGATGTGTGCTTAATTAATTAAGAGATGGACAGGAGAAATAGGGTGCCAGAATTCAAGGGTGGTGGCACTCCTGGGCCTGTGGTAACTCATTTCTCAAGCTTGATTAAATGATTTCGGCAAATTATCCCCAGAGAGGGAGCTCTGTGTTCAGCAGCTTCTACCATATGCTTGAAAGTCACAAAGGACTGCTGAGCTGCCCAGGTGACTCCTGGGGCATCCTGAAAAATGTAACAGAATCTAAGTCTGCTTCCCATAACCGCCAGGTTTAGCTAAGGACTGGGCAGCCCCCAAGGCCAGCAGGGCTATGCAGTCGACTTTCCGCCCGTCCTCACCCTCAAGCCCAAGGCACACTCTCTCTGGGTCTCATCAGTCACCCAAGTGATCCCCCCTTGCCAAAATGTGACCATCTCCACACCTCAGCCTTGTTTCATACAGTTTGGGCATGGCAGAAGTGACTGCTGGAAACCTTTGGCCAATTTTTTAAAGAAATTTTAACTGCAAATGCCACTCATATTTTGAAGTTCTTAATATCTACAGAATACAACAGACTGCTAAATTAAAACCTTCCCAAATAAGCAAAAACGCTCATCATTAGTTGCAGAAAAATGCAAATTAAAACCATAATAAGGTATCATTGCATGCCCACTAAATTAAAAATTAAAAGTGCTAGCGTGTGTATGGAGACACTGGGACTCAAGACACTGTGGAACTGTAAAATGGAAGAGCCACTTTGGAAAATAGTTTGACAGTTTTTGCTAAAGTTATGTATAGTATTATGATATGACCCTGTCATCCCATCCTAGGTATTTGTTAATATTCATAGAAGCCTTATACAGAATAGCCAAAAACTGGAAATAATTAGTCGTCTAAAAGACCATCAACTGGTGAATAAATAAAACTGGGGCCAGGCGCGGTGGCTCATGCCTGTAAACCTAGCACTTTGGGAGCTGGAAGCAGGCGGATCACCTAAGGTCAAGAGTTTGAGACGAGCCTGGTCAACATGGTGAAACCCTGTCTCTACTAAAAATATAAAAATTAGCTGGGCATGGTGGTAGGCGCCTGTAATCCCAGCTACTGGGGAGGCAGGAGAATTGCTTGAACCTGGGAGGCGGAGGTTGCAGTGAGCCAAGATCGCGCCACTGCACTCCAGCCTGGGTGACAGAGTGAGACTCCTTCTCATAAATAAATAAATAAACAAATAAATAAAACTGGGACACTTACTCAGCAAGAAAAAGGAACAAACTACTGATACATGTGACAACCCGAATGAATCCCAAAAGCCTAATGCTAAGAAAAATAAGCCAGACACAAAAAACTACATACTGCATGATTCCATTTATATGACATTCTGCAAAAGGTGAAAAGAAGGGGACAGAAATCAGTAAGTGGTGACCAGTGGTCATGGGTGGAGGGGACAACAGACTGAAAAGGAGCATGGCAGTGACAGATACACATGTGTATCCATATTTCAAAACTCATCATACTTTTGTAAAGGGGAAGTCTTACTTTGTGTAAATTACACGTCAATAAATCTGAACCAAATAAACTGCCTTCCATTATCATAATTAACATACCTCACAAGTCATCACTTGGAAGACCTAAGAACTGGATAGTATAAAGCCTGATTATTGTGTGATCTCCTTGGAACAGGAATAGTAGATAAATATTCATTACCACTTATGAATTCCACAAACAACTGCAGCCTTAACTCTGCAGGGCTCCCATGAGCCACAACAAATATTTATCGAGTGCCTATCACATGCCAGGTGTGTTCCAGACCTCAGAGATTCAGTGGTGAACAACAGCAGCAAAGTTCCTTCATTCATGGGGCTCCTATTCTACCAGGGATGGGGAAACAGACAAATAATAGTGGGTTGTTCAAGCAGTGGGTGGTGGTGGTAGGATTGATGAAGAAAAATAAAGCAGAGTAAGGGGACAGAGAGTAATGGGGCGGAAGTCATTCCTTTCTGATGAAGCATCTTTAGGACAATGAACTGAGACAGTGGACCATATGCTACCACAAAGGGGTGGTTTAAATGACAGCTGGGATTATAAATGATTTTTACTTTTCCCTAAACCAAAACCTGGAATACCAGACAGCAGACAGATTCAGTGATGCTGGCAAAAGAAACACACACACACACACACACACACACGTTCACAGGAAGCTGGCTGGGAAGGGAAAATGATGACCCTAGTTACCATCCGTCACCTGTTCTCCCACTTCTTCCTCACCAAAACATTGTGCCCTTTTGAACTTGACATGAACGTTTCCAGGAGAGATGAGAGATGAGAATTATAAAGAAGAAGAAAGGGGCCAGGTGCAGTGGCTCACACCTGTAATCCCAGCACTTTGGGAGGCCGAGGCAGGCAGATCACGAGGTCAGGAGATCAAGATTATCCTGGCTAACACGGTGAAACCACATCTCTACTAAAAATACAAAAAAAAAAAAAAAGTAGCAAGGCACGGTGGCGGGCGCCTGTAGTCCCAGCTACTCGGGACGGTGAGGCAGGAGAATGGTGTGAACCCGGGACGTGGAGCTTGCAGTGAGTCGAGATCCCGCCAACGCACTACAGCCTGGACGATAGAGCGAGACTCCGTCTCAAAAAAAAAACAAAAAAAAGCAGCAGCAGCAGCAAGGGGGAGAGAGGATGACACCAAAAAGACAAGCTAGGAGGAATTTTCCCCATTTGGCATAGCCAAAAGAAAAACAGGAACTCCTTCCCGTGACCGCCCTCTACCCTTCTGCAGCACTAAATCTGTCTAGGGAAATACAGTGAGGAAAGAAAGCGCATGTGTCTGTACAGCTACCAGAAGCTGTTTGCTTGTGCAGTAACAAAAGGGCTGGCCGGTCTTCTTCCTTCCTGCAAGAACACTGCCAACACGTGAGCTTTTGTGCTGGGCTCCCATCTAAGGGTGACAGTCAGCCCTCATGCCTGAGCCAGGGCAGGTTCCAGAAGAGGGAAGTCTCCAAGCAGGGACCATACAAGTGTCACATCTCACTGGGACAGAGAAATTGGCCCCTCCAGGTGGAAGAGGAGAGGCTTCCGCAAAGCCATGCTCCATTTGACCGTCGTATTAGTAGATAAAATCTCTGAAGACTCACTCCCACTACACCCCTGCTGCAACCTTATAGAGAGAGCAGCTGAGGCCTCCCCCAAAGCAAGTGACTTGCCTAGCATTAGAGCTGGTTTCTCAAGAAGTAACTTTTTCAACAACTCTTATATGCCCCTTCCCACTAAGCTATGATTAGCTTATTTATTTTTGAGACAGGGTCTTGCACTGTCTCCTATGATTTTGTTTGTTGTTCTGAACGCATTTCTCAGAGTTCTATCCAAATAGTTCACATACCCAAAATGTACAGTTGGCAACTAATTTTCATCTTTCAAAAACAATGATTATATGATGGCTATTTCATTAAACCTTAAACAAATAAGAGAGTATGTGTGTGTGTGTGTGTCTGCGTGTGTGTATGTGTATTCCACTTTGTTCAAACTTCCAAAAAGCTACCAGAAGTGAGATGGAAGTTGAAATTTCCAACAACAGCTACCAATATATCTCTTTTTTATTATTTTATTTTATTTTATTTTTGAGATGGACTCTCACTCTGTTGCCCAGGCTGGACTGCAGTGGTATGACCTCTGCTCACTGCAACCTCTGCCTCCCGGGTTCAAGTGATTCTCCTGCCTCAGCCTCCAGAATAGCTGGGATCACAGGCCGCCACCATGCCCGGCTAACTTTTTTGTACTTTTAATAGAGACAGGGTTTCAACATGTTGGCCAGGCTGGTTTCGAACTCCTGACCTCAAGTGATCTACCCACCTCAGCCTCCCAAAGTGCTGGGATTGCAAGCGTGAGCCACCACGCCCGGCCTCAGTATCTCTCTTGATGAGATTGCTTCTAGATGTCTTTTTCGTAATTGAGGTATAATAGAGAAATAAAAATGTTATATATTTACAGTGTTCTAGATGCCTTATATCAAAAACAGCTTGCCAGGAAACTACAAAGCAGGAGGTGGATTTCAGTATACCAGATATGAACTGAAAATACATTGGTGCCAAAGCTCTGATTGCCTATTCATGAGATGTTGATGCAAAAGCAAGAATCACAGATGTGACTCATGTGCCTCATCTCCAGAGAAATGCACAGGGTCCTACAATATTAGGACATGAAACTTCTAAGCCCAACAGAACATGCTTGCTTTGGAAAAGGTCGGTTTTCTAATTGCCCCTCTGATCATGTGTCTTTGGATCGGTAGCCACGTTCAGGGACAAGCCTAACAAGGTTATAGAAGGCCAGGAAACCTGGAAAGAACCCATGATTGAAGACAGAACGTGGCTGCTGCAGGGACGGGAGGGGATTTTGAGTCATCCTGCAATTTCTCCCAGTCTGACCCATCAGCTTAATTGAACGTGAAGCTAATCTGACTGCCTCAGTTTAACTTCTGGTCTCCAGATGCTACTGGGCCCTCTATCCCTAAGCGTATCCTTGCTGGGATAGCCTTAAATTACACCTCCTCACACTCCCGAAACATTCCATAGATCACAATTCCAGGGAAACTGCCTTGAGTTAGGAGGCCTTGCAGAAGGGTCATGGGCTGGTACTCTCCCCTGAAACTATGTTCCTACTTTTAACAGCAGCATTTTAATAGTCAAATTTGAGAAGCCAAGAGGGGTAAGAAATCCTCCAAGGTAAAAGTCAAGGATGAAGTGAAGTTATCCAATCATTCCAGAGGAATTCTATCATTCTAAAAGAGGTTCTGCTATCACACTGCCCATTTAAAAATATATAGATCCAATGAATTGTATTAATTCCAATAATCTGTAACTTGGGTGCAATTTTTAAAGTACCAAATGCATCATACTTACTTGTTAGTTACAACAAGATAATAGGTAACTGTACCTCCTTCTTTCACTTGAATATATATCCAATTTCCTAGAGAAAATTGTTGCTAATAGCTAATTTTCAAAATAAAGGCTATGAATTTGTAAAAACTGAAACAAGAAATCCATGAATATTGTACAAATCTATAACTAACTTGTGAGAAGCATAATTCTTCATGTTGTCTGTCAACAATATAATTTTACAGGAGATCCTGACCGGGTGTGGTGGCTCATGCCTGTAATCCTAGCACCTTGGGAGGCTGAGGCAGGAGGATCACTTACGCCCAGGAGTTTGAGGCTGCAGTGAGTTATGATCACGCCACCATACTGCAACCTGGGCGACAGTGCAAGACCCTGTCTCAAAAATAAACAAACCAATAAATAAGGAGATCCTAAAGGTTTAACTCCATCTATATCATGTCACTGATACTTGGACAACCAAAGATCCTATTTATCACCCTCAACATTCCCATTGCCACCAGCTAAATGGTCCCAGGGCTTCTAAACCTCACAAGAGCCAGGATTTCTGAAAGCAGATCTGTCCTGTACCCAAGTCCTTGTTTCATCACTGTAGAACTACGAAGAAACTCTAACAAAATGTTAGAGACAGGCTCTCTTCCCCTGCTGATTTCCACTAAGCAAACACGGAGCAACCTTCAAAGGAAGACTTCAGCAAACAATACCACTATTTGCCTTTTCCCTGGTCGGGGGTATGTAGCACCCAGAAGAAAAGAACCTTTCCTCCAGAAAAGAAATCAACCTTTCAACATTCTATGTCATAGAAAAAAATCAATTTTTTTCAGCCACAATCATAACACCAGAATAAAAGAGATCTGAAGGGAAGGGATTAGTGAATTCATAAACACCCTGAGCTACAGAAACACAAGCAGGCAAGCCTCTATCCGCAATCCTTTATTTGCAGAAAAACTTGGTTGGATAATGTTCCCTGCTGTTATAGGACGGTTTTCCAAGAGAATTTTGGGAGAAATGGTTTAGTGACTGTATCACCAAAGATCATTTTGTTTGGATTACATCTCTGAAGAATCAGCGTCTTCAGATGTTCAACCTTCTCTCAGCCTGAAGGATTTATATTCATGAAAGTGCTCAAAACATTTGGGTGGGACAGGCAAACCCAAATCTTAGTCACTGTCTTTATTTCTTTTCCTTTGGGTCTATTCTACTATGCAGAAAACTCCCCAAATCCTTACTCCTTTGTTGTCTTGAGTTAATTGTTTCAGCAGGAAGAAAGGAGGTTTTAGAGTCAGAGAAAGCTGGGTTTGAATCCTGACTCTGCTACTTACCAGCTCTGGCACCCTAGGGACTCTGAGCCCCTGTATCTTCTCCAAAAAATAGAGCTGATAATGTATGTAAAACATTTATCCAGTTCCTGGAACAAAGTAAGTGTACAGTAGCTATTATCATCATTAATGCTGCAGTATTCATCAAAGGTGGGGCAGAGAGTGGATGGTTTATTAAAGGAATCTCTTTTCTGTTGTCTTTGTCCACAGAAAGACACTATGTCTCTTAAGGGCCTTTCCAGAGCAAACTGGAGCACTCTCTAGTACCCAGTGCATTGGTAGAGGTGAAAGCATTACAGGGTATCCTGTTGCCACTTCTGACCATTGTTTTACTATAAAACCCCCTCTTGGGGGTCCTCGCCACTCACTTATCCTATTTTCTCTACATTCTCACGGAGGTTGCTCTTACTTTTCATAGCACACTGCCACCTTCCTACACGTTTTTAGCACCTGACTCAGTTTTCCTGTCCATCCCATTTCTTCCAACCTCTATGTCCATTAGAAATCTCTATTAGAAATCTGAGCCTTGGCCAGGTGCAGTAGCTCATGCCTGTAATCCCTGCACTTTGGGAGGCTTAGGCAGGTGATCACCTGAGGTCAGGAGTTCGAGACCAGCCTGGCCAACACGATAAAACCCCGTCTCTACTAAAAATACAAAAAAGTAGCTGGACATGGTAGTGGGTGCCTGTAATTTCAGCTACTCAGGAGGCTGAGGCAGGAGAATCACTTGAACCCGGGAGGCAGAGGTTGCAGTGAGCTGAGATCATGCCATTGCACTCCAGCCTGGGCAACAAGAGTGAAACTCCATCTCTGGAAAAAAAAAAAAAAAAAAAGAAATCTGAGCCTTATAATTTCTCCATCTTTTCAGCTCTGCCTACAGTATTCTCTAGTGTACTAACTTATCAGTGATCCCTGATAAATTAAGCCATGTGCAACAAGCTACTGTGTCTCACCATCTTCCTACTCTCCACTACACTGAGCCCACGATGACCCAGTGCTCCACAAACATGTGTAGAATGGAAGTAAAACCTCAGGGATAAGAAAAGATAGTTAAAGCAGATTCACTAGAGTAACAAACCAATCAAGAAATTGCAATGAAAGTAAAGGTTTGGGTGACAAAATTTCCAGCTGTGTTCTAAGAAACCTAACTTCAAGCAGGAGTGCATTTAATCTGATTTTCCTCAAAGCCTCTCTAATTTGTAGGGAAAGGCATTCATTTTCATTAACTTCATGTGAGCTACAAAGAATCTGTGATTGAGGCTCTAGAACCCCTGGTAAACATGCCAGCAAGCAAGGGCACCTTCCCTGGAGGTTCAATCTAGCATGTAAGACTGTCAGCATTGGTAAGGAGTCTTGAACTCTAAACCCACAGGCTCAAGCCAGGAACTCAGGAAGCCTATCAACACCTGGATACAATTTTGCCACCTTAACACTTTATTCCCTTTACTTGTGCCAAACTGAGTCATCCAATCTCCAGGCTCTTGTCCAGTTCTAGTTCATACAGTACCAGCAGCCTTCTCCAGAATGTCCTTTCACCAGCCAGCTCTTGAAACAGTCATATGTCATATGTGCAAGACACTTCTATTTCTGCAGCCCGGCGACGGCCAGCTAACTCGGTTAGTGAGAATTTAATCAAAGTTCCAGGGCAAGCACAGAGACAGAGAGTCTAAGTCTTGCCCTCCAAAACCTGCAACCAAACTCCTTCTTTAGAATAACCAAAACAAACCTTCTCGCTGGCTGCCTCACTAAATTAAGAGAAGAAAGGGGAATAAGATCACAGGTTTAAATCCACATACTTGTGATTCTGAAAAACAAAAACTTAAGGGTGTTTTTCTTTAAACATTGACAACATGAACTCTATGAGGTCTGAGAGGATCCTACAAAAGGATCTGTATTATTTCAATATTATCAAGATTCCGAGTGTTCCTTACAGAAAAAACTACTGTTATTAAGATTTTCACAAATCAAACATTCTGTGTGCCAAAGAACAAAGTGGGAAAAATGAAACTGAATTATTGGGTTGCATTTTTGCTAGCCTCCTTTTCTCAACCGTAGTTCTGAAAAATTCACACAATCTAATCCCCCAAGCAACAACACGCTCTCATCAGGTGAGAGCTGGTGTTGGTTACACACTCTATGAACTAGAATTGGACAATGTCCCAAAATGGAGTGCCATCTGGGGTCAGAGTGCCATGCTCTTCTCTGCAGACTCCAGGGACATGTCCACTCTGCTTAATGGAAGCCACTGGAACCAAGTGTCAGACAGCCCTCTATTTGCTCCACAGAGGAGAAAGCCACGCTCTGATCATGTGAAATGTGACGGGAATTGTAAACTGAAAAATGGCACTAATTTCACTAAATTTGCAAATCCTGCAACAAGACCAACAACTGAATAAACAATACTTGACCAAAGGCTTTCTTTATCGTGAACTTAAGGTTTTTACTATAATTAACACAATCACTAAAGTAAAAAGTAAATAAATAAAAACGCTGCCTTGATTCACAGTTAATTTTAAGCAGCCAACATCAACATCAGGTTCCATGCTTTTGCATAAAGAAACAGCCTTTAGGAAACCCTCAACATTCAGGATTTTGTTCTGATTCAAACTTACAAAGAACAATTTGTATTTGAGAGAAACAAAAAATTCCAATTGAAAAAATGCCTTAAGATTCAAATTGGACCGACAGGAGAAATAAATGAGGCCAGTCCATTTAACATTTGAGTGTCCATTTTAAGCTGAAAGGAACAGACGTCTAGAGATACAATTTCTTTTTTTCTCTCCTATAAAGGGCACTGTAATAGTTATCCTAAATTCTGATATAGTATGAAGAAGCCTGGATTAAAGAGGCAAGAGACTAAGATTTTAATTTCCAGTTAATGGCATCTGGAGAATAAATTTAACAAGCCATTCTACCACTGTGGGTAATGGAACACAAAACAAGTCTTTTTTTTTTCTTTTCTTTTTCTTCTTGACACAGAGTTTTGCTCTGTCGCCCAGTCTGGAGGGCAGTGGTGCAATCTCGGCTCACTGCAACTTCAGCCTCCTGGATTCAAGCAGTTCTTCTGCCTCCACCTCCCAAAGTGCTGTGATTACAGGTGTGAGCCACCATGCTCAGCCAGAAAACAAGTCTTTTTGATGAAGAAGCTGAAGTGGATGATCTTCTGAGTCTAAGAAAACTGCTTGGGACTTGGGTATCCAGTAGCCATGGAATATACATCCCAAAGAGCATAAGAAACTGTAACACTAGACCCCAACATCAAAAATATGTTGCTATTTCCTCCCACATTGCTGGTAGGGGTGCAAACTGGGACACTTTGGCAACTTACATTAAAATGCTATGAGAGAACAGGGGAAGCATTCCTTAAAAGTTCTAGGAAAGGTGTTATGGAGGAGGTAGCATGAGAAATTCAGCCGAGTGGGAAAAGCACAAACTTGGGAGTCAGACAGACAAGAGTTTGAATCTCTGGCTCTGCCATTAGCCAAATATGGAACCATGAGCAAGTTATTTAACTTCTCTTTGTGTCAGGTACATCACCTGAAATATGGGGCTAATATAATAATAGGCAAGCTCAGTATTTCCTCAAATGTGGGAGAGTTACACAAGATGAATTTAAGTGATATTCAGAGGATTTTAGGAGATGAACAAGCACAATATTAAACATTGAACCACATCATGAGAAAATATGGTTCTTTTCAGCACTTCTTCAGCCTATATAACATTCTTATTACATTAAGGAGTAAACGGCCGGATGCGGTGGCTCCCGCCTGTGATTCTAGCATTTTGGGAGGCCGAGGTGGGTGGATCTCCTGAGGTCATGAGTTCGAGACCAGCCCGGCCAATATGGCGAAACCCTATCTCTACGAAAAATACAAAAATTAGCTGGGCATGGTGGCATGCACCTGAAATCCCAGCTACTAGGGAGGCTGAGGCAAGAGAATCGCTTGAATCCAGGAGGAAGAGGTTACAGTGAGCCAAGGTGGTGCCACTGCACTTCAGCCTGGGCAACAGAGCAAGACTCGTCTCAGAAAAAAAAAAAAGGAGTAAGCTTTTGTTTAGTCTTCCTTTTGACACCTCTTTAATGCTTACTAATTCCCTTTTCAACAAAGTAAGATAAGTCTCATGGTCAGCTGGGGCCTTTGGGAACCAATAGTTTATCTTATACATACACTGTAAGAAAAATAATTTGTCTTCATCCTAATTATTTTTAAAATTACCTTTCGTTTGTAACTGATATTGGTTTTCCAATTACAGGTCAAATATAAAGTTATTTTTAAATATATTGATGATTACAAAAATGTGAGTCAATTTCTATAACTTGAGTGGGCCGAAATGTTACCTATCTCAGAGTTCCAGTGAAAATTAAATGAGATCATATATAAGAAGAACCAGCCCATGCTGTGTTCCATCACCCACGGTCTGGTTGATGGGTAAAATTTCAGTAGGTGAGGAATATGAGTAGAGGATCGAGTGTGAACCAAGACAAATACAAGAGATGGACATGAGATTCCAGAACAATGAGGAGCCAAACGATACCAGGAAGGGGTTCCTAAAGTAGAAGATGAAAACCTGTAGAGAGAGACTCCTTTAACAGGTACCAAACCATACTTATGTTAATCAGTCTGGTGAGAAAACCAGCTATAGTTCCTTCAAGCATGTGTCTTACAATCCAGGACAAAACTGCCAAAATGGGTCACAGCCTTATTTCAAAGAGCCTTGAATGCCAAGCAAAAAGAGATCATCAATGGTGGCAGATTCTTAAAAGTCTTCCAACCTCTGTCCAGCACCTAGTACTTTCCACAGTACATGGTGTTGAGAGGTGACAATGTGCTAGCAGCCCTCACTCTCAGCGGCTCCTCGGCCTCCGGCCTCGGCGTCCACTCTGGCGGCGCTTGAGGAGCCCTTCAGCCTGCCAGGGCACCATGGGAGCCCCTCTCTGGGATGGCTGAGACCAGAACCTCCGACCTCTGCTTGCAGGAAGGTGTGGAGGGAGAGGCGCGGGCAGGAACCGGCGTTGCGCTCGGGCCAGTGTGAGTTCCGGGCGGCGCGGGCGCGGGCTCGGCGGCCCCGCACACGGAGCAGCCGGCCGGCACCATGGCCCAGGGAGTGAGGGGCTTAGCACCTGGGCCAGCAGTTGCAGAGGTTGCGCCGGGTCCCCCAACAGTGCCTACCGGCTGGCGCGCCACACTCAAGTTCTCGCTGGACCTTAGCTGCCTCCCCGCAGGATAGGGCTCGGGACCTGCAGTCTGCCATGTCTGAGCTTCTCACCCTGCAGTGGGCTCCCGCCCGGCCTGAGCCTCCTGCTCCGTGGCTCCGCCCCCTCCTCCGTGGCGCCTGGTCCTGCCGACAGCCCAAGGGCTGAGGAGTGCAGAGTTGGCTCCACCTGCAGCCCCCGTGCAGGATCCACTGGGTGAAGCCAGCTGGGCTCCTGAACTGGAGGGGGACTTGGAGAACTTTTATATCTAGCCAGAGGATCCTATGTGCACCAATCAACACTCTGTGTCTAGCTGAGGGGTTTGTAAATACACCAATCAGCACTCTGTGTCTAGCTCAGGGTTTGTGAATACACCAATTGGTACTCTGTATGTAGCTAACCCAGTGGAGACTTGGAGGACTAGCACCCTGTGACTCCGTGTCTCGCTCAAGGATTGTAAACGCACCAATCAGCACTCTGTCAAAACAGACCAATCAGCTCTCTGTAAAACTGACCAATCAGCAGGATGTGGGTGGGGCCAGATAAGGGAATAAAAGCAGGCTGCCCTAGCCAGCCAGCACTAACCGTCTTGGGTTCTCTTCTGCGCAGTGGAAGGTCTGTTCTTTACCTGTTTCTAATAAACCTTATTGCTCCTCACTCTTTGGGTCCATGCTGCTTTTATGAGCTATAACACTCAGGGTGAAGCTCTGCATCTTCACTCTTGATAGCAAGACTACGAACCCACCAGAAAAAAGCTCCAGACACATCTGAACGTCTGAAGGAATAAATTCCGGACACATCATCTTTAAGAACTGTAACACTTACTGCGAGGGTCCGCGGCTTCATTCAGGTCAGTGAGACCAAGAACCCACCAATTCCGGACACAGTGTTTAACAAACATTTGCTGAACAAATAAATTTGTTTAATAGCACTGTGTATTAGTGCATTTAATTTTAAAATATATATATGTATTGTTGTTGTTAATATCATATCTTCCTCTTCCTTCTCTCTCCCAGTACCAGAGAATAGCCTAACCCCAACTAAGGTAAACTCTGCCACCAAACATGCCTGGGAGTGGAGAAGGGTCTGCAGGTCAGTGTAAGCTCATCGGTCTGGGCCTTCACGTTCTCCCTGCCTTTCCAAGGAAAGCTGCTGCTTGCTTCAGTGTTGCCTTTATGTCAAAGTGGATCACCTAAATACCAGATCCAACAGATTTCAAGCCACCACCCTCCAAAGACTTGCTTCTTCCAGAAAACAAGCTTGGTTTGACTCTTGTCAAAAAGAATTATTCCCAACCTGGCATCCTATAAGAAGTTTGCAAAGCAAGGGTGAACAGGGATACGACATCCAAACACCTTCTTAGCGGCTCCTTCCCCCTCCCTGCCCCTGGCCAGAAACCTCTTCCTCCTTTTACTCCTCCTTCTTATGATCTCTCAAACAACAAATTCAAGACAATGCTTTAGAAAGCTTTGTGTCTTACCCACCTACCCCCCCAGTGAGGGTCTTCTGAGATACTTAAAACTATCCTCATGAGGTATAGTCCAATTCTCCTCCTAGGATGGGTACTAGCATTCTATTATTGAAGGATGAATGAGCCTGAAGAGTTGCTTATGTTTTCCTTTGATCACCTATTGGCTTAACAGGACTCCACTATAAGAAGCAAAACTTAGGCTGGGTGCTGTGGCTCACGCATGTAATCTCAACGCTCTGGGAGGCCGAGGCAGGCGGATCACAAGTTCAGGAGTTCAAGACCAGTCTAGCCAACATAGTGAAACTCTGTCTCTACTAAAAAATACAAAAATTAGCCGGGCATGGTGGCACATGCCTGAAGTCCCAGCTACTCAGGAGGCTGAGGAAGGAGAATTGCTTGAACCTAAGAGGCGGAGGTTGCAGTGAGCTGAGATTGCGCCACTGCACTCCAGCCTGGGCAACAGAGCGAGCCTCTGTCTCAAAAAAAAAAAAAAGCAAAACCTATACCCAAAATGATGTCTGAGATGGAGAGTCCAATTTTATTTTAGAGAGATTTTCCAAATGGTGAGTCAGAAGCAAGAACAGTATCTCACTAAATCATGTTTACTCAACTGAAACTTATTGAATTAAACCAACTCCTCCTTCCTTTGCATTTCAGATGAGAACCCCTTCTGGTTCTATGATTCAAATCTTCAGTCAAAGCAGGTAAATAGGAAATTTCAACAGCTTTCTCTCCTCCCTCTCATTCCTTTCTTCTGTCATCGATCTAATCAGGAATGCTCTGAGGCATTCCCTGGATATTTCTTCTTTACCTCTCAAAATCCACATGGCATGTTACACTAATGCTCAGCATGTTCCTCAGATCTCTAGATGGCTCTAATTAAAGGATCACGTCTTCTTCTAAATACAGACCTGGGGTTAGAGGACATAAGAGCTTGAAGGACTCTTTAAAAGTCAAGTAGTAACATTTTATAGACCAATAACCTGAAAAACAGAAAAGTAAAATGACTTGTCCAAGGTCACACAGCTTCTTAATGAGTTTGTGGGAATTCACGAACACCCTGTAATTACACATAAAATTTGGATTATATGAGCTCATGTGTATTTTTTCTGAAGAGAAAATCCAAATCTTTTTTCAAAGAAGTCAACAATCTCTTCCCCAAAATATAGTAACCACTGACAATTATATGCATATTTGAAAAAAAGTTTAACTAAAATCTAATTGTTCCAAGTCTGAATAGTAATATGAATTGGTGATCTAGAATAAGAGTGGAACCTAATTTAATAACTGTTATTGTTATCATTTTTTTTTTTTCATGTCTGGGACATCAATGCAAGTAACATGGGATAAAGACAATTTGATGTGGAAGTAAACTATAAAGCAAGCGTTTTTTTTTTTGAGATGGAGTCTCGCTCTGTGCAGTGGCACGATCTTGGCTCACTGCAATCTCTGCCTCCCGAGTTCAACCGATTCTTCTGCCTAAGCCTCCTGAGTAGCTGGGATTACAGGCTTGTGCCACCACGCCCACCTAATTTTTGTATTTTTAGTAGAGACAGGGTTTCACCATGTTGGTCAGGCTGGTCTCGAACTCCCGACCTCATGATCCACGTGTCCTGGCCTCCCAGAGTGCTGGAATTATAGGTATCAGTCATCGCGCCCGGCCTAAAGCAAGCTTTTAAAATCACTGAAAACACTAGTATGAATAAATATCACTATAGGCCAAGCATTATATTATATGGTTCACATTATACACACACGCAAATGCCTATTTTACAGATGATGAAACTGAGGCAAAGAGTGATCAGCAACTTGCCTAATGTCAGATATCCATCAGTAATAACCAGAATTCCAATCTATATTAATTTGATTCTGAAATCCATGTTCTTTTCCACCAATATTTGCATCTACACTTCAAGATGTCCTAATACTAATAATATATTCTATTTACTTATTTAGGAAGAACTAAATCAACTCTCTAAGGTAGCTTCAAGGAAGTCTTTCATAAACGGTTCAACTACTAAAAAGTTCTTCGTGGGAAATGTCATAAACTAAATACCAGCTATCACAAAATATCTGGACTTTAAGACTAGCCAGATAAAATGCTTTGACTTCCAAATGCTTCTTGGAAGTTGGATTTGGCATAGAAAACACTGGAGAATGTTAAACACCCCCCAAGAAAAGACTTTAGAGAAGAACAGATCCAATGCATATGAAGTTACTCTGTTTTTTAAAAAAGTGTTTAAATATCTAAATTACTTAGTGAGTCATCTCACTCTTATTAACAAAAATAAACTAATATACAACTCAAAGTACTTGAATATGGAATGCCACAGACTAGAGCATTTTCTTAAATCACAGCTGCCTCAGAAACGGAAATGAAACTGAGCGAAACAGAAATGTTTGTTCTACAAAAAGTAACCTGGCCTAAATAACTTAAGTATGCACTAAAATTTCTCAATCTAACATAAACCTAGCCTTAACTACAGTTGTTTCTCACATAATTCTATTTCTAATGCTTTTCTGTGATTATCCTGTTATCTCAAGTAGTCTTTTAGAAGACAGGAAGCAAACATGAGTTTCCCACTCTCCTTGTTGGACTTACTCAAGTCAGCATTTATTAAACTTTTTCCATATTAGGTGGGATGAATTAAGGCCAGGGGAGAATGAATCAAAGACCTCCCTCTAGAGAAGCATACACTCATGAGGAAGACAAATAAACGTTAACTATAATAAAAAACAGTATTAAATACACGACACAAAGAGTGCTGTAATCCAAGTCTAATGGAAGTAAAAAGAAGGGGATGTTACTTTCAACTCAGTGATGGGAAGGAGTGGATCCAGAAGAGCTTCATGAGGAGGGGAGCATTTAAATTGGGTCTTAAAGGAGGTTTGCAGAAGCTAAAGGGTTTTGTACCAACTTTGTTTTCAACATGGGAAAGACAGGATTTCAAACTTTGTTTTGTTTTGGGAACCAAATCCGATGCTCCTCCGCTGTTGGAATAAATGCTCTTTACCTGAATGCTATTTGTGGTCTTCGTAGAATGGAGAGTAATAGAAGGCCTCACTGGAAATCAATTTTATGTAAGCTTTTCATTCTCTGGCTTCAAGTATTTCTAAAATGTACCTTTCTATGCAGGCTACTTATTCAGGCAACTATTTTCAGGTGAAGATACTCAAATGAAAACAGAGAATCACTTTTGGCCTTTTGCTAATATTTCATGCATCAAAATTTTGATAGTCTGACAAAGTGTTTACCATGAGATTGGTAAACTCACGGAAGCCAAACTGTCTGGGATGCAACTTCAGCTCCACTACTTACAAATTCCATAATCATCTACCTAGCCTGCCTATACCTCAGTTTCCCCATCTATAAAGACAATAACAGCACCTATCTCACATGGTTCTCTTGAGAATGAACTGAGTTATTACATGAAAAACTTAAAAACATATCCAACATACCATAAATCAACAGTAAATGAAACTATTTTTACCAAGAGGTGTTTTCAAAGAGTTTATTTCTAATTTGCTATACCAATTAATAAGAAAGGCACTTTCTCATCCTATTTCACTTTTACAAGGCAGACATTTTTCTTTCAAGACAGAGTCTCACTCTGACGCCCAGGCTGGAGTAAAGTGGCATGATCTCGACTCAGTGCAACCTCCGCCTCCCAGGTTCAAGCAATTCTTCTACCTCAGCCTCCCAATTCCAGTAGCTGGGATTACAAGCACCCACCACCACGCCCAGCTAATTTTTGTATTGTAGTAGAGACGGGGTTTCACTGTGTTGGCCAGGCTGGTCTTGAACTCCTGACCTCAAGTGATCCTCCTGCCTTGGCCTCCCAAAGTGCTGGGAATACAGGAGTGAGCGACTGTACCCAGCCAACAGGGCAGACTTTGAAACTGTGTATATTTTCCAAAAATATATATATCTTAAGAAAAAACTAAATTTGATTTCTAAACAGTAACAGCAGTAACAGAGAAATAGCTTATTTCAAAAAGTCCACAACATCATCAAGGATAGGACAAGCAAGAATCATATTGTATTATAACAAATTTTGACAATCACCAAAGTTAGGATTTACAACTAAACTAACAGTTCACTTCTCTTTTTCCTGTGTTTCTTATGCCCTTACAGCCTAATACTCTTATCATTCCATTTTCTATAGATCACACGGGAAAATGTTTTGAGATCACACAGCTATTCACAAACATCTGACTGAAGCAATAGTATAGTTTTCATTATGAACCAAGTAAAAAATTAGAGTTGAGTAAATTTTATGCTATTATTTCCAGGATGTTGCAATCCCTACGCAACCAAGGTTTCAAGTTAAAGAGAATTTGGCTGATCCACTCACAGCAACAAGGAAAATATGATGCAGGCTGTAGATTCTGATAAGGATTATAGCAGATGAATGTAGAGAATGTGGTGAGCATCCTTGAAAAGCTCCCTGGTTGCAGCAGCTGAAATGTTAATACGGGAGTTAAGAACTCTGGAGTTTACTGGCTGCGTTCAAGTCTTAGCTCTACCTCTTGCAAGGTATATGGCCAGAGACAAATTAGCCTCATCATTTACTTAATCTTTTAAACTAGGGACAATAAATGGTTTTGTTGTGAAAATTCAATTAGCATTTGATGACCTGCACAGTGTCTTATGCCTGTAATCCCAGCACTTTGGGAGGCTGATGTGGGAGGATCCCTTGACCCCAGGAGTTCAAGACCAGTCTGGGCAACATAGTGAGACCTTGTCTTTACAAAAAATTTAAAAATTTAGCCAGGAGCAGTCGTGCATGCCTGTGGCCCCAGCTCCTTAGGAGGCTGATGTAAGAGGATGACTTGAGCCCAGGAGGCTGAGGTTGCAGTGAGCCTTGTCTGTACAACTGCACTCCACCCTGTGCAACAGAGCAAGACCCTATCTCAAAATAAATACAATAAATGAATAAACTTGTGAAAAACATTTCAAATAGTACTTGCCACACAGTGCTATATATGTATGTATTAAACATTGCAATAACTTTGGCCATTCATGGTGATACCCACATGTAGATATGAAGATGGTTGCATTTTTTAGAGTAGGCCTTCTCTCAGCATAGTTAAACAAAACAAGTGTTCAGAATGATCTTTTAAATTTTGATGCTAAATGACCATAACAACTATTATAATCATATTATTTATTTAATATCTGGATAGTTAAAAAAAAATGTATTTGAGGCCAGGTGTGGTGGCTCATGCCTGCAATCCCAGCACTTTGGGAGGCCGAGGCTGTCGGATCACTTGAGATCAGGAGTTCGAGACCAGCCTAGCCAACATGGTGAAACCCTGTCTCTACTAAAAACACAAAAATTAGCCAGGCGTGGTGGCGTGCACATGTATTCCCAGCTACTCAATCGCTTGAACCCAGGAGGTGGAGGTTGCAGTGAGCCGATATCACGCCACTGCACTCCTGTCTGGGCAACAGAGCTAAACTGCGTCTCAAAAGAAAAAAAAAAAAAAAAAAAAAAACGTGTCCAGGGTACATTATAGGACTGCACTCATAGAAATATGAGGGTTGAGATTTCAAATGCTCATCTGCAGAAGAGACAACATATCACAGGTGTCCAGGTTACAGTCAGCTATGTCATTCTGGAACACTGTGCAGGTGCTCAAATACAGACTCCTAAACTGCTCTGACAACAGTAGCAATTCTAGTCCCTTAAATGGCTTGTAGTCATCATGAAGGCTGAAGACCCTCTTCCCCGGTGGGTCTGATCATACTGTTGGTTCTCAAGCAGATGCTGTGTATCCAATGTTTTCCTAAAATTCCCTAGCATTAATTATTTTAATGGTTTGTGGAATGATTTAATGGTTTGTGGAAGCACTGGGGAAACAGGCTGACAATGGAAACTTTGTATTTGAAAAATATTGTAATATCTGTAGAGGTTCTACTCAGGAATACTTTCCATGCTTCCATACTTTCTCTGATTTAGGAGAAAGTTTCTCAAGAGAATGATATTCTCAACAGAAATGGAAAGTTTCTCAACAGAAGGCCTCCATCATTTTTGTGGTAGGTATGAGAAGAATAGGCTGAAATAAAAGGGGAGATGAAAACTTAAGGACTTTAAGTTTTGTTTGAAAAGAAGATCATAATTTAAGTCTGGGTTCTAAACTATGGCCGTTAAAAAAATGAAAAAAAAAAAAATCAAGAAAATTCCACTCTTTAACTTGGGGGAAATTTTTGTGAGGTTCTCTTCGTGGGAAGCAGGGATTCAGCCATGGAGGACAAGTGACTTGCTGATTTCAGTACCCAGAAAGTTTTTTTAAATATGAACTTTGTCCACTGTGAGATGAATGTGTATATACTACCCATTCTCTTCTTGGGGTGTCATTGAAAAGTCGTATTTTAAAAGCTAATGGTATCAGTGCTGCAAAGGCAGGCCAATTACAGACAGTGCCATACAATTTTTTCTTTATTTTCTTATTTTTAATCTTATTTCTTTCCTTCTTTTTGATAAAAGATACACCTAAAGAGGCACCTACACACAACCCTGGCACCGTCCGCCGCCCCAAGAACCTTCCTGATTTACCAACGGCCTGGGAGTTGGCAAACACGCTAACAACAACAACAAAAAACCCCAAACGGGCTTTCGCCTCAACCTCATAGTTCCTCCCCATCTGCACTCACCGGTCTTCACCGGATTCACAGCGAGCAGACACCTAGTACAGCCGGCCGATTCCTAGGTCCTCCGGCCAGGAGGCGCTGCGGGCTAGTCTCCGGGGGCCACCGCAGACCGCGCGCCCAGCACCCCCACCCTCAAGGCAGAGCCCAGCCCAGCCCCGCGGCGGAGCTCCGAGTTCTGCGCCGCCCGCCGGGGTTATTCCCGGTCATTCCACAGCACCACCTCGCCCCAGCTTCCCCATCTGCGCCCAGGCAGAAGCTGCCCCAAGATACCAGCGGCAAGGGTCTGGAAGATGGGGCGGCAGGGAACGTGGGGGAGGGAGGATTGGGCACCCCACCTCCGGGTTTCCGCAGGCTCTCCTAAGTCTTGTATTTAGAAGAAACAAAACTCGGCCGGGTGCGGTGGCTCACGCCCGTAATCCCAGCACTTTGGGAGGCCGAGACCGGTGGATCACCTGAGGTCGGGGGTTCGAGACCAGCCTGGCCATCAAGTTCAAACCTCGTCTCTACTAAAAATACAAAAATTAGCTGGGTGTGGTGACGCGCCTGTAATCCCAGCTACTCAGGAGCCTGAGGCAGGAGAACCGCTTGAACCCGGGAGGCAGAGGTTGCAGTTGCACTCCAGCCTGGGCGACAGAGCAAGACTCAAAGAAAAAAAGAAAAGAAAGAAACTCGTTCCGCGCTCTGCGCCAGGGACACCAGCTCGGCTGAGCGCACGGAGACTGTCGGCAGGACCTCCCTACCCCTCAGGTCAAACAAAGCCCCAAGGCCTCTAGTGAGTAATAGCACCACGGACCCCGTTTGGGACACCTCCAACTCGAGTTCTCGGGAAAAAGGACGCGCTGCTCCAGTCCCGGGGTGCATACAGCAGATTCCCAGGTCAGAACAGACCAGCTTCTTAAGAACCGAGTGAGGACTCAGTGCTGGCATTTGTCTCCGTAGGTACTGGCCAACCCGCAACCAGAGGGGTTTCTAGCCAACTCAGGCCACTCCGAACAAAGAAGCGCTCCGTGCCGGACCTGCAACTCTCCCCACCCGGCAGCAGCGACCTCAGCACGCCCGGGCACCCCCGACCCCTCTGAGCCCGGGGTACTGCGCCCGGGTCTCCACGCCCAGAGATGCTCCCCAGTCTCCACCGCCGGGCGAGTCCCGAGCGCAGCAGCGCAGTCCTGGGGTCGCCAGAGCTCGTCCTAGGACGTCCTCTCCCCATTTACGCCGCCCCGGGTCCCATTTGGGTTGCAAGTGGTGGGCATGCGGGGCTCCGGATCAAAGTCCCCGAAACCGAGCGCTTCCCGAAGCTTCCTTGGCCTCGCAACAAAACAATAACGCCCAATAAGTCACTGGAGAGCCTCTTACCTGTTTTCCACTTTTGTGTTTGCGTCTCTTTCTCCTACCCCTTGACAAGCCTTCCGGAGAAGGGGAGAAAACAGAACGAGGGGAAAAAACAAGGAGCAAAGCGCCCTGAGAACTAGTGCTGTTGGTGCGCGGAGCCCCCCGCCCTGTTCTGCCCTGCCGCAACCCGGGAGAGAAGGGTCGGCTCGGCTCTGCGGGTCCCGGCCCCACTCACTCTCGCTCGCAATTACGGGGTTTTTGCCGAGACTAGTTCCTTTTATAGATTCGGCTGCCCGGAGCGCAGAGGTTACTATCGGTCAAAGCCTGTTCTCGCCTTCCTCCCCGCCCCCTTCCCGGCCTCTGTTTATGTAGTTCAGTCACTCAGCAGAAAGCACGTGGAGCCGCGGCCCGCCTCTTAAACGGGCGACGTTCAGCCGCCGGCGAAGCGGCTAGGGAGTTGGGAGGAGGTGGGTGGGGTGGGGGTGGAGGGTGCATCAGGTGTCTCAGGGTCCGCGGTCTGCGCCCCCGGTCCCCGCCCGGGCCCGCCGGCCTAAGACCCGCGGGAAGCGCTGGGCTCGGGGCTGCGCCGCAGACTCTCTAGTCCATGTTCCCGGCAGCCTAGGGCACCAGTGGAATTTGCTTCCTCTAAATCGTGCTTTCCGCAATTTTTTTTTCCTTTGTTAGTTTCCTCAGCCGGAGGGAGGGATTGGGGGAGAGAGAGCTCCATACTGAATCCCCCTCAGGACGCCAATCATTTTGCCTTTTGGTTCCTTTCAAAGACCTAGGCTGGTCCTCTGGGTAACCGGCTGCTTTTGTCCCCCCCCCCCCCCCCCGCTCCAACAAACCTTGACTTTAGTTTTTGATAGCGACCTACTGCCTTCGAGATTCCCAGCCTGAGCTCCCCAGGTCCCTCAGAGGACCTGAGAGGAACATCTTACTGCTTCTCTTCATAAATTGAGAGGAAGGAGGCCACAAAAACAAAAAAAGAAACAGACAAAAGCACAGAACAATATGGACCAGCCCCCTTTTAATTTTCATTATATTGATCAGCCTCCCTGTGATAAAAACACAGGACTTGTATTTAGCTTGTATACATTTGTAAAGTGCAGCCAGAGAATTGCAGTCGTGTAAAATTATGTAGCCACTCCAGACCTCCAACTTCTGTTTGCCTTTGCCTGTAGGGAGCAAAACCACCCAAAACATTGGAGGGGCCAAAAAAAAAAAAAAAAAAAAAAAAGGCAAGAGTAGGAATGCAGGCCTACACACCATATGTCTAAATATTTAAGTCATCCATCAAGCCAACAAACTAAATGTCTCCTGCCTTGACAAAGATACCTTTGTAACCACCTTGAAGGGCAGATTCACGTTTAGACTCTTCACAGTTTGACCTGAGTTTTGGTCAGAATGAGGTGGCATGAGAGAGCGCCCCAAGCCTACTTCTCTTCCCACCTCCAGCTCCATTATATTCCAGAACTCCCACCACCTGCATGCAGACACTCAGCTGCACAAGCCCCCTCCAGGCTATAGTCAACAGGATCTCCAGGCTACAGCTCAAGCCCAGGTACCCACATCAGTGGTTCTATCAACACTCAGGACAGACCCATAGAAGAGGCCCAAGCAGGCCCTGGAAGTACACGTGGAGGCCACAAGGCAAGGAATTCTGGAGTCCCAGGTACTCATAACTCTGGGTGGCATGGCCCCTTTGCACCATGGACTGTTTGCCCTTAGAAAGGGATGGATCTAAGCCGGGTGCAGTGGCTCATGCCTGTAATCCCAGCATTTTGGGAGGCCAAGGTGGGCAAATCATCTGAGGTCAGGAGTTCGAAACCAACCTGGCCAACATGATGAAACCCAGTTTCTACTAAAAATACAAAAATTAGTCATACATGTTGACGGGTGCCTGTTATCCCAGCTACTCAGGGGGCTGAGGCAGGAGAATCGCTTGAACCTGGGAGGCAGAGGTTACAGTGAGCTGAGATCACACCACTGCACTCCAGCCTGAGTGACAGAGCAAGACTCCGTGTCAAGAAAAAAAAAAAAAAAGAAAGGAAGAGAGGTGGATCTCAGAAAGGCCAGAGATGAGCTTTCTAAAGTCCAAGGCCCAAGAGAGGGGACCCCCTTGCCTCAGTCAAAGAATAACCTTGGTCAATAAATTGAGTTTTGGGGTCAAACTTGACAACCACATGATGAGCAATTTAGGTAAAGTCTTTCTGCCTCTGTTTCATCTTTTTTTTTTCTTTTTTCATCTTTTTTCTTTCCTTCCTTCCTTCTTTCCTCCCTCCCTCCCTCTCCCCTCCCCTCCTCTTTCTCTTTCTTTCTTTCTTTTCTCTCTTTTCTTTCTTTTGACACAGGGTCTTGCTGTCTACCCAGGCTGGAGTGCAGTGGTCCAATCATGGCTCACTGTAGCCTTGACTTCCTGGGCTCAAGTGATCCTCCCACCTTAGCTTCCCAAGTAGCTAGGACCACAGGTGCATGCCACCTCACCCATCTAATTTTTGTATTTTTTTTTTGTAGAGACAGGGTTTTGCCGTGTTACCCAGGCTGGTCTCAAACTCTGGAGCTCAAGGGATCCTCCGGCCTCAGCCTCCCAAAGTGCTGGGATTATGGGCATTAGCCATTGTGCCCGGCCTGTTTCTTCATCTTTAAAATGGAGAGAAGATGTATGTTCTGTCTTCCTCACAGGGGTTTTCTGAAAATAAACTTTGTTGAAACCGTTGAGCTCCTTAGCAGAATGGTGTTATAAAAGCAGAGAGCGTTATTAAAAGGTGGTATCTTTCCTAGCATGATTTTAGAGAGTAATTAGGTCTCCCTGACACTCCATCTCCTCTCTCCTTCTTCTCCTACCTCTCTGAAGTCGACCACCAAAATCATTCATTTTTGTTTTCTTTTTTTATTGAGATGGAGTTTCACTCTTGTTGCCCAGGCCAGAGTGCAACGGCGCGATCTCGGCTCACTGCAACCTCTGCCTCCTGAGTAGCTCAGATTACAGGCACCCGCCACAATGCCCGGCTAATTTTTGGTATTTTTTAGTAAAGACAGGGTTTCACTATGTTGGCCAGGCCGGTCTCAAACTCCTGACCTCCGGTGATCCACTCGCCTCAGCCTCCCAAAGTGCTGGGATTATATGCATGAGACACTGTGCCCAGCCCAAAATCATTCTTTTTGGAATTTTGAAGCATATAGTTCCAAAAGGTATGAAAGTAATCGCTTAGATTGCTCTAATAAGGGAATGGGCAACAGTTAAGTCCTATACAAACAAGACAAAGATAAGATACTACAAAAAGGGGATGAGCCCAAGAAAAAAAATCAAAGTCCCAGAGAAAGAACAGCCATAGATTCTAAATACATAAGTCTATGGCCCCAAGCCAAACTTGTGTCACTAAGAGCAACCTGTGGTTTCAAGAATCTGGTCATCCCCCACAGTGAATACATGAACACATTGTAATGTCTGAAATGTTTATTTTTCTTGTTGATCTCTACTGTTAGAAGAGCCCAAACCTCCAAAGTGACTAAGTGTTTCGGCCAGTTTGTACACAGGGATGTAAGTTTGCTGACACCAAGCTCATACTTTACAAATGTAATATCTTTATAAGACAAAAATACTGGCCTAGGCACGGTGGCTTACGCCTGTAATCCCAGCACTTTGGGAGGCCGAGGCGGGCGGATCACGAGGTCAGCAGATCGAGACCATCCTGGCTAACAGGGTGAAACCCCATCTCTACTAAAAATACAAAAAGTTAGCAGTGTGTGGTGGCGGGCGACTGTAGTCCCAGCTACTGGGGAGGCTGAGGCAGGAGAATGGTGTAAAGCGGCCGGCGGAGCTTGCAGTGAGCTGAGATCACCCCGCTGCACTCCAGCAGAGCGAGACTCAAAAAAAAAGAAAAAGAAAAAAACCATATACTCAATATCAAAAGCTAGAGCCTAAGAGATGCCCCTTGAAAAAGAAGCTTACAAGTGTGAATTATCTTCCCTCCAGCCCTTAGATTGGTTTGTCTTTTAGTATATTTCAATGAGCTTCCGCCTCCCCATCCCATCCCTGCCCCCGGCTCCAACACCAAAGCCCCAAGCCCCTCCTCTAGGTGACTCCTTCCAAATACACAGGAAGGCCCTTCTTTGTTGCTGTTTTTCTGGAGAGGCTGATTCTGTAAATGTAGCCTGGGTGGCTTGAGGTTCTATTCTGAGATGACCCTGGCATCTTCTAATTACAGAATCAACCTTCAGGCAGCTGTGGCCTTGCAGACTCTGCTGGAGGTCATGGAACTACAGAAAAGCTCAATCTTATCATTCTATTGAGGCTTTTAAATTGGAGATTACCTAAATGGCATTGCTTGGGGGTTGCTTTGCTATATCTCTTAACTCATCTGCGTAAATGTACATGTACACATTGTATAAAATACAAATGATTTTCAATGCTCCTGAGTTTTTTTGGTTGATACTCATACTGGTTGCTAGAAACTCCGAAAAAAATAGAGTAATGCAGGAAGTCAACGAAGAATAAAAAATAATGTATTCTAAAATGATGTTTTAAGATGAATTTATTATGATTAAGAAGACCCGGTGGGGCACGGTGGCTCACGCCTGTAATCCCAGCACATTGTGGAGCCAAGGCGGGCAGATCTCTTGAGGTTAGGAGTTCGAGACCAGCCTGGCCAACATAGCGAAACCCCGTCTCTACTAAAATTACAAAAATTAGTCGGGCGTGGTGGTTTGCACCTATAGTCACAGCCACTCAGGAGTCTGAGGAAGGAGAATCACTTGAATCAGGGAGGTGGAGGTTGCGGTGAGCTGAGATTATACCACTGCATTCCAGCCTGGGTGACCCAGCGAGACAGTCTCAAAAAAAAAAAAAAAAAAAGAAAAGAAAAGAAAAAAGACGAATACCTAATAGCTGAAGTCTTGGAGAATTTCTGGAGAGTGAGAAATGCCTCAAAATAAAATAAATAAATAAATAAATAACAAATAAGAGGGATAAAAGGACCTACAGTTCAAATTGAGTCAGCTTAATTCCAATACACAGTTAGACATAGAAACAAATCGAGCAATCAATGGTCAAATAAAAATGTACCAGGAATCATCATTATTTGTGCAGTAGACCATGTATTGCAGAGGCTCTCAATCAATTCAATTTAATTGGACCAATGTGATCCTATTCTGTATTAATGTGGCTCCTGTTGACACATAAGCAAGATTCAAAATTATTATTGCTTCTGGACTTGAGTAAGATGTTTGTTCCGTTTGTCATTGGGATCAAGAGGTTAGCCTTGGCTGGGCACTAGTGGCTCCGGCCTGTAATCCCAGCACTTTGGGAGGTCAAGGCGGGTGATCACTTGAGGTCAGGAATTCGAGACCAGCCTGGCCAACATGGTGAAACCCATCTCTACTAAAAATTAAAAAAAATTTAGCCATGCATGGCGGTGCATGCCTGTAGTCCCAGCTACTTGGGAGGCTGAGGCAAGAGAATCGCTTGAACTGGGAGGCGGAGGTTGCGGTAAGCCAAGATCATGCTGCTACACTCCAGCCTGGGTGACAGAGCAAGACTCCGTCTAAAAAAAAAAAAAAAAAAAAAAAGCCTGCTGGATTACAGATAAATGCTATATAGTCCACCGGATTTCTAGTTGATTAGTGAGTGATAATTCTTTTTAAAAGTCACCCTTCCAACCCTCTTTCTTTCAGGTTAACCCCTTAAGAGCCAAACTGCTAGAAAGATTTCATCTCTACCCCCTCCCTTTTATTAACACCTCAGCCACTGCAGTCAGATTTTCACTCTCACAGCTCTGGATCTATTCTGTTTGAATTCATTAATGACCTCCTTAGAGACAGAGAGGCCAGGGACGGGTTGGGGGGCAAATGAGATCTCTTTTTTTCTTTTTCTTTATAAAATATTTTTAACATTAAAAAATACAGAAAAAATATCTTAAGCTCAGAAAAACCACTTAATTGGTAGTGCTGTTGACCTCTTTTAAATCCTTAGGCTATTCAGTCTCTGGTATTTGACACTACTGACCACACTTTCCTTCCTGAAACTGATTCCTCTCTTTTATTTCATGAATCTGGTTCTCTTCTGATTCTTCTGCCTCTTTAACCACTCTTTTTCTGACTCTTCTTTCTTTCTAGATCTCCTAATACTGGTTTTCTCTTTTCATTTCTACTTGCTCTCCTAATCAATATTATTCACTCCCTTGGCCTCATTTAAGCCCCGTACTGCCAGCTCTTACCTCCTTGCCAGGCTCACCCACCGTGTGCTCTGTGCTGCCTGGTACAATATCCAGCAGCCTGGTGTGTTGGAGCCAGCACAGAAGTTCACAAGAGTTGTTTTTGCATATCTATTTTTTTTTTCCATATCTCTACCAGCTAGCTTGAAATCTGCCAATGGCATGAATATTACACTATTAGAAATCCAATACAAATCAGTGTCGATGAAAAGAGTAAAACTCTGTAAAATATTTAAAGAGATTTATTGTGAGCCAAATATGAGTGATCTTGGCCCATGACACAGCCCTCAGGAGATTCTAAGAACATGCACACAAGGTGGTCGGGGTGCAGCTTGGTTTTATACATTTTGGGGAGACATGAGACTTCAATCAAATAAGTTTAAGAAATACATTGGTTCAGTTCAAAAGGCAGGGCAACTTGAACTGGGGGCTTCCAGGTTATAGACAGATTTAAAATTTTTCTGGTTGACAATTGGTTGAGTTTATCTAAAGACCTGGGATCAATAGAAAGGAAATGTCTGGCTTAAGATAAAGGATTGTGGAGACCAAAGTTCTTAGTGTGCAGAGGAAGCCTTCAGGTAGCAGGCTTCAGAGAGAATAGATTGTAAATTCTTATCAGACTTAAGGTCTGTGTTGATGTTAATACCAGAGAGGCATAATGAGGCCTGTCCGACCCCTACTTCCCGGCATGACCTGAACCAGTCTTTCATGTTAAATTTTAAGAGTGCCCTTGCAGAGGAGGAAGTTCATTCAGATGGTTGGGGGCCTTAGAATTTTATTTTTGGTTTACATCAGGGTTTTGTTTGGTTTGGGTTTTGTATGGAAAGCCACTTGTTAACATTTATTAGGACAAAATTTTGCAGGTCATTCTACAAGTAAATCCAAAACAAACAAATTTCTCGTCTTTCCTTCAAATCTCCTTCCACCATCTGCCTTTTTAAAAATTTTCATTTGATGACATCATCATCCAAACATTCACTATGGGAAATCATAGTCATCCTTGCTTGACTTTTTCACCTGTCTCTATCTTTCTCTTCTCATTTGAAAAAGCACCAAGGTCAGGTCAAGTATACATCCCAAATATTTTTTTAATTCATCATTTATTTTTCATCCGCAGTGTCTAAGTCCAAGCCAAACATCTGGACTTCTGTATTGCAGAACCTCCAAACTGCTGTTCCTGTCTCTAGTTTCTTCCCCTTCCTATTTGTCTTCCCTACTGCAATAAAGTGATTTTTTGTTTGGGCCGGGGGGAACAAGCAAACCAACACAAAAACAATCTAATCATATCTTTTTTCCCTCCAAAAAATTTTTTCTTTTTTTTGAGATGGAGTCTCACTCTGTCTCCCACACTGGAGTGCAGTGGCACAATCTCGACTCATTGCAACCTCTGCCTCCCAGGTTCCAGCGATTCTCTTGCCTCAGCCACCCGAGTAGCTGGGGTTACAGGCACACACGACCACGTCTGGCTAACTTTTTGTTTTTTTAGTAGAGACGGGGTTTCACCATGTTGGCCAGGCTGGTCTGAACTCCTGACCTCAAATGATCCACCCACCTCTACCTGCCAAAGTGCTGGGATTACAGGCATGAGCCACTGCACCCAGCCCATCCCTCAAAATTTACTATGATTCTCCTTTGCTCACAAAGGAAAAACACCCTCAAAGTTCTGTAAGAAGACCTACAAAGGCTCTGAAAACACGAAATTGGAAGGCCTTTGAAGCCTGATCATATGACCTACTTCCTCCTCCATCCTCTTCCATCCACACCCCACCCCTTAGTCACCCCCGTTCTACCAACTTACGACTCTCCTCCTCATACGTTCCCATCGCTTGGAAACCCTTCCTCTCATCTGCACTCCTGTCGTCCTGTTACACTTTTATTCTAGGAAAGAGGGGCAGAAAAAAATAAGAAATTCACTTCCCTCATTAAATGGAAAGTTGTGAGATAGAGGGTAGATAAAGACAGAGAGATTTTTAAGTATCCAAATTAATAGGCAAATATTACCCCCAACTCAGATCCAATATCAAGTGTAACAATAGATTCACAGAAGGCAGTAACCTTAAATTTGCCAAGAAAATAATTGGACTCACGGGATTAAAAGAAATCAAGCGCTTATAATACAAGTGGTGCATCCGCATTTCTTTCCTTATTCACAGTACTTTTTTGACACTTAAGAATCCATATTCCTGGTTGTGATTCCTGGGATGAGGGACTGTTTTATTTCTTAGCCAGGAGATTTTCTTCTCCCTGACATATTAACAAGAGAGTAAGTCATTAAAAAAAAAAAAAAAATCCTAGGAAATGTTCCAGATACCCTTTTCTATTAGACTTCTAGAGAGACAATCCTCTTTCTCTTTCAGCGTTTTGGGAACGATTTCTTCAGGAGTGCATGGTTTTTCCTTTGTTGTCCTCAATAGTCTGTGTTGTTTTGACCCATCCTTGCCGAGTATTCTTTATGACTTCTGAAACTGTCTGGACAAAAGAAATACTTTTGCCTTATCAAAGGTTAAATGTGGAGATGTGCCATGACTTTTCTTTCCCTTCTGTATTTCCATTTTTCTGGTGACTGATGTCCATTGAAATCTGAGCAATTTCTTAGCTGGCTACTTGTTCTGATATGTAAATTAGTGGGGAATGAGCTCCATTCATAGAGGCCTGGGCTTGCCATAGAGCTGACCCCAAAGCTGGTTTCCTCTTGAGTGGCTCAATCACCTAGCAGAGGTCCAACAGGAAGCCCCCACATCTGCCTACTCACCACTGGGATTGGAAGCCCCGGACACACTGCCTGAATGAGAAAAGAAAGCTAAATTGGGGGTGCAGTCTTAAGGTAACTAAGGAAAATAGAATAGGAGGTTGGGGAAAAGAGGGAAAATAATGTAACCATACTCATAAAAACTGAGGGTGTGAGTAGGGTGCAAAGTGGCCCAACATTCTGATAGTCAGTTTAGCAAGACGTATCAAGAGGCTTTGGTCTGGGACCAGTGGCTCACACCTGTAATCCCAGCACTTTGGGAGGCCGAAGTGGGAGGATCACCTGAGGTCAGGAGTTCAAGACCAGCCTGACCAACATGGAGAAACCCCGTCTGTACTAAAAATACAAAATTAGCCAGGCATGGTGGCGCATGCCTGTAATCTCAGCTACTTGGGAGGCTGAGGCAGGAGAACTGCTTGAACACGGAGGAGGAGGTTGTAGTGAACCGAGATCACACCATTGCACTGCAGCCTGGGCAACAAGAGCAAAACTCCGTCTCAAAAAAAAAAAGTCTTTGGCCCGCTAATTTTACTTGGAGGAATTTATACTAAGGAAATATCCAATAGTATGGTAAAAAACTTATGTTCAAGAATATCATCACTGTTGAACATTTAAAAAATACTTAATCATGTGGTAGCAATTCTAAAATATACATTGATAAATTCACATATAGAATGCTACATAGCCATGAAAGGTGAAAATAATGTTTTCAAAGAGTTGTGATGTAGGAAACTGCTCATGGTAAATGTTAATTGAAAATAAAAACAAAGCTACATTTATGTGTATGATTCACATTCAGTTAAAAAAAACTGTTACTATATCGAAAACCTTTTTCATTGAATATATGTGCCTAGAAAAGACTAAAAAAAATAAAAAACAAACCCAGATAGGTGCTAACAGCAATTACCTGTGGATGGTAGGATTAAAGGTAATTTTTTTCATATATGTCTGTATTTTACAAAATTTATAAGAAAAACACATACTCTCTCTCTCTATGTATATATATACACACACACACGTATACATACTATATATATATACACATTTTTTTTTTGAGACAGGGTCTCACTCTGTTGCCCAGGCTGGAGTGCAGTGGCCCCATCTCGGCTCACTGCAGCTTCCACCTCCTGGGTTCAAGCGATTCTCCTGCCTCAATCTCCTGAGTAGCTGGGACAACAGGCACCCACCACCATGCCCAGCTAACTTTTTTTCTGTAATTTTAGTCGAGACAGGGTTTCACCATGTTGGCCAGACTGGTCTCGAACTCCTAACCTCAGGTGATCCGCCCACCTCGGCCTCCCAAAGTGCTGGGATTACAGGTGTGAGCCATCACACCCAGCCTCACATGCTATTTTTTAATTTAGAAAAATGATATGAAAAATAGAGTTTGTCAAAAAAAAATAGTTTGTCAATAATTACTAGGAGGAAATAGTTTATAAATGCAGAAAGGCAAACAAGAAATCACCACATGGAAACAGCAAATCCTAACATATTTTAAAAGCATGTGTACGTAGTAACAAAGAACAGAAGAGAATTTGGAGAGACAAAAATAGTTAAGACAGATTTGATGAGTAGGTAAACTGTGAAAGAATATAGAATTTTAGACCAATCATAAGAGTTTACTACTAAATGAAAGTCCTGTGTGTTTAAACCTTTCTGCTTATCTGATCTTCTGATTTATCCTTCTTATCTGCAGAACATATCTGGGTGTCCATCAGGATGTTACTTCACATCTCTGTGCTTCAGTTTATTCATCTTTCAAATGGAAACAATATATAGAAGCTGCCTTATAGGGTTGCTCTGGGTATTAGACGTATAATACATGTGAACTGCTTGGTACTCTGCCTGGTATATAGTATGCGCTCAATAAATGATAGTTGTTTTATTATTGTCATTTATTATCATCATCATCATCATAATTAAATATTATCCTAAGCAACAATATGTTTTCCTCATAGTCCAACAATAATAATTGTGACTCCTTTCCAAAACTCCAGTCTGCAAATTTTAAATTAATATTTTCAATTAAATTAATCAGTATGAATTATTCACCAGCCTGGAGTTCAAATATGGTCTCCCTCTCTCCTCTCTCTCTCAGACGTGGGAGTCTTGATTTCTCACCCAGGCTAGTGTAAAACAGCACGATCATAGCCCACTGCAGCCTCTAACTCCTGGGCTCAGGGGATCCTCCTGCCTCAGGCTGCTGAGTAGCTGGGATTACAGGCGCCCGCCACCGTGCCCAGCTAATTTTCGTATTTTTAATAGAAACAGGTTTCACCATGTTGGTCAGGCTGGTCTCAAACTCCTGACCTCGTGATCCACCCGCCTCAGCCTCCCAAAGTGCTGGGATTACAGAGGTAAGCCACCACACCTGGCCTAATCCCTGTTTTCCTCCAACAGTCTGCCTTACTCCTTTATACTATATCCCTCCTACGTAGCTGGGATGACAGGCATGCATCACCACGCTTAGCTGATTTTTTAAAATTTTATGTTTAGAGATGGGGTCTCACTATGCTGCCCAGACTGATCTCAAACTCCTGTTCTCAAACAATACCCCTACCTCAGCCTCCCAAATCACTGGGATTACAGGCACAAGCCACCATGCCCATCTCTCATATTTCTTTTTAATTTCCTATCTACTCACCCAAATACTCACACATTTATTAGCGGAAAGTCCAGTATCTCTTTGATATGATACCGCTCCCTCCTCTTTCTCTCTCTCTCGCTCCCCCTCTATCTATCGGAATTGCCTCAAAGCCCTGGGGTTCTAGAGATATGGGAAATCCAATCTGTTCACTATTGTGCTCCATATTTTTAGGGGTCAGTTTGTGCTGTCACTAGCACACAGTAGCATCACTGAAGACTGGTTGCACACCAGGGGCCCACTGGCCACACCCAGCTCTCTGACACATGGTTTGGGCTGAAGAGTGTTAGTATGTTGTTTGAAAGGACCGGGCGCGGTGGCTCACGCCTGTAATCCCTGCACTTTGAGAGGCCTAGGCGGATGGATCACCTGAGTTTGGGAGTTCCAGACCAGCCTGACCAACACGGAGAAACCCCGTCTCAACTAAAAATACAAAATGAGCCAGGTGTGGTGGTACATGCCTCAGCTACTCAGGAGGCTGGGGCAGGAGAATCGCTTGAACCCAGGAGGCGGAAGTTGCAGTGAGCCAAGATCACGCCGTTGCATTCCAGCCTGGGCAACAAGAGTGAAACTCTGCCTCAAAAAAAAAAGAAAAAAAAAAATGAAATAGCCAACAAGTTTGGAAGTGTCACACGGAAATGTTTGTGTTTCTCATTTCTTTTGAAAAGGTAGAAGATCTGACCATACAAGACGTATTTCCACATAGCAACAATCAGCTGGTACTGAAAAGCTCTCTTTAGATGGAGTATGCTGTTTGCACTTTGCAAAGTCCTCACTAATCCCTGTTTTTTGTTTCGTTTTGTTTTTGTTTTTGACACAGTGTCTCACTTCGTCACCCAGGCTGGAGTGCAGTGGCATGATCTTGGCTCACTGCAACCTCCGCCTCCTGGGTTCAAGCAATTCTCCTGCCTCAGCCTCCTGAGTAGCTGGGATTACAGGCACCCGCCACCATGCCCAGCTAATTTTCGTATTTTTAGTAGAGACAGGTTCCACCATGTTGGTCAGGCTAGTGTCAAATTCCTGACCTCATGATCCACCCGCCTCAGCCTCCCAAAGTGCCGGGATTACAGGTGTGAACCACTACGCCTGGCCTAATCCCCGTTTTTCTCCAGCAGTCTGCCTTACTCTTTTATACTATATGCCTGACCCCTTGTGGTCCCTTGGCCTAGAAGTTCATGGGGAGTAGAGGGAATTACACGAGTTGATGCTAGTGTATACTGCACCCTGAAAATGTGATGAGGGAAGTGGCTGAGAATATAAGTGCGGTAAGGACTGAATTACCTAAATCTTGGTAAGGTTAAACCTAGCTGATTGTCCTTTTACAATACTATATAACTAAATTTTCATTTCTGTGACAGTAATAAGAATTGCATCTTGTTTTTGAGACAGAATTTCACTCTTGTCGTCCAGGCTGCAGTACAATGGCGCAATCTAGGCTCACTGCAACCTACACCTCCCAGGTTCCAGCAATTCTCCTGCCTCAGCCTCCTGATTAGCTGGGATTACAGGCACCCACCACCACACCCGGCTAATTTTTGTATTTTTAGTAGAGACTGGGTTTCACCACGTTGGCCAGGCTGGTCTCAAACTCCTGACCTCAGGTGATCTGCCTGCCTCGGCCTCCCAACGTGCTAGGATTTCAGGTGTGAGCCACCACACCCAGCCCCAAGAATTGCATTTTTTCTTAAAGAATGTTACCCTGAGTTTCTACTTTTGCTAGTTTGTATCTGATTTTTTTAGGCACATGCTTATGATTGTAACTGAACACAACTTGAATCACAAAGCAAAGAAAGACATTACAACCCCTAACAAAAACAACAGTACTCCTCAAAAATCTCACCCTTCACCAATATCAAAGGCATAGTAAATTCAGCAGGGAAGAGTCAAAGAGATCAGAAGCAACACTCTGTTGGTAACTGAAAGTGAGACCAAAGATTACATCCAAACCCACAAGAGCCTAAAGTTTGACCCAAGTGCCTTTGTTTATTGAATGGAACCCTGTAGATAAACAAAGGAAGCAAAATGAGAAACACTACCCCTTCACTGGGGGTGCACAATAAGACAAAAGCATTCCCAAATGAATCCTCAGTGTGTGGGAGAGAAAGAATTTTGAGTGACCTAAGATTCAATGAGATAATAGCACCTTATATTTCTGTGAAATATTTGTCACCTTATATTTCTAGGAAATGACCAGTGTGTCATTACAAAATGTAATACAATGAAAACGAAGTCTGAAGTTTCACACTCCTCATTTTCTTAAAACCATGGAAAGGCAAACAGAAATGTGATACTATGAGATTTCAAGGAAACTGCAGAGTCACAGTAATTTGATTCTAAAAACAGATGCTTGACAAGAAGTTATATTTAAATCAACCATCAATCTATCAAGACATAATTTCTAAAGTTAGTAATAAATAACCTTTCCATTTCATCCTCCCAATCACCATATACATATAATTATGCTTTATGCTAAATAAGGTACATTATTTGAGGTTTTTTTTTTTTTTTTAGCCGGAGCCTCGCTCTGTTGCCCAGGCTAGAGTGCAGCAGCGTGATCTTGGCTAACTACAACCTCCACCTCCCGGATTCAAGCAATTCTCCTGCCTCGGACTCCTGAGTAGCTGGGATTACAGGTGCCTGCCACCACACCCGGCTAATTTTTGTAGTTTTAATAGAGACACGGTTTCACCATGTTGGCCAGGCTGGTCTCAAACTCCTGACCTCAAGTGATCTGCTCTCCTCAGCGTCCCAAAATGCTGGGATTACAGGCGTTAGCCACCGTGTCTGGCTGAATTTACGTTTTCAATATCAAAAGCAATGCCTCAAAAATGTGGAAGAGTGTTTGTAACCCACACATACTGGAGGGTAAAAATTTAAGCCATGCAAATAATATTGTTGATCTTAGCAGTTCAAAAAATATGCAGCTAAATGCTCTCTTTTGTAGTGTATTTTGGCAGGAAACTTTGGGGGATGGGGTACAAAATATTTGAATAAATCTGTTTTGATCCAGGAAAATTTTAACATGGTCTAAAATACGAACCCTCAAGCTTTACATGAGTGTTTGTAAAAATTAAAATAAATTTTTAAAATATATCCGTAATACATGCTCATAATCAAATGTCCAGACATAACAAAAGTAGAAAGACTATAAAAAAGATACCAGGAAGAAAATGAGAATCATTATAAACCCACTTCCCAGAGATAATTCTGTCCATTGTACCTTCTTCTAGAAATTGTTTCTAAACAAGTTTATTCCATATATATTATTTGTAATCTATTATTTTCACTCCATTATAGTGGACAATTTTTCATGTAAACAAATACAGATTTTATCATCATTTTAAATGAATGTATACTATTTCACTGTACCTGTGTATCACGACTTGAAAACAAATTCCTACAGGTAGACATTCTGGTGTTTTGTTTTATTTTGTTTTGTTTTGGGGACAGGGGTCTCACCATGTGGCCCAGGCTGGCCTGAAACTCATGGACTCAAGTGTTCCTCTCACCTCAGCCTCCCAAGTAGCTGGGACTACAGGTGCACACCACTTCACCTGGCTGGTTGTACCTCTTTTTTATAGTCATTTTAAAAATGCAGCCATGATCATCTTTGTATTCTCTTTGCACACATACACAAAGATTTTTTTTTTTTTTAGACGGAGTCTCACTCTGTTGCCCGGGCTGGAGTGCGGTGTCACAATCTCAGCTCACTACAACCTCTGCCTCCTGGGTTCAGGTGGATTACCTGCCTCAGCCTCCTGAGTAGCTAGGACTACAGGTGTGCGCCACCATGCCCAGCTAATTTTTGTATTTTCAGTAGAGACGGGGTTGCCCAATGTTGGCCAGTCTGGTCTCAAACTCCTGATCTCAGGTGATCCACCCACCTCGGCCTCCCAAAGTGCTGAGATTACAGGTGTGAACCACCACACCTGGCCCCCAAAGATTCTTTAGCATTGTTTTGCAAAACTGGGATTGCTGAATAATAGAACAGACAAATTTTACATATTGATACACATAGCAAAATTGCCCACCATAAAAGTTGGCATCAATGTGTATTCTCATGAACAAGGTGTTAGAATGCCCAGGCTTTTTTTTCATTTTCAGAGAGTAAAAATGCCTTTTTTTCTTTTGGTATACAGTATACCACATGTATAGATTTGTGTTACCATGACCATAATCAGGATACAGATCCATTTCATCTGCCAAAAAAACTCCCTTCCATGCTCTTTATAGCCACACCCTCTCCACACACCTAAATCCCTGGCAACCACTGATCTATTCTCTGTCCCCATAATTTTGTCGTTTCAATAATGTTATATAAATGGAATCCTAGAGTATGAAATCCTTCAGACTAACTTCTTTTACTCAGCATAATGCTTTTGAGATGTATCCATATTTGTTGCAGGCATCAATAGTTCTGGGGTTTCTATTATTATTATTGTTATTGCTAAGTAGTATTTCATTACATGGATGTTGCACTGTTGGTTTATCCATTCACACATTAAAGGACATTTTCTCTCAGTTTTTGGCAGTTATGAATAGAGCTGCTATAAAGATTCACTTACAAGTTTTTTGTGTGCAAGTATAAACTTTCCTTTTCCTAGCATAATACCCAGGAGTGAGATTGCTGAGTCATATGGTAAGCGCATGTTTAACTTTACAAGAAACCGCTAAACTGTTCCCCAGGGTGGCTGTACCATTTTGTATTCTCATTAGCAATGTCTGAGGGTTCCAATTGCTCCATATCCTTTCCAGCACTTGATATTTTCAGTATTTTTTACTGTAGGCATCCTAATAGATATATATAGGTATGAGCAAGCCTACTTTTTCATCCCCTTGTCAATAGTCTTATCAGTCTTTAACTTATGCCCACTCTAATGTATTATTGGTTTGATTTATATTTTCTTTGATTATACTGAAAAATAATCAATATGGATTAAATATTTGAACATATTTTCATGTTTATCGGTGTTTAAAATCCAATGTTTATTCTTTTCTTATTTATTTGTTAAAAGCTCTTGCTAAACCAAGTGTTTCAACTTTCTCACTGTTACATATGTTGCAAATATTTTTACCAGATTGCAATCTTATTTTAATCTGTAAATCTTTTCCTTTAGGGCTTCTGGCTTTGCTGTTTACAGATTCCTTCTCCATTTCAAGATGATAGAAATACTCAACCTCAAATTTCTTCAAACACTTTCATAAATTATGAAGCATTTGACTTTATTAGTACCAATCCCCTCCGCCCGAGTCCAATGAGGAGAGACTCAGAAATGGGTTAAAGGTCACCGGAGTCAGTTGTACTTACTGTTTGATGATGAAAACTTTTTTCAAAAAGTATTTCCTTGTCAGCAGCGATGATTTTATACAACCACATCAAAACATTAAGTAAAATATTCTGCTGAGATTTAAAGTAAAAAAGTCAGAGATACAGCAGGGGTAGGAGGGACACTGTCCTGATTCTTTGTGGGAAGGATGGGGTGGGGGTGAGGAGAGACTCCCTGGTGAAACTTTGCTAAGAATTAGATCGCTTTAGGCCAGGCGCAGTGGTTCCCGCCTATAATCCCAGTGCTTTGGGAGGCCGAGGCAGGCGGATCACTTGAGGTCAGGAGCTTGAGACCAGCTTGGTCAACATGGCGAAACTTGGTCTGTAATAAAAACACAAAAATTAGCTGGGCATGGTGGTGCACGCCTATAGTCCCAGTTACTTGGGAGGCTGAGGCAGGAGAATCACTTGAACCCAGGAGGCAGAGCTTGCAGTGAGCCAAGATCAGCCATGGCACTCCGGCCTGGGGGACACAGGGAGACACCATTTCAAAAAAAAAAAAAAAGAATTACAACTAATTACAGATTTTGCCTTTGCTACAAATATAGCTCAAATCTCCCCCTAAACAGAGTTGCTGGCGTAGTTAAGGATACCTGGGTCAGTGCCTCAGAGCCCTCAACTTCTTTGATCTTTTCTCCTTTTTTGTCATGGGGCTTACCATCTCCTGCTGCAATGAATTAATATCCAAGCATTTGCTTTGTAGAACATCCTTACAGATGCCTTTCTCACAGGTAGTGTTTCCTGACTGGGTTCTTTTCCTTTGTGCTGTTTACTCTCTTGCATATTAATCTTTTCTCTTTTCTGTAGCTTGCTTCTCTGGCTCTCCTCAACACCAATCCCAGTCATGGAGCCTCTTCCTCTGCCTTTATCCTGAAGATCACTTTTAGGGAAGCCTCTGCTTAGTTCACGCCATTCTCCTGCCTCAACCTCCGTAGCAGCTGGGACTACAGGGGCCCGCCACCACACTCAGCTAATTTTTTGTATTTTCTTTTTTTTTTTTTTTTAGTAGAGACAGAGTTTCACCGTGTTAGCCAGAATGGTCTCAATCTCCTGACCTCGTGATCCACCCGCCTCCGCCTCCCAAAGTGCTGGGATTACAGGCGTGAGACACTGTGCCCAGCCAATTAGTTATAACTCTTTAGTAAAATCAACCAATGGTTTGTCTGTATGTTATAAATAAATTATAAATAAATAATTCCCAAAGACATTCTTTTTTTTTTTTTTTTTGGAAATGGAGTTTCACTCCTGTTGCCTAGGCTGGAGTTCAATGGCACAGTCTCAGCTCACTGCAATCTCCAAGGCCTCTCGGGTTCAAGAAATTCTCCTGCCTCAGCCTCCCAAGTAGCTGGGATTACAGGCGCCTGCCACCACGCCTGGCTAATTTTTGTATTTGTAGTAGAGATGGGGTTTCACCATGTTGGTCAGGCTGGTCTCGAACTCCTGACCTCAAGTGATCCACTTGCCTCAGCCTCCCAAAGTGCTGGGATTATAAGTGTGAGCCACTGTGCCCAGCTTTTAAGGCACTCCATTTTTAAAGATTGTTTAAGAATCCCGGATGTTCGTCATTTATGTCAAAAATTCCAAGTGCCTGTCATATCCAAGATGGAAACAAAAACCATATCCTCTCACAAGTTCTACCTGCATACTTGCCTACCTAGTAGAATGGAAAGAGAGGATTCCACGATTGGGCCTGAAAATAAAGATGTTACCAGCATATATGTTACCATCATCATTATCTTTAGAATGGTTGCTTAATTCATATTTTAGTATCATCATTGTCAAATAGTGAAATGTTTATAAAATGTCAACAATTTATCCACAAGCTACAATAAGTGAAAGCAAGGAGAAAATTATTAGGATAATTAGAGCTAAAAATAAAGTTCTTTATATAAGCTTGAAGACAGAATCTCTGAATGCCCATAATTATCTATCTGATGATGTTAACAATTGCTTTAGGCATTTTTTTCAGTAAACACTTATGGGGTACCACCCATGTCCCATACACTGTGCTAGGTCCTACCCATGCTTTGAAGTAGCTCACAGCTTAGAAAAGGGAGAAAGAAAGGAAGAATTAATATTACGTGAAACAAGCTATGATGAAGGTAGAAGCCAGGAACTGAGGAAGCAAAAATGAGCGACGATTCAGCCTGAAAAGTCTGAGAAAGTTTCACAGAGGAGTTCACAACTGAGCTGAGGATTTCTTTTTTTTCCTTTTCTTTTTTTTTTTTTTTTTTTTTGAGACAGAGTCTAGCTCTGTCGCCCAGGCTGGAGTGCAGTGGTGCAATCTTGGCTCACTGCAACCACTGCCTCCCACGTTCAAGCAATTCTCCTGCCTCAGCCTCCCGAGTAGCTGT
Organism: Papio anubis; assembly: GCF_008728515.1. Classification (NCBI taxonomy): domain Eukaryota; kingdom Metazoa; phylum Chordata; class Mammalia; order Primates; family Cercopithecidae; genus Papio; species Papio anubis. The sequence goes on from NC_044988.1 coordinate 74,214,838, forward strand.
GGGATTACAGGCATGCACCATCACACCCAGCTAATTTTGTATTTTTAATAGAGACAGGGATTTCTCCATGTTGGTCAGGCTGGTCTCCAACTCCTGACCTCAGGTGATCTACCCACCTCGGCCTCCCAAAGTGCTGGGATTACAGGCGTGAGCCACCGCGCCTGGCCCTGAGCTGAGGATTTCTCCAGCGTGCCTTTATGCCTTTACCCATTCAAAGGTTAGAAGAGCTTTCCAGGGTGGATGGGTAAAGGCATAAAAGCACAGGGAGCAGAGCAAAATAAGGTGGGTTCAGGCAAAGTCACTTACTGGGGCTGGAGTCCAGGAAAGTCGCTCAGTAGGAAATGGCATCAGTGAGGTAGGAAGGCTGTCCCAGGCCAGCTCAGAAAGGGCTGAGGAGCCATGCCAGAAGGCCTGGATTCACTGTGTCCACTTCCCTTCTATTTTAGCCCGAAATAGGCTTATAATGAAAAAGGTCCCTATCTTCATTTGTCAAGTGAGCCAAAACATCCTCGCTCTTGAGACACTATAGTAGGTAAGTGTGAACACTCTGAAACCAAGTGATCTGGTTTTAAATCCCAGCCTTGACCCTTGAGTAGCTGAATGACCCTGGTCAAGTTATTTACTGTCTCTGTGCCTCAGTTTTATCATTTATAAAATGAGGGTAACAATAGTACTGCCATATAGGTTTGTGGTAAGGATTCATGAGTCAATAGAGTCACGCATTGCTTAACTACAAATATATTCTATGAGTCCTTAGGTGACTGTCATCATGCAAACATCATAAAATACACTTACACAAACCTAGATGGTATAGTATACCATATCCCTAGACTGTACAATATAGCCTATTGTTCCTAGGCTACATAACCGTATCGCATGTTACTGTACTGAATAAAGTAGGCAATTGTAATACAGTGGTATTTGTGTATCTAAACATAGAAAATGTACAATAAGAATACAGTATAAAAGATTTTTTTTTTTTTTGAGATGGAGTCTTGCTCTGTTGCCCAGGCTGGAGTGCAGTGGTGTGATCTTGGCTCACTGCAAGCTCTGCCTCCTGGGTTCATGCCATTCTCCTACCTCAGCCTCCCGAGTAGTTGGGACTACAGGTGCCCACCACCACGTCTGGCTAATTTTTTGTATTTTTAGTGGAGATGGGGTTTCACTGTGTTAACCAGGATAGTCTCTATCTCCTGAGCTCATGATCTGCCTGCCTCGGCCTCCCAAAGTGCTGCGATTACAGGTGTGAGCCACCGCGCCCCGCCTAAAAGATTTTTTAAATGGCACACCTGTATAGGACACTTACCATGAATGGAGCTTGCAGGACTGGAAGTTGCTCTGGGTGAGTCAGTGAGTGAGTGGTGAGTGAATGTGAGGGCCTAGGATGTCACTGTACACTACTGTAGACTTTATTAACACTGTACAGTTACGCTATACTACATTTACAAAAAAATTCTTTAATACTAAATCTTAGCTCACTGTAACTTTTTAACTTTATAAACATTTTAAATTTTCAAACGTATTTATTTATTTATTTATTTATTTATTATTTTTTGCCCAGGCTGGAGTGCAGTGGCACTATCTTGGCTCACTGCAACCTCCGCCTCCCGGGTTCAAGCAATCCTCCCATCTGAGCTTCCTGAGTAGCTGGGATTACAGGTGCACACCGCCATGACCAGCTAATTTTTTGTATTTTTAGTAGTGATGGGGTCTCACCATGTTGGCCAGACTGGTCTCAAACTCCTGACTTCAAGTGATCTGCCCACCTTGGTCTCCCAAAGTGCTGGGATTATAGGCGTGAGCCACTGCACCCAGCCTTTATTATTATTTTTTGAGGCAGAGTCACCTAGGCCGAAATGCAGTGGTACAATTATAGCTCATTGCAGCTTCAACCTCTTGAGTTCAAGCAATCCTCTCACCTCAGTCTCCTGGGTTGCTAGCACTACAGGCATGTACCACCACGCATGGATAATTTTGTTTATTTTTTGTAGAGACAAGGTCTCACCATGTTGTTCAGGCTGGTCTTGAACTTTGGACTCAAGCTATCCTCTGTCCTCAGCCTCCCAAAGTGCTGGGATTACAGGCATGAGCCACTACACCCCACCTGATTCATTCATAATAACACTTAGCTTAAAACAAATACATCATACAACGGTACAAACATTTTCTTTCTGGCCAGACATGATGGCTCACGCCCGTAATCCCAGCACTTTGGGAGGTCGAGGAGGGTGGATCACCTGAGGTCAGGAGTTCAAGACCAGACTGGCCAACATGGCAAAATCCCATCTCTAGTAATAATGCAAAAAACATTATCTGGGCATGGTGGCTCATGCCTGTAATCCTAGCTACTCGGGGGACTGAGGTAGGAGAAACACTTGAACCCAGAAGGCAGAGGTTACAGTGAGCCAAGATTGTGCCATTGCACTCCAGCCTGGGTGAGAAGAGTGAAACTCCATTTCAAAAAACAAAAAAGAAAAAGAAAAAGGTGATCCCAGACCCACAGCTCACTTCTGAACTCTAAAGGCAGGAACCAAATAATGGGACATTCTTTAAACCTCAGTGCATCCAGCAGCACTTTTTTGGTGAAAGAATTCTGGTTACCTTAATATTAAAAAGAACCTTAGGGCTGGGCACCACGGCTCACGCCTGTAATCCGAGCACTTTGGGAGGCCACAGCAGCCGGATCACTTGAGGCCAGGAGTTCGAGACCAGCCTGGGCAACATGGTGAGATGCCGTCTCTGCTAAAAATACAAAAATTAGCTGGAGGTAGTTCCAGCTACTCAGGAAGCTGAGGCATGAGAATCACTTGAACCTGGGAGGTAGAGGTTGCAGTGAGCCGAGATCATGCCACTGCACTCCAGCCTGGGTGATAGAGTGAGACTCTGTCTTAAAAAAAAAAGAAAAAGAAAAAAAGAAAAACCTTAGCTTCACTTGCCCAGCGAGGATGTATTAGTCCATTTTCACACTGCTGATAAAGACATACCCATGACTGGGTGATTTATACAGAAAAAGAGATTTAATGGACTCACAGTTCCATATGGCTGGGGAGGCCTCACAATCATGGCAGAAGGCCAAAGGCATCTATTTATTTTATTTTGTTTTATTTATTTTATTTTATTTTATTTTTGAGACGGAGTCTGGCTCTGTCACCCAGGCTGGAGTGCAGTGGCGCGATCTCCGCTCACTGCAAGCTCCGCCTCCCAGGTTCAAGCAGTTTTCCTGCCTCAGGCTCCTGAGTAGCTGGGACTACAGGCGCCCACCACCACACCCTGCTAATTTTTGTATTTTTAGTAGAGACAGGGTTTCACCATGTTGGCCAGGATGGTCTCCATTTCCTGACCTCGTGATCCACCTGCCTCAGCCACCCAAAGTGCTGGGATTACAGGCGTGAGCCACTGCAACCCAGCCTCAAAGGTACGTCTTACACGGTGTTGGCAAGAGAGAATGAGAACCAAGTGAAAGGGGTTTCCCCTTGTAAAACCAACAGATCTTGTGAGATTTATTCACTACCACGAGAACAGTCTGGGGGAAACCACCTCCGTGATTCAATTATCTCCTACGGAGTCCCTCCAACAACATGTGGGAATTATGGGAGCTACTATTCAAGATGAGATTTGGGTGGGGACACAGCCAGATTATATCAGAGGACATATAAAAAATGAGGGAAACTGAGGCACAGAGCAGTCTAGTGATTTGCCCAAGGTCATTGTCAGTGACAGAGGTAGAGTCTAGGATATTTGACTGCCAGGCAGTCTGCAGACAGGATGATTAAGTCATACAGATGCCAGCATATTTATAGCAAACATTGCATAGTTGAATAGCTCAGGTTTCACCTGCCTGTGACTAAAAATTAGGTCGCATTATGAAAATCTCCTAATCTTTGTCAGCTATGTAGCTTTACCTGCTTATGCAAGAATTTACCCCCCTCCCAAAGGCTTCCCTACCCACGGTCTTCTGCTTTGTCCTACCCAGGCACTATCTGCAGCCCCACAGCCCCTTATGGAAGGTGCAGACTCTCTTAGACCCACTGTGCCCTGCAGGTAGTGCAGCTCCACTGAGTCTTCCCTGATTTGCCATCGAGTTCTGCAGACATTTCTGCTGCCCAGTCTCTGAGCCAGAATGAGCACTATGGCCTGGGGACTGGGGCTGGGGCCAGAGTGGAAAGGAGGGCACAGGGCTTGCATCAGCCACATGCCTTTGACCACGTTGGTCCTGAAGCAGGACTGTGTGTATCGCAAGCCTCCCCAATTTTTCATGAATTCAGCTTCTCAGTTACTCACCCTGGTGCCATTCCCACAGGGACTCACAACCAGACCCTCAGTCGTGAGACTTTGCCTTCCTGTCCTTCCGTACTCTTTATCTCCCCCATACTTCCCCAAATGCCTCTGTATACACACACACACACACACACACACACACACAAACATACACACCAGCAAAAACAACGCCTTCTTCCCCAGTCACCAAAACAGAAAAAGTGCACACGAATGTGTTTGAACTTGTACAAAGAGGCCTTTGGAAGAATGTAGTTGCCTAACTTGAGCACCAGAAGTATCTGAGTCCTAGCTCTGTCTTCAAGAAGATAAGTCCCTATAGCTGTTGAAATCATATCATAAATGTATAAGAAGCTTAAATAAATCATTTGTGTGTGTGTTGGGGGTGGGTGGGGGGTAGGCATCATTTCTAAGCAATGCCTGCCTTAGCTTGAGTCCCCCCAGAAGCAGGAGCTGAGAAGGAATTGGGTATGGGTGTTGTATTTGAAGGACTCACCAGCGAGGAAGCAGAGAGTGAGATAAGAAGAAACATCAGAAAAGGATATTGCTGTGGTCTGAATGTGTTCCCCAAGATTAATGTGTTGGAAGCTTAATCCCCCATGCAACAGTGTTGGGAGGTGAGCCTTTTGGGAAGTGTTTAGGTCATGAAGGCTCTGCCCTCATGAATTGATTAATGCTGTTATAAAAGGGCTTGACAGAGGGAGTTTGATCCTTTGTATCCTGTCTTCTACCATGTGAGAACACAGTGTTCCTTCCTCCCACAACTGCAGCATTCAAGGTACCATCTTGGGGACAGAGGGCAGCCCCCACCAGAAAACTAAACCTGTCAGCACCTTGATCTTGAACTTCCCAGCCTCCAGAACTATAAGAAATTTATTTTTTCAATACATAGTTTATAAATTACCCAGTCTCTGGTATTTTATTTTAGCAGCCTGAATGGACTCTGACAGGCATGTTAATAAGTAGAGTATTGAACTGTGGGCTCCTGCGGCTCCACTCGGGACCCTCCTCCTAGAAACTATGAGGAAATTGCCTCAGAATCAGAGCCAGGACTAGGGTAGAGTGAGTGAGGTGCCTAGGGAGAAAAACTTAAGGGGACACTCACTCTCAGGGTAGGCCAAGTTCAAGTCATGCAAAAACAAGGTTAGCCCTGCTCAGAATCATCCATGAAAGAAGAGGAAGACTGAGGATGTATCCACTGATTTCCATCTCCCATTGGTTGCGAATTTCCCCCCAGGTACCAATCCCCCTGCACTCCTGGACTGATCCTGTTTGAGGCCTTGTCAGCTCCTCATGGTGCCGAGAAAGCCCCTAGGCAGAGAAAAACAGAGTTGCAGGTGTGCAAGGTGGGAAGCTGCCCATGTTCTCGAAACTGCCTGCAACTGCTGCCAGTGAGCATGGGTGGCAGAGGTGAGAGAAGCAGAGCTTCATCTGCATCTACTGTTACCCTGCAAGTGCCAACAATATTTTGAATACACATCAAAATTATGAAACCCATGTGTAGACCCCAGTATTGCTAAGTAATTGGGCCTCCTATAACTCAGCGTCTCAAAACTCAAAGCAGGTTGAAGGTAAAGACATGCTGCACTTAAAAGTACAAAATATAAATGATAATGCTAAGATTTCAGAAATATAAACCTTAAGAAATTAAAAGTATTGGCTTCCTAGTCATTTCCTTGGAAGAAAGAAGCCATATTTTATTGTTTTCTATTTTTTAGGGTTTTGGAACATTCAGCGGGTCTCACAATACACATACTTTATGCAAAATTCAAAGAGGGAGAAATCCCTTTACCTACCTACACTCTCTCTGTTCCTCTTTCAAATTAGACCTTGGCCTCCACTACTTCACGGAAAAAGGAGGCTTAACAAAAATGCAAAGAGAAACACAAGATAAGTTTTTCCTTTGAGCTTACAAGAGCTTGGTTTTAAAGGTGATTTAAATGGTTTACATCAGTAATTTGATTATACCTATCTTCCCCAGAGTTTCTGTGAAAATTCAACTGTAGTATACTCTCAGTGAATGAGTGAATGAAAAAATTAATGAAAGAAATAATTGCAGGTTATTATAATAGTGAATTAGTGGTAGAAAGAAATTTAGACAATAAGAGTTACATAATATTAGGGTCTCTAATTTGCAGTGCTGGAACCGGACAAGAGGTAGGGTTGGAAAAGAATCAGTGGTAGCAGATGGGGGACTCTGATGTATCTTGTGGTAAGTTGATTATTGGAGGCCTCTAATTACAGAGACTCAAGTCTCTCCTGTTGTGGGTCACTTTGTATCTCCCTGAAAACAAACTTAGTCTTTCTTGGTTTACTCTCTTTTCCGTGGAGCACACCCTCCAGTAGCTTCTTGAGAAAGGTAACATTGGAAATAAATTTTTCAAGACCTTATATATCTTTATTCCAATCTCATATGTTATTGGTAGTTTGAGTAGAGGATTTAAGGTTGGAAAGCAGTTTCCCTAAGAATTTCAAAGATACTGCTTCATGGTCTTCTAATGTCTAGGGTTGTTATTGAGATGTTAAATGGCATTCCAGTTCTAAGTGCTTTGCACATGATTGGTTTCTTGTTACTTCTCCTTTCACTGGAAGATTTTAAAATCTCTTTAATTCAGTGTTTTGAAATTTCACAGTAGTTTGCCTGGGTGTAGGTCATTCTTCATTCACTGTGTTGGATACTCAGTGAGACCTTTTATTTTGGAAACATGGACTTCAATTCTGGAGCATTTTCTTCTACTTGATAATACCCCCTTTTCTTCTCCTTCATCTCCTTGTCCTTCTTCCTCTTATTTCCCACCCCCCCACCCTGCTTTTTGTTTTTTGGCTCTTATTCTGGATATTGCTTTTAATCACATTTGGATTACTGATCTTCCCATTTTCTTGCTTATTCTCTTTTCTCTTGAGTTGCTTTTATGTTTTGTTTGTCTATTTGTTTCTTTCAGAGGGTCAGTGTATGAGCTGGTGGATTTTACTATATGATTGGACCTAGCCCTAGGATTGCATTTGGGGGATTCCATATAATGTTATCTCTAGTTATTTTATTTGGGATAGACCAGTTTCTCTGAAAAACAATTCTTTAATCTCCTATCTGGGGAGATAGAAGCTTGGCTATTGACATTCTGAGAACCTCTCATAAGGAGAGAGCTGCTAGTTACTAGGAATTGGGGAAGTCATTCTTACCAGTTTATGTACTTGCTGTTAATAACCCTCTCCCTGGGTCTGGTATTCCCAAGATGGGCATCTCTGGCCTTTTTACAGGGTAGAGAGAGAGGTAATTCATTTGGATTTTTGTAGTGAAGGGAGAAACTGGGTGATTTATTGCTCTTCACGCAGACTTTTTGACCAATCTTCTTCCTATGTTCAGCTGCTCACCAGGGCTTCCTGTCTCTAATTCTTGAGTCTTTTGGAGATTCTGCCACACAAATCAGCTTCCTTCTTGTTGACTAGCCCCTCTGCCAGCTCCTAGTCTCCACCTTTCTTTTGTCTAAGTCTGTTACCTTTATCCACCAACTTTTCATCTTCCAGAATTTTGTTGACATGTCTCTCTCGAGGTCATCTTATCTCTTTTTCCTTATGAATTTTTGCCTTTTTAATTGTACTGCTGTGTTAGTTTGAGTCTTTTGAAAAGCAGATGCCATGTTTGGATTAGATATATAAGAAATGTATTCGGGGGAAGGGAAAGCAGGACAGCCTCTGACTGCAATGCAGGTCGGATGCCTGCAGAAGGGAGAAAGGAAGAAATCAGGATTGGGTAGGAAGAGTCCAGGACTATCTTACAGTTCCAAGGAGAAGTTGACAGGCAAATGGGAAGGCTTCAGGCCAACATCACTCACTGGAGGAATCTTGTGTCTCACAGTAATGGGCTTGCATTAGTAGTCCCACCATGCACTGTCAGAAACCGCTCACAGAAAGTGTCGCTTCACGTAAGTGCAGTGCATCTAGAGAGGCAGCACCTAAAGCCACTGGTGACTTATACTCTTTAGAGCAGAAGTTCTGAAAAGTACATTTCCATGGAAGCCACCATTATCATTTGAAGAGAGAATGAAAATAAATGTTTAATCCAACACTTTTTTCTTTTCGTTGTTTTTTTTTTTGTTTGTTTTTTTTTTTTTTTTGAGACGGAGTTTTGCTCTTGTTGCCTAGGCTAGTGTGCAATGGCATGCTCTCAGCTCACCACAACCTCCGCCTCCTGGGTTCAAGCGATTCTCCTGCCTCAGCCTCCCGAGTAGCTGGGATTACAGGCACACACCACCACGCCTGGCTAATTTTGTATTTTTAGTAGAGATGAGGTTTCTCCATGTTGGTCAGGCTGGTCTTGAACTCCTGACGTCTGGTGATCCACCCACCTCAGCCTCCCAAGGTGCTGGGATTACAGGCGTGAGCCACCGTGCCTGGCCTAACATGTTTAATAAGAAGTCTAGTTTATTCTCAACAACTATAACCTGCCCTCTACCCCTACTACTACATTAAAATTGCTGTTGGTCTAGTTAGCAATGAACTTCTGGGTTACTAAATATAATTGTTATTGTTAATAAATAAATTTTTAATTATTAATGACCCCTTAGAACAAAGTGCAAAAGAGAGAGAGAGCAAAATAAGAAAAGAGATAAAAGATTGGGAGGTAGTGGTATTGAGGAAGCTGGAGAAAGAGGCGTATGCATATAGAATAGGCAGAAAGGAGATAAAGGAAGAGAAATTTTGGAGAAAGAACAGAGATGGGTAAAAAAAGATTTCTATCAAGTTTTGTTCAGTAGTGTGCAATTACCCCTTCATCTCTCCCACAAAACCTTCAGTAAAATTCCATGTTATTCATTGATAACATCGGCATTGATTTTGACAGTTATTTGGGACACCCATTGCCCAGAGATTCATGTTATAGAGAGTATAAGGGAGAATACAGAATGTCAGGAGTCCAATTGCCTCAGTTACTCAAGAGCCTCATCAATTCTCTACAGCCTGTATTACCGGTCACCTTTCTCCTCTTCTTGAAACAGTCTTCCCTTGGCTTCTATGATGCCACACTTCCTGGTTTTCCAAAGACTTTTCTAACTTATTTTATCACTCATTTTGTGGAGTCCTCTTCCTTTTCCTCATTCTTCAAATACTGGTGGACGTCAGGGTTTCTTCATGGCTTCATTTTCCCCTGTCCACCAAACTTTTCTATTGCTATCTATAAATTCAACACGCTGATGACTCCCAGATCTTTTTTCAAAGGCCAGCCTTCCTATATGAGTTCTAAACACTTATATCCAATAGCCTACTGGACAGTTCCACTTGGATGTCCCATAAGCATTCCAAACTCAAAACAGGATCCATCAGCATCCCATTATCCCATGTCCCAAAACCATTCCCCTTCTTGCATCCCCTATGAATAACCACACAGTTACTCAAGGCAGAAATCTTGTTCCTATCCTTGGCTCCTTTCTCCCTCTCCCACCAATCAGTAATCACCAAGTCCAATCAATCTTAACTGTTCAGATCTCCAGACTTTGCCATTTTCTTTCCACCCCCCTCACCAGTACCTTAACCCACTTCATCATCACCTTTCACCAGATTACTCTAACAGCCTTTAAACTGGTCATTTATTGCTAGTCTTACCTCCAACCCTCCTCCATACTAAGTTCTTTATGCTATAGCAATAGTGTTTTTTATAAAAGGTAAATATAACTATCAACCCTTACTTAAAATATTTCAATGATTCCTCCATGGCCTGCAAGTTAAAGTCCAGACCTCTACAGTGGTATACAAAGTCATTCATAACCCACCTCCAGCATCATGCCTTGCCATCCATTCTCATAATCTACATCTGGTTCTACCAAATTCACTCTATTGTGAACTTGCTCAGGTCTTTCTTTCTTCCACAAGTACCACTCTTCTCACCGTGCTGCCCCCATTCTCCTGGCTAATTCCAACTCACCTCTCAGAGATTAGATTATATATAATTTCTCTGACCCCTACCATTGAGTTCAGTGTTAATCTTAGGTTCTACCCACACCCCATTGCTTACGCTTTCTACTTAACACTTTTCCCACTGCATGATAATTGTCTATTTTCTTGTGGTGGTTTTAAAACACATCTGCATATTGACACTTGTCCAGTGAAGAGGTGGAATCTAATTCTCCTCTCCTTGAATATGATGGGATTTTGTCACTGTCATGAGAAATGGAATCCAGCAGGAGTGATGCTGTGTGGCTTTTGAAGCAAGGTCAGAGGAAGCCATGCACTTTCTGCAGGTTTCTCTTGGAACCTGATCACTCTGCACTGAAGAAGGGGAAAGGCTGCAGACAGACTACATTTCAGTCTTGTGGCCACAGCACCAGTCAGGTCTCAGATGACAGCCAGCATCAACCTCCAGACAGGTTACTGAGCAGGCCTTCGGGTGACCCCAGCCCTCCGCCTTTATATTTCCTCAGAAGACATGGAGCAGGAATGAGTTGATGAGATGAGCCCTGCCCAAATTAGAGATTTGTGAGCAAAATAAATTATTATTATTTTTTTCCAGTATTAAGTTTGGGTGTCTTTTTATGTGGCCATACATGGCAGAAGCACTTTCCATTTTCCTAGCACATTCCTGAAGGTAAGGACAGTGGCTAGTTAACTAACGTATATCCAGCACCTGGCACGTAACAGGTTCACATAATGTGAATAGAACATGGATGAGAGCATAAAATGTGGTTTCAGATTTTGGAAAGTAAGTTCAGGCCGGGTGTAGTGGTTCATGCCTTTAATACCAGCACTTTGGGAAGCCGAGGGCAGGTGTATCACCTGAGGTCAGGAGTTCGGGACCAGCCTGGCCAACATGATGAAACCTGTCTCTACTGAAAATACAAAAATTAGCCATGGTGATAGGTGCCTGTAATCCCAGCTACTTGAGAGGCTGAAGAATGAGACTCACTTGAACCTGGGAGGCTGAGGTTGCAGTGATCCAAGATAGTGCCGCTGCACTCCAGTCTGGGTGACAGAGTGAGACTTCATCTCAAAAAAACAAAACAAAACAAAACAAAAAAGAAAAAGAAAAGTAAGTTCAGGCCAGGCATGGTGGCTCATGCCTATAATCTCAGCACTTTGGGAAGCCAAGGCGGGTGGATCACCTGAGGCCAGGAGTTCAAGACCAGCCTGGCCAACATGGTGAAATCCCGTCTCTACTAAAAATACAAAAATTAGCCGGGCATGGGGGCGTGTACCTATAATACCAACTACTTGGGAGGCTGAGGCAGGAGAATTGCTTGAACCTGGGAGGTGGAGGTTGCAGTGAGCCGAGACTGTACCACTGCACCTCAGCTTAGGCAACAGAGCGAGAGTCCATCTCAAAAAAAAAAGAAAAGTAAAAGAAAAAACAAAAGTAAGTTCAGAGGAAGAATGAGTTCCACTGAAAAGATGGAGACCATTTTGAGATTTGGGGAAGGAATATGAATAAAAACAGATGCTATTGACATAGGTTTCATAGCTAAAAGTGGGCTTTTGCTTCCTGTATCATTCTTTTTTTTTTTTTTTTGAGATGGAGTCTTGCTCTATTGCCCAGGCTGGAGTGCAGTGACCCAATGTCGGCTCACTGCAACCTCTGCCTCCAAGGTTCAAGCGATTCTCCTGCCTCACCCTCCCAAGTAGCTGGGATTACAGGCTCACACCACCATGTCCGGCTAATTTTTGTATTTTTAGTAGAGATGGGGTTTCACCATCTTGGCCAGGCTGATCTTGAACTCCTGACCTTGGGTGATCCGCCCGCCTTGGCCTCCCAAAGTGCTGGGATTACAGGCATGAGCCACCGCGCCTGGCCCTTCCTGGACCATTCAATGTTTATGGGAGAAGAAACAATACGCCAATCTTTATTTGACTAAAGGTTTGTTTCAGTTTCCTTAACTGTAGAACTTAGTTGCCCAGAATGAGAAAAATCACATCCTGCTATAACTCATGGTCTCAGAATGTACAGATATGAATCTGAGGAACAATTTATAAAATAATTTCATTTATTCTATATGAAGAGGAGAGCCCTAAAGACTGTATAAAATTTAAGAGCTATGAATAGCTGATAAAAAGCAGAATCCCTAACCTTCCCTTAGCTCTTTGGGGATTTTCTTTGCTTTCTTGAGTTAACTTATAGTTATTGCCTGTCAACTCCCTTCCAAGAACATTACCCATAACCTTCTGTGGTCTATATATAAAATCCTGGCTTCCATTCTTTCCTAAGACAATTTCCCATGAGGATATCTGTGGTTAATTGTGTGTGTGTGTGTGTGTGTGTGTGTGTGTGCGCGCGCGCGTGCTGCTAGCAGCTGTACAGATTAACACTTTGGTAAAACTAGAAAAACAGCCTCACCATGCACTATCTAGTCATATTGTCTTTATCTTACATCCAAAAGGCACCTTCTCTGGAGAGAACCACAATGTCAAGATTTCAAGCTGGCCAAGCCCAAGCCAGACAGTCATGGATCAGTTGGTTATCGGGTACCTCTGGGGCTATCTGAATGCTTCCTGTCCACACCTATAAATGGCTATAGGAATCCTGAAGACTAGATTTGTCTGAAAGTTGGATCAGATGTAGCAAGAAGTATTGCTAATTGGAATTCACAAGGGTAGCTGCTTAGTGAGTCAGCGCATCAAAGGAAAGGAAGTGAGATTTCACTCCTCTGAGAAATACCTTTGGCAGAATTCTATCATTATTTATGACTTGGATTCCAGGATACATGAAGAAGGGATGGGGGACAGAGTGTTTGCAGATGGAAGAAATAACATTGCCTCAGAGCCAAATGTTCAATTTTTCTCCAACACCAATCAATATGTGATTTGATTGCCATAGTTAGTGCTAATGTTTATTCAGTGACAATCTAGGAGACATTTCCACCTGAAGAAAGGAAAAAAAGTATATATACTTTTACACGTTTATAAAAAAGTATGTAAATATACACACATATACATATACATATGAATATGTACTTATTCACCTTATTAGATAATTCAGATTCCTTTGTTGTTCATAATCAATTGGAAAATATGTTCTGGGTACAGTTAGTACATTATTTTATTTTCTTTTTATTTTTCAAGGTGGAGTCTTGCTCTGTCACTCAAGCTGGAGTGCAGTGGTCTGATCTCAGCTCACTACAACCTCTGCCTCCCAGGTTCAAATTATTCTCCTACTTCAGCCTTCCGAGTAGCTGGGATTACAGGCGCCTGCCACCATGCCCGGCTAATATTTGTATTCTTAGTAGAGATGGGGTTTCACCACGTTGGCCAGGATGGTCTCGAGCTCCTGACCTCAAGTGATCTGCTGACCTCGGCCTCCTAAAGTGCTGGGATTATAGGCATGAGCCACTGTGCCCGACAGTACGTTATTTTAATTCCTTCCTCACACATTTAGCAAGCGTTTGGAGGTCCCGTATGTGTCAGGCACTGCGTTAGACACTTGGGAAACACGAATGAGTAGGGCAAAGTTCTAGCCCTCAGGAAATTTGAGAAAGCCCAACATCTGAGGGAAAATTTTAGCACAACATTAGAATCTTTAGCACATAGGATCTTTGATTATTTAGTATTCCAATAAATCACTGAATAAATAGATTTCATAGTCTTAAAGACACATAATAGGTACAAGACAAAAATATTCCTTAATTTCATGAGTCTAATTAGAGTACCTTTTGGCCACTATTCACTATCTTCCTGCATGGGCATGGGGTGTGGTTAAATACTTAGCAGTAATAGTAAGCATTCTTCAAGTTACTTCACGTAACAATAATGAATAAATAATACAGATAGGCTGGGCGTGGTGGCTCAACGCCTGTAATCCCAGCACTTGGGAGGCCAAGGCAGGTGGATCACAAGGTCAGGAGTTCAAGACCAGCCAGACTAACATGGTGAAACCCCATCTCTACTAAAAAAATACAAAATTAGCCAGCTGTGGTGGCACATGCCTGTAATTCCAGCTACTTGGGAGGCTGAGGCAGGAGAATCGCTTGAACCTGGGAGGCAGAGGTTGCAGTGAGCTGAGATCGTGCCATTGCACTCCAGCCTGGGCAATAAGAGTGAAACTCCATCTCAAAAAAAATATATATATATATATACACACACACATACACACACACATATATATATACACACACACATACATATATATATATAAAATCTTGATAATCATTGTATTTGTTGTCCCTCAAAATGTTGTGTAAGGGCATGTATACATTTCATTTGAGTTATTGATAAAACTGCAAAGTTTTAGAGCCCTGTGGCATGCCATTATAGACCTCCTTTGAAGTTGCATTTGGCCCATTAATAATGTTTAATTAGCAATGGATCTGTCATCTTTTTTTTTTTTTTTTTTGTAGGGCTGTTTTTCTCCCTTTTTTCCCCGGCGGGGGTGCTGGGGCACAATTCCGGCTCACTGCAAGCTCTGCCTCCCGGGTGCACGCCATACTTCTGCCTCAGCCTCCCCAGTAGCTGGGACTACAAGCACCTGCCACCACCACTCCTGGCTACTTTTTTGTATTTTTAGTAGAGATGGGGTTTCTCCATGTTGGTGAGGCTGGTCTCGAACACCTGACCTCAGGTGAGCAGCCCACCATGGCCTCCCACAGTGTGGGATTACAGGCGGGAGCCACCACGGCTGGCCTGGATCTGTCATCTTACCATTCAGTTTGAGTTCACTCCATCTTGTCTCAAGGAAACATTTTATCCTGACTGAAATCAAGATACACTATTTTAAAAAATCTATCTTCTCTCAGTGTCAACTCTATCATGAAAGGAAACAAGGTTAGTTTGGCATGGCTTGTTCTTAGTAAACCCATGCTGTTTCCTGTGCTGTGTGTTTACAAACCATCTGTTCACCATCTGATGCCAGAGACTGAACATCAAATTCACCAATTTTATGATTTTTTTTCCTGTCTTAAAAGTAAGATTTATTGCATGCAGAACTAAATTTAGTTTTATTTTTATTAATAAAACATAACAGATTTGGGCAAGACTTTGAATATAATACATTTGCAGATAAAAATATATGTTTATGGCTTGCAAGGGCCCTGATTCTATCACTACTTGAAAGTTGAGAAAACATGAGGCTCTAACCCATATGTTGCACCCCATGGGTTGCTATGCCACTATATCCATCACTGTGTTTGTGTGGTGTTTCCTTTGGTGTCCTTTGATGCTCCTATGTTTAATACTGGTGATAAGCACAAAGGCAGAGCCTAAACCTCAGACATACACAAGGGGTTGATGCAAATGATTTAATAATTGGTAGGAAAAGCAAGGTGACATACTAGAAAGAAATTGCACCAAGATAGCAGCAGCCAAACAGCAGCTGTCCTATTCCAGTGTGGATGCACAATAAACACTACCTAGTAAGATGAGAAAGGCCAGCAGCAGCCTATATTATATTATTATATTGTACCCCACCCTGACCCCCAATATGTAATGTAAATTCCATAGTTTATGGAATGAAACCAAATAAGCCCACATTTCCAACCACTACCACCTTTTTTTTTTTTTTTTTAATTAAAAGCAATAATTGTGAAGGGAAAGTGAAGGTAAAATTTTGCTCTTGTAACATTGATTTTGTTTCTTTTTTGAAACGGAGTTTCGCTCTCATTGCCCAGGCTGGAGCACAGTGGCGCAATCTCGGCTCACTGTAACCTCCGCCTCCTGAGTTCAAGTGATTTTCCTGCCTCAGCTTCCTAGCTGGGACTACAGGCATGTACCATCATGCCTGGCTAATTTTTGTATTTTTAGTAGAGACGGGGTTTCACCATGTTGACCAGGCTGGTCTCGAACTCCTGACTTCAGGTGATCCGCCCGCCTTGGCCTGCCAAAGTGCTGGGATTGCAGGCGTGAGCCCCCACACCTGGCCTTTATTTTTATATTTAATGTGCTCTGGATCATGAAGATAAGAGCAGAAAGAGTGACGGAAAGTAAAACAATTAACTCCTGCTGCACCTTGAGCTGGTCTGCCCGCCTCAATGAAGCAGGCAGTTGAATTTGTGTGTGCATCCAAACAAATCCACACTGCATTGGTTTTCCCTCACATGCCTTGCAATTTCATGTTTCAGGAATTTTATATTCCTTCATGTAGGAAGCTGACAATCACAAATGAGCGTCCTTACAGTTTTTTCTAATTTTTATGTGCCTAACTACGCTTCATCCCACACCCTTTTTATCTTCTCTCCTTCAGAAAAATTCTAATTGGACACCATGGAGTGAGTTTTCCTCTCTAGTTCAGATTATATTTACAAAATTGCTAGAAAAACACCAACATTGCCTCACTCCCAGAAAAAAATATTACAAAGCAAGTCTCCTCTGTACAGCCAAATTACTGTCATGATCACACAGGAAACAAATGCAGTTACCCTCTCTTCTTCTCAAATTCTTAAGTAATCGAGGGCAAGGACCAAGAGAAAGAAAAACAAAAGTTGCTTTGATTGGGAAAAAAATTTTTTTTTTTTTTTTTTGAGACAGAATCTTACTCTGTCGCCTAGGCTGGAGCGCAGTGGCACCATCTCGGCTCACTGCAAGCTCCGCCTCCTGGGTTCACAACATTCTCCTGCCTCAACCTCCCGAGTAGCTGGGACCACAGGTGCCTACCACCACCCCCAGCTAATTTTTTGTATTTTTAGGAAAGACGGGGTTTCACCGTGTCAGCCAGGATGATCTCAATCTCCTGACTTTGTGATCCATCTGCTTCGGCCTCCCAAAGTGTTGGGATTACAGGCGTGAGCCACCGCACCCGGCCGGGAAAAATATTTTGAGAAGCATTACGAAGATGTGCGGTGTCTGACATAGTAAATTTTACTTAACCAGAATATTCAGGGAATTGGGGCTCTAGTTTTTGTTTTTGCTTGTTTACTTGCTTTTGTTTTAAATTCCCTAGTTTAAAAGATGCTGGATTACTATACGATTCCATTTTCATGTTATTCTGGAAAAGGCAAAGCTAAAGTGTCAGAGAATACATCTGTGGTTTCCAGGGTTTAAAGGTGAGAGGAAGCGTTGACTACAAAGAGACAGCACAAGGTGCTTTTTCAAGTGTGGAGCAATTCTGCGTTTTAATTTTGGTGGTGATTCCACGATTGTATGCATGTTTCAAAACACGTGGAAATACACACTAAAAAGAGTGAATTTTTCTGTAATAAAATTAAAAATAAACAAATGAGGTAAAATTTTAAGTTGTGTGATGAAGAAGGAAGACTACTGAATTGCGACTCAAGTGACCTAAGGTGACTCCTGCTAGTTCTATCCCCCTTTCTAGCACTAAAGACAAATGTACTTTTGCTTTTTTCTTATCACTAGAAATCTTTCTAAAATTACTTTAGGATATGTGCCTGCTGTAGGAAGTAGAACATTCAAGACGAAAACATCAACTGCCCTTGGTGTTTCAGTCTTTGGGACCTCTTTGTCACATTCTGGGATATGGAAGGTAACATCCAGTATCCCAGTATCCAGCTGGGGAGCCAGCTGAATGCTCACCCCTCCCTGTCCTTCCCTGGTGCTTTACACCTCCACAAGCTATCATATTTTAATAGATTTACCAAAGTCTTAATGCATTTAATTATTTATACGTTTTATTGTAAGCAAAATTAACAATTCCGTTCTTAGATGCACTTAATGAGTTCAATAATCAAGCACTTGAGAGAACAACATACGGTTCTGTGATTGGATTCAGCAACACAGAGACATGTATACTGAATTGTCCTCCTGCACACATTCTCTGCAACTCTCAGCTCTGCCTCCTTTTCCTGTAAACAGCTCTTATGCTAGAGCAGGTATCTCCAACAGTGGATCAAGAGAAATCCTCCTATTAGACAGTCATGCATTGTTAACTATCATGCACTGAGGTGTTCTTTGTTATAAAAATATTTCTTGTATGCTTTTACAGTTTCATGAATGATATATCCTCGGCATTTCTATATAGTTAGTCCCAGGGTATTTTTACCTATCTCATTCCCAATTCGTTTTCTATTTCATCGGTGTTCTCTGTCTTTAGACTTGGTCTCCTGGACTCTCTGTTCTGTTTCACTAGCTTGTCCTGTATGATTTTTTTAGGGCTCATTTATACAGTTAAGCCATTTTTGCTTCTGATAACTTTTGATGATGTAAACTGGTACGCAATCACTGAATGATAGCATATTGATTGATGACAGTTATCAAGTGAAAATTTTGCCCAGCAGAACCTTGGTGCAGTGTGTCTAAGCATTTTAAAGATAGATAGACAGACAGACAGACAGACAGATAGATAGATAACAGTATCTTTCACATTTCATTTGTTTCTGGTGATACCCAAGTTCCAGAGTTTCTAGCAGCGACTGTAGATCTATACAAAATGGGGAGGAAAAGTCTTCCAGTCAGAGGTTATCCCTGGCTCCTCCTTCTCCATCACCCTTCACCTCCTACTGGTTGCCACCTCTTGTCAGCTCCCTCACTTCTCTGTGTCACTCTGTCCCTGCCCCCCTGGAAAAGGCTTCGACCCTCTCTATTCCTGGACCACAGCCACTTGCCTAAGGAACCTGGCCATGGAAAGTACTCAGTAAATATTGGATGGACGGATGGCTGCATGAATGGATGGAGGAAAAGGAAGGAAGGAAGGAAGGAAGGAGGAAGGAAGGAAGGAAGGAAGGAAGGAAGGAGGGAGGGAGGGAGGGAGGGAGGGAGACTGGAAACAAGAAAATAAGAAAAATTTAAAAAAAGGAATAGTTCTTTTTGATGTCATGTGGACAGAGTACTTGGAAATCAGAAATGACCAGGCTATGAAGCATCTAATTTCCCAGCTCTCTGGACAGGAGAATGAGCCTAAACAAATAATTTTTTCCCACCCTAAGGTTTCCCACTATTCCCGCTATCCATGTGGATAGTCAGCATTTGGCGATTAACAGTATTTCACATTGTACCAACACAAAGTAGAGAAACAAATCAATCTCTCACGTGGTCCTCTGGGAAGGTGGTGAGGCGTGCCTCTTACTGGCAGGCTCCGCCCCACCTCCATACTCACAGCTCCCTATATAGCCCTCATGCATATGGCTGCATGAGTCATCCTGACCCTTAGTAAGCTTTGTTGCCTGATTTCCTGTTCTTTCAAATGAGAAAGCTCTACCACAGCATTTCTCAGAGAGACCTAAGTCCTTCTCACCTGCCTGGGAGTCTGAAACCTCTGCCCTGGAAAGCCATGCTAGCCAAAAGATCAGCAGCCGGGGCTACATATTGATAAACTAACTAAAGTAACAAGGTTTAAGCGAGAAATTCACTCTTAAAACCATCGCTCTCTTTGTTGGTAGAAATGGAGCCCCTCACATAAAACTATGTTGATCATAGTTCTGTTAACTAAGAATTTTTTTTTTTTCTAAACTGCTGCTGTTTATTCCAGTGGTCTGATACTAGAACTTGATCATGTTTATACAGGTAAATGTTTTTTGGCATTACTTCATATGCGAGTAAGCCCCATAAAGTGAATTTAATGTGTGTGGGTGGATG
This sequence comes from Papio anubis, assembly GCF_008728515.1. Lineage (NCBI taxonomy): Eukaryota > Metazoa > Chordata > Mammalia > Primates > Cercopithecidae > Papio > Papio anubis. The sequence continues at coordinate 74,234,551 of NC_044988.1, forward strand.
TTATTAGCTGCTGACATTGCCTTTAATATTTTCTGTTTGCTGCAGCTGTATACCATGGTGTAAAGAGGGACCACTTTTCCCTTCTCCGGGTGCGGGTGTGAGGCAATCGAAGTAGGCTGTATCCGGCTTTTTGCCTCACAGAGAATCTTCTGTGTAAACCAGCTAAGAAGGTGAAAAGTCAATAGCCCATGGCCAAAAGCTTAGCAGGCTTTCCCTAAAGACAGAGAAACTCTTTCCTACCACCTTCAGCCAAGGCATGAACGGGGTTATAGTCCTGGCCTCAAACAGTTCCAACAATTTAGAGGTTATACAATGATCAGCAAAAACAGTATGGCCAAAGAGGAAGACTGAAAAGTTCATACAATTCTAGGCTCTATGAGGTAAGGACAGTGTCTTTTTTAAAACCTACTCATAGGCCGGGCTCAATGGCTCACGCCTGTAATCCTAGCACTTTGGGAGGCCGAGGCGGGCAGATTGCCTGAGCTCATGAGTTCGAGACCAATCTGGGCAACACGGTGAAACCCCGTCTCTACTAAAAATACAAAAAACTTAGCCGGGGCTTGGAGGCGTGCACCTGTAGTACCAGCTACTCGGGAGGCTGAGGCAGGAGAATTGCTTGAAGCTGGAAGGCGGAGGCTGCAGTGAGCCGAGATCATGCCACTGCACTCCAGCCTGGGCGACAGAGCGAGACTCCATCTCAAAAAAATAAAATAAAATAAAATAAAAAATAAAATAAAATAAAACCTACTCATTAGGTGCTCAGTAGTGTGCAAATGTGGGTTCCTAATTAATAAGCCTTGTTTGCTGATAAATGGAAAGGCATTCTCATACACATTATTGATAATCCAGGAGGAACTGTGATTCAAGGTATAAAGTTGAAGGTGGAAACCAGAAAACAAGTCCTATGTGTTCTTATTACGAAAAAAAAGACACATTTTTTCAATAGCCAATTATTATAGTGACAATGTGTTACCAAAATAATAAGAATACAAGTGTTAAAACATTTTAGCAGAACTGGATTTTCAGTTAAATAGATCTCTTGCTGTTTCAATCCTTAAAAAAAAAAAAAGTACAAAAAGTATCTTTTCTAAAACTGAAAACTGACTGCAAGGGAGAGAAGAGACTCTCATGTAAGAATTTGGCTCAACTGCCAACTCACCGGTATATATAATTCCAATAGATTAATCTGCCATTTTGATTTGAAGATGCCAATGGAGAGACGTATTTAGTGCTTACAATTGCACCTTCTATCTGCATTCACCATAGACCTGTAGTAGAAAGCCATGCTCTCAGCCTGTACCTGCTCCATTTCTAGCGTAATGATTTTTTGGCCAAATTTAGGACCCTTAGTGTCAGCTAACCATGTTGTCTCCACTAGTCCTACTGTGTTGCAGGAATGTGGAGACACAAAGCTGAGCAGACGACCGTCAGTAAGATCCTACCTGCTTTAGTTCTCAGTGCCAAGGAGATCCTGTAGTGAGTGATGGCTCGTTGGACTGAATTATAAGACAAACTCAGAAAGTTATTTGAAAATATGAGTGTGGCTGGGCGTGGTGGCTCACACCTATAATCCCAGCACTTTGGGAGGCCGAGGCAGGTAGATCACCTGAGGTTGGGAGTTCGAGGCCAGCCTGACCAAAGAAAGATGGAGAAACCCCGTCTTTACTAAAAATACAAAATTAGCCAGGTGTGGTGGCACAATGCCTGTAATCCCAGTTACTCAGGAGGCTGAGGCAGGAGAATCGCTTGAACCCAGGAGGCAAGAGGTTGCAGTGAGCAGAGATCGCGCCATTGCACTCCAGCTTCGGCAACAAGAAACTCCGTTTCAAAAAAAAAAAGAGAAAGAAAATGTAAGTGTAACTTCAGTTCCCCAAACTGGTCAGTCTTTTCTTTCCTTTTTTTTCTTTTTGATGGACAATTTCAAGAAATAAAAAAATAAAATGTAACAGACATGTTTGAAGTTCTTTCCAATTTTATTTCCTTCCTCTCCCCTGAATTTCGTGTTTATTAATCCCATACAAGCTTTTTATATTTTCTATATAGAAGTGTCCATAATCAATAACTAGAATTCTTTTGTATGTTCCAGTCTTTATATGTGGTATCATACTGACATTGTAGACATCTTTCTGTAACTTGCCCTTGCACAAATCATGTTTTTGAGATTTATACTGTTGATAATGCAGTTACTCATTTTCTTTATAATATTCATTTTCTTTGTAATTTCATTTGCAAGTGGCCAGGCGCAGTGGCTTACACGTGTAATCCCTGCACTTTGGGAGGCCGAGGCGGGTGGATCACTTGAGGTCAGGAGTTCAAGACCAGCCTGGCCAACATGGTGAAACCCCATCTCTACTAAAAATACAAACAATTAGCCGGGCGTGATGGCAGATACCTGTAATCCCAGCTACTCAGGAGGCTGAGGCAGGAGAATCGCTTGAACATGGGAGGCAGAGGTTGCAGTAAGCTGAGATCACACCACTGCACTCCAGCCTGGGCCACAGAGTGAGACTCCGTCTCAAAAAAACAAAATAAAATAAGTAATTTCATTTGCTTTGTAATATTCCAATGAATGAATTAATCAACTATCCATTCTTCTCTTAAGGGACATTTTATTTTTTTTATTTTTTTTTTTTTTTTTTTTTGAGAGGGAGTCTGGCTCTGTCGCCCAGGCTGGAGTGCTGTGGCGGGATCTCAGCTCACTGCAAGCTCCGCCTCCCGGGTTTACGCCATTCTCCTGCCTCAGCCTCCCGAGTAGCTGGGACTACAGGCGCCCGCCACCTTGCCCGGCTAGTTTTTTGTATTTTTTAGTAGAGACGGGGTTTCACCGTGTTAGCCAGGATGGTCTCGATCTTCTGACCTCGTGATCCGCCCGTCTCGGCCTCCCAAAGTGCTAGGATTACAGGCTTGAGCCACCGCGCCCGGCCGACATTTTATATTATTTTCTATTTTTGGTTCTCATCATCATAACTGTCATGAATATTTTGACATGTCCTTTTATGCATATACACAAGAGCTTCTTTAGAATGTATGCCCAGAGTGAACTTGCTTTGTAATCTTGACTTTTATGATATTGCCAAACAGAATCAAGTTACACTAACATCAACAGTAGACGAGATTTTCTGTGGCTCAGCATCTTTGACATTACATACATAAAAATTTATCTTTGTAGAGTTGGGGTCTCTCTATGTTGCCCCGCTGTTCTTGAACTCCTAGCCTCAAGTCATCCTTCCACCTCAGCCTCCCAAAGCTGGGAATCAGGCCTGAGCCACCACACCTTGCTGACAAAACTTGATATTATTGGTCTTTTAAATGTTTCCAATCAAATAAGTGTGAAACAACTTTTTGTTGTTTTAATTAGTATTTTTCCATGATTACCAGTGAGGGTAAAAATCTTCTCACATTAGCCATTCAATTTTCCTCTTCCAGGAATTGCCAAGTTATGTCTTGTTTCATTTTATATTGTATCATTAAAATGTATCACTTGTCTTTGTTTTATTGATTTATAATGTTAAATGTTCTGAACACTAATCCTTTGTCTGTCTTTGAGTTGTAAATATCTTTCTAGTCTGCGCCTTGTCTTTTCACTTTCATGTTTTCTATTGTTAATGCACAGTTTTGTGTGCTTACTCATTTTTGTTTGTTTGTTTTTTGAGGCGGAGTCTCTCTCTGTTGCCCAGGCTGAAGTGCAGTGGCGCAATCTTGGCTCACGGCAACCTCCACCTCCCAGGTTCAAGCGATTCTCCTGCCTCAGCCTCCCAAGTTGCTGGGATTACAAGCACCCACCACCATGCCCAGCTAATTTTTTGTACTTTTAGTAGAGATGGGGTTTCACCACAGTGGCCAGGCTGGTCTCAAACTCCTGACCTCAAGTGGTCCGCCTGCCTTGGCCTCCCAAAGTGCTGGGATTATAGGCATAAGCCACCGTGCCCGGCCTATGATTTTCAATAAAGTTTTATATTTTGCTCTGTAAAACTTTTGCATGTCTTTTTTTTTTTTTTTTAACCACTGTAAATGGTATCTTTTATCAAATTAATGTTGGTCCTTTGTTGGTGGTGATAGAAATAAAATTGATTATTGTATAATTGCAGTTTTTTTCTCCCAGCTGTTCTCACTTAAAAGGGTTAGCAATTTGTAAATTATCTTGAAATTTTCTTGTACACAATAACATTGTCTTATATCTTATGACTTCTTGTCTTACTGTGGGGGGCTAGGACTCGATAAATTAAATGTATAATAGAAAAGCAAGTAGCCAGAAGGCTTGTTCTATTCCTGATTATAAAGAGAATTTCTGGCCCAGCACAGTGGCTCACACCTATAATCCCAACACTTTGGGAGGCCAAGGCGGGGGGATCACTTGAGGCCAGGAGTTTGAGACCAGTTTGGCCAAAATAGTGAAACTTCAACAATTAGCCTGGCATGGTGGCCCGTGCCTGTAATCCTAGCTATTTGGAAAGCTGAGGCATGAGAGAATCACTTGAATCTGGGAGGCAGAGGTTGCAGTGAGCTGAGATCCCACCACTGCACTCCAGGCTGGGCAACAGAGTGAGACTCCATCTCAAAAAACAAACAAAAAAAAAGATTTGAGAATCACGCCTGTAATCCTAGCACTTTGGGAGGCCAAGGCCAGTGGATCACAGGGTCAAGAGTTCAAGACCAGCCTGGCCAACATGGTGAAACCCCATCTCTACTAAAGATACAAATCAGCTGGGCGTGGTGGCACATGTCTGAAATCCCAGAAATTCAGGAGGCTGAGGCAGGAGAATTGCCTGAACCCGGGAAGTGGAGGCTGCAGTGAGACAAGATTGCACCATTGCACTCCAGCCTGGGCAACAGGGCAAGACTGTATCTCAAAAAAAAAAAAAAAAAAGGAAAAATCTAAATATTACCAAATATCACGAGTATTGCTTCCTCCCTATTAATGTTTCACAATGTACAGGGGGTCTGTTCAGAACACAATAGCTGCTCTAGCGATCAAAATCACTATACATGAACTAGTATTTCCATTTTTCAGTATGCCTATTGATGGGCTGCTCCACACAAAGAACAAATTATATATCTTGTTAACTTTTGGCCAAGTTGATCAATTTCATGATATCCATAAATGCCACACTAAATAGAGTGAACACATACATAGTCATAAAACAGCAGGCTGAAGCTAACTCCAAAAACAAAGAAAAAATGCAACTCTAAACCATTCTGCATTCAAGTTCCCAAATGACTCCCCTGGAGGCCTTTAAATTGTATTTGTTTGGAACAAACAAACAAACAAAAACAAAAGGAGTTCATCGTTAGCATGTGGAGGATGTTCATTAGCGACTGCAAGAAGTCACAGTCTAAACCACTCCGTTCTAGAAACCCATTATAGTCATGCAGGCCAATAGCACTATTCTGGAAGGTAGCTATCTCTCGTGCCCTCTAAGAACCATCGTTTTGCATCATTAGCAAGAAGCAAAGAGTAGATTTTAAACCTCTTTAAACTTTAAACTCCTCTGCGTCCTATTCAAAAACTAGAATACCACTTAAAACAGATTTTTAACTCTGCACTTTAAAAAGGGATTTCAAGTGTCTTGCATTTTAAAGACACTTCATTACAAAAGTTAGAAAATTAAAGTATAAAACTTATCAAAACAAGCTTTTAAGTTTTCAGGATGATTCACTGCAAAATTTCTTTAAACAGACTCCCCTCTTTTTTGTGTGTTGAGTCTTCAGGGAAAATAAGTGATAGTAAACATCAACCATTGACACCTGCAAACTAGGAAAAAAAAGTGTTGCTTGGACATGGTAGGGAAAATAATTTATTTTTACAGAAAGTTAGCCGGGCGTGGTGGCTCACGCCTGTAATCCCTGCACTGTGGGAGCTCAAGGTGGGTGGATCACCTGAGGTCAGGAGTTCAAGGCCAGCCTTGCTGACATGATGAAACCCAGTCTCTACTAAAAATACAAAAATTAGCTGGGTGGTAGTGGCGCGTGCCTGTAATACCAGCTACTTGGAAGGCTGAGACAGGAGACTCTCTTGAATCTGGGATGCAAAGGTTGCGGTGAGCCGAGATCGCACCACTGCACTCCAGCCTCGACAACAGAGTGAGGCTACGTCAAGGACAAAAAAAAAAAAAAAAAAAAAAAAGAGAGAGAGAGAGAGAGAGAAAAAAAAAAAAAAAAAAGAAAGAAAGAAAAAGAAAGAAAGAAAAGAAGAAAAGAAAAGAAAAGAAAGAACGAAGGAAGAAAGATAGGAATTTAACATACAGGCGATTTTTCAGGTTCTCATTTGCTAAACCAACGATGCAGAATTTGTGAAGTAGGGGCAACAAGTTGCTGAACCTGAGAGACGCTTCTAAACGCGCTCAGAGGTTATTTCAACTGTGCTGTTTGCTAGTTCAGGTACAACAGGCAAAGACAGAAAGATGCCAACGCTCTCTCCACCCTCCCACCGCCGGCTCACAAAGCGAGGAGCATGCACCCAGCCGTCCAAACACGTAGCGATCTCGCCGCTTTAAGCCGCTGTCCCCCCTCGGCCCGCCCACAAGAAGGCGGGGAGGCGCGGGGTCTGCTGGGAGTTGTAGTTTCGATCCAGGCCTGAGAGCTTCTTGACTCGTTTCCTTTGCCCCCCTCCCCCGCCCCCACACTGCACAGCTGCCTACGGACTCTGGAGTTGCCGTGTATTGAGCATGGGGCACAGCCGGGGATAAAAGGGGAGAAGGATCCTTTAATCTGCGGATCGGGGCGCCGTTGATGAGCGTTAGGTGTTGGAACGCAGAGTAAGCGGCGCGCATGCGCGGCTGGCGGAGGTGGGGGCCGCTCCTCCCGCGCCTTTCAAGGGCTGGCTGATCCCTTAGGGCTGGCTGGGCTCAGAGGTAGGGCCTGCGGTGCAAGTTTGTGATAACATTGCTTGTAGGCTGCGGTTGTTAAGGCAGAGATTTGGAGGGGGTCGGTTGGGGGTGCTGGGTAGTGTCAGTAATCAAGGGTTTTAATCGCTACTCCATCCTGGCTTTCGGGAACCTCCCACCTCCTACCCTTTCCCAGTTTGCAGAATTGCAGCTTTCCCCATCCCCCACCCCGATCGCTTCGTGGGAAGCCTTTCCATACTGTGTTGTGAAATCCGTTAGACCTTCTCAGCCAAGGCCTTTTAGCCCGCCTGGAATTCAAGCTGCCCCCTCCTTGCCAAATCCAGATCATGCGAGACAACAAAGGGCTTGAGGCACAGGCCCTACAAGGCAGTGCCCCTGCCAGCTCTTCTAAGCTTATTGTTTACCCTGCCCTCTTCTTCCCCTACAAATTGAGACAGCCAGGCGATAGATTAGATAAATAGATTCCATGTCCTTACATTTGCAACAGGCTTTCATAGCTTCCTTTGCTCTGGAAGGTGGCATCATTATACAAAAGGACAAGTGAGAACACACGAATGTAATCAGTGGCAGAACCCCAGGACTGAACCCTACAGGAGTTCTAAGTCTATTGTTTTTCCTACCACTTCACAAATGTGTCAGAAAGAGCTGAAGGAGGTGACCAGCTGCACCTGACGCTAGCTGGCTTTCTGAATGCTCAGGCCCTGAGCCCCTGGCTCACCACAATCACTCTTAAATTGACTAGCAATTGCCCCTTAGTGAGTGACCTCTCCAGCAAGCCCGCAGGATTTTGCCTAGGGTAATGTTTCAGATTGAGCACATACTTTGTGCTGGGCCCTGGAAAGATGTACATCAGATCTTAAGTTAAAAGATTCCTTTCCCCCAAGGACACCAGGCTGTCCTATAAAGTATTCTGTATTTCCCAAAGGATAGGGTTAGCCACAGTTTGTTATATGATTGCTTGTTTGCCTGTTTTTTTCTTTTCTTTATTTCTTTGAGACAGGGTCTCCCTCTGTCACCCAGGTTGAAGTGCAGTGGCGTGATCATAGTTCACTGCAAGTTCAGACTCCTGGGCTCAAGCGATCCTTCTCCCACCTCAGCCTCTGGAGTAGCTGGAACTACAGGCATGCACCACCATGCCCAGCTAATTTAAAAAAAAAATTAGAGGAGGTCTCACTATGTTACTCAGGCCGATTTCAAACTTCTGGGCTCAAGTGATCCTCCTGCTTCAGCCTCCCAAAGTTCTGGGATTACAGATGTAAGCCACCGCACCTGGCCTGCCTGCCTTGCTAGAGAAGCTGCAGCACTATTTTGTTCACCATTGTATTAGAAGTGCTAACATGTAGTGGCCTTTTGATACATGTCAAATAGACATACAAATGATGAATGCATAGTTCAGTCTCTGACCTTCATGTCTGTTGGGAGAGGTGGAGATGAAAATAGAGGTAGGCTGGGCATGGTGGCTCACACCTGTAATCCCAGCACTTTGGGAGACTGAGGCGGGCGGATCACGAGGTCAAGAAATGGAGATCATCCTGGCCAACATGGTGAAACCCTGTCTCTACTAAAAATACAAAATTAGCTGGGTGTGGTGGCCCATGCCTGTAGTCCCAGCTACTTGGCAGGCTGAGGCAGGAGAATCGCTTGAACTTGGGAGGTGGAGGTTGCAGTGAGCTGAGATTGCTTCACTACACTCCAGCCTGGCAACAGAGCAAGACTCCATCCGCCCCCCAACACCTTCCTCCAACCAAAAAAAAAAAAGAAAAAGAAAATAGAGGTACATGTTTATACAAAGTTTTGGAACAGGAAGGCAGATGCACATAACTGCCTGGCGTGGTTCCAAAAACCTGAATGGAGAAGGCAGTATCTGCTAATGGGGGCTCTCTGCTAAGCTTTGGAATTGTCCATTATTGTGTTAGCATAGAAGTAGTTATCACACCAAAGGCTCCCCATGAGCTTTGCCTGGGAAAGGGACTGATTATTTAAGAGCCGACCACACAGGCACAGAGATGCTATCCTCTTCTAGGTGGTCATCTGGAGAAGCTGTGCTTTCCAGGGACTCTGGATTTCTTCAAATATCCTTGGAATGCTCCTTGTGGAAGTGGCATTTGAATCTACAGCACATTCTTTTGGACCTCCTCAGCACAGGAACATCTCGTTCCTTTAGGGATTTGGTAGTTGGGAAGAGCCAGAAGTCACTTGGCTGGAGGTCTGGAGTATGAGGAAGATGATCACGCTGCATAATAGCTGCTGAAATTTGAAATTTGGAGGAAGGAGTTTGTATGCTGACACAGGGCAGGAGTTCTCATCCTGGAGTGTGTGGAAGTTTTTAGTATATGCTAAAATTTATTTGTTTATTTATTTATTTATTTATTTTTGAGATGGGGGTCTCACTCTGTCACCCAGGTTGGAGTGCAGTGGTGTTATCTTGGCTCACTGCAACCTCTGCCTCCCAGGCTCAAGGGATCAATCCTCCCAGCTCAGCCTCCCAAGTAGCTGGGACCACAGGTGTGCACCACCATGTCTGGCTAATTTTTTGTATTTTTGGTAGAGACCGGTTTCACCATGTTGCCCAGGCCGGTCTTGAGCTCCTGAGCTCAAGTGATCCACCTGCCTCTGCCTCCCAAAGTGCTGGGATTACAGGCGTGAGCCACCACACCTGGCTGTATGTGTTCTTTACTGAGGGATCCTGTTTTTAGCTTTAACGGATTTTCCCCAGGGACTCCATGATTCAAAAAAAGATGAACAACCACTGCTATAGATTCAGGAGATCTTATGAATTCTTAGGAGAATCCTAAGAAATCTTAGGATTTCTGTGGCTTCTAAAGTGGCTCTGAAGGAAAGTCATGTCTTAGGAAAGCAGAGGATAGGTTTCAGCTGTGCCTGGAATTGGAAGTGTTGTCTCAGTGGGTTCCAAAGCTCCAGAGCCTTGGTGTCCCCACATATGAAGTGAAGAGTAGAACTGGGTGGGTGGTGTCTCTAGGTCTGTGATCCCATGAAATTCCAACAAAGGAATTTCAGAAATGTTCTTCCAAGATAGCAGAATCCCTGGACTAGGCATGTAATGCAACCTTCTCAGGTAACTCAAATGACAGCCCCAATTTGGATGCTTGTTAGTAGTGTGTGTGTTCAAAGCCATCAGCCTCTTGGTGTCAGAACCAGGAATCCAACAGATAAATCGGAGAGGGAAAGCAGAGGCTCAACAACCAGCCAGACTTGCTCAGAACAGTACAGACTGTTGGGGAAGGTCTTGTCGAGAAGCAGAAGCCTGGAGAGAGGGAAGAGGTGTTGGAGTATCACTGCCCGGGGCGAATGTGTGACACAGGAGGCCAGAAACAAGGATTCTGCCTTAAGGGTGAAGGTTCTGGTAGAGGATTTCATCTCCAAAAGGGCCAGTTGGAGTAAACAGAATTCACGAAATCGCAGGAGGCAGGAGCCCCTTTCTCGGAACTAGAATACAGGGTGACCTGAGACTAGGCCAGAAGCCATGGTCCTCAGAATGGGTCCCAGAGCCTGCAGCCAAAAATTCTGACTCCAGCTGTGGGGGCAGGAAACCCTGGGGGCCATTTGAAGTCAGGGAAAAGCTGAGGAGGCAGCCACTGAAAGCACTACCAGGTTCATTCTTCCCTCCCTCCCTTTCTTGGTTCCTTCCTTCTTTTCTTTCTTCCTTTCACCCTTCCTAGTTTGTGTCAGGGGAGGAGGGAGAGGTTTTAAAAATACAAAATGATGCTCTCCAACCTTAAGGAGCTTGCAAACTTGAAGTGAATAAAACTTCCCGCTTAAGTAAATGACCAAGTGCTTAGGTGCTAGAAAATTAAAATCTTACGAAAGAAAGAAGTTTTGGAAAGTTCGTGTGTGTATGTTCTGTAGTTATTCCCTGCTTTTTGTGTTTCAGAGAGAAGGGAATTTCCATATCATTTCCCTGAAAGGCAGGAGCATGAAGAAACTTCTGATCTTCTCTCCACCACAAAGGGGAGACTAGCCTGATTGGTAAATTTGTCCCACCGGTGTGTCCTTTCTGTAGCCAGCCTGTCCGCAGGTGATTTTCATTCTGGTCTGCCCTGTGGTGAGCATGGCCAGGCACATTTTGTCCTGCACAGGGAAGCTGGCAGCGTAAGCAAAGATTGGAAAGGTGTGTCAGAAAACCCATTTGGCTGCAGGTCAAACCATACTGTCCAGGTCAGCTTTGTCAACAAATCAAGCTGACACTTTGATCTCTGTTGGTCTGCCTCCTGGTCTGATTTCTCAGTCAATTCCAAACCCAGAAGAAAAACCAGGAATGGTCCTTTTTGGTGTCCCCAGCCTCTAACCTAGGGCAGAGGGCTTTGGTGTGTCAGTAGTCTGGAAGGAGGAGCTCAGCCTGGTCACTTCTGCATTGGAGCCTAGAGCCCTTTTATTGCCACAGTACTTTTAAGCCTGTAGCAGCCAATGTTGACCTGGAGGCGTTAAAAACAAATTTGGGCCAGGTGCAGTGGCACACCCCTGTAATCCCAGCTCTTTGGGAGGCTGAAGCTGGTGGATCACCTAAAGTCAGGAGTTCGAGACCAGAGTGGCCAACATGGTGAAACCCTGTCTCTACTAAAAATACAAAAGTTAGCCTGGCATGATGGTGCATGCCTGTGATCCCATTTACTCGGGAGGCTGAGACATGAGAATCACTTGAACCCAGGAGATTGCAGTGAACTGAAAACGCACAACTGCATTCCAGCCTGGGTAACAGAATAAGACTCCGTGTCAAAAAAACAAACAAACAAAACAAGTGTGGTCTCCTAATTTCATAAAACTCTTGAGTACCCAAGAGTCACCCTTGAAGAAGAGAAAGGGATGGAAGGAGGACCCCTCACTCATGTTGTACAATGAGCAGAGTCAGGGCAAAATCACAGAGTTTGCTGAGATTAGAGACACATGAAGAGCCACTTTCACAGGCTCTCACCTCTCCCTGATTGTATATATGTGGGCTTTTTGCTTCTTTGCTTTCACTCAAGTTGCTGACTCTTTCTGAAATTTCTTCTCTCCATTATTTTCACCTGCAAAGTCCATTCTGAGGAATGCTGTTTCTTCTGCACCTTACTTAAAACTCTCAGATACGTACTCCACCACGAACCTTTCCCTGACATTCCATCCACACCTTGTGCTCAGTTGTTTACCTGGTCCTCTGAGTGGTCATTGTACCTTGACATTCCATTCTTTCAGCTGCAGGGATCTAAAGCCCCCCACCATTTGGCCACCCTCTGTCTCTGGTACATCTCTACTCTTCTTATTCCAGCCACAGTGGTACAATCTGCCTCAGATACTCTTCCTCCTTCCTCTCTACAATCACCTGAAAAGCTCCTTCATCCTGTAATACCCGCTCCATTGTGTTCTCTGCAGAAGCTTTCTGTGACCCCAGAAAGGGTTCATTGCCCTTCACCCTCCATCTTGAGACTTTGCAATTTTTTTTTTTTTTTTTTGAGACGGAGTCTCGCTCTGTCTCCCAGGCTGGAGTGCAGTGGCCGGATCTCAGCTCACTGCAAGCTCTGCCTCCCGCGTTCCCGCCATTCTCCTGCCTCAGCCTCCCGAGTAGCTGGGACTACAAGCGCCCGCCACCTCGCCCGGCTAGTTTTTTTGTATTTTTTAGTAGAGACGGGGTTTCATCGTGTTAGCCAGGATGGTCTCGATCTCCTGACCTCGTGATCCGCCCGTCTCGGCCTCCCAAAGTGCTGGGATTACAGGCTTGAGCCACTGCGCCCAGCCTGCAATTTTTTTTTAACATACCTGTCACAGCACCAAACACATTACTCTACAAGGAAATGCTTTGTTTATACACCTATCTTCTGAGCTAGACTGTGGGTTCCTTTACCACAGAGACCTTTCTTCTTACCACTCTTGAGCTTAGGACTTAATAGATACCCATTAAATGCTGAATAAATGAATTAATGAATATGATTGTTTGTCTACATATGTGTTCCTCCTACTTTTTTATGAAGTCTTTGAGGCTAGGAATAATAGCTTACTTATATCTTATTCCTGATAGTTAACTTAGTGCCTGGTATATGGTAGGCACCCAATAAATATTTTCATTGAATATACGTGGATGAATGAATAAAGTCTTTTGTTAGTATGTCCAACCTGATATATACTTTCCCTCCTTTGAAACCTCAAGCACCTTGTGTTTCTCCTGAGGCACTTTCTTTAGCTTGGACTTCTCTCATTGTCTAATCCCCAGCAGTTGATGGTCAGCTCTTTGAGGCAGGAGCTGGGCCTTACTTCCCTTGGTGTCCCCTGAGAGTCTGTCACAGCATGGGGCATATAGCAGGTGCTCCAAGTTGAACTGTTCTGAGAAAAATGAAAGTATCTGTGATTCAGAGCCACCATTCCAGCAATGAGATTCCCAACAGCTACACATATTGAATCTCTTAATAACACCACTTTGCTTCATGCACACATGATGTTGCCAAACTCTGGGTGATACAGGCAGGCAAAGTTGAAAAGACCACATTATTATTATTATTATTATTATTATTTGAGACGGAGTTTCATTCTTGTTGCTGAGGCTGGAGTGCAGTGGCACAGTATCAGCTGCAACCTCTGCCTCCCAGGTTCAAGTGATTCTTCCGCCTCAGCCTCCTGAGTAGCTAGGACCACAGGCACACGCCACCACACCCGGCTAATTTTTTGTAGTTTTAGTAGAGATGGGGTTTCACCATGTTGGCCAGGCTGGTCTTGAACTCCTGACTTCAGGTGATCCATCCACCTCAGCCTCCCAAAGTGCTAAGATTACAGGCGGGAACCACCGTGCCTAGCCATGAAAAGACCACATTATTTGTTTAAGCTGTAATGTTCTGTACTCATTGGTGGCCAGTCAATATAATTTTCAAATAAATAAGAATATGAGACCATCTAAGTGTGGCTGAGCCCCAAATACAAAAGCACAGCAGAAAGATGAAAATTACATCAGCCCCTGAGGAGAAATGAGAAAGTAGCCCCACGCATTCCCCTTCAGGGTAGTGGCTTTAAAAGCATTGAAAATCTTGTTTTTCTCCGTAAAAGTCTTGAATGCAAACATGTAGTTTGAAAACTATATGCTTTGAGCTTCAAAGCATTAAGATTCCTGTAATCTGGTCATAGCTAAATAGAGAAGAGCAATCCTCAAGATTAGAATCTCTCAGTTGCGGGGATTTTTCATGTTGACTTTTTGCCTGCGCAATCATTCACTCTAACTCCCTTCCTCTTTTTCCTCTTTCCTTTCTTTTTCTTTTTCTTTCATTCTGCATATCTTTACTGAGTGTTAACTCTAAGCTAGGAGCTCACTCTTCTAATTGCTTTATACTCATAATTTCTCACGAACCTCATGACAACTCTGTGATGTGGGTATCAGTGTCTTCACATAAGGTATGACAAAACTGAGGTTCACATTTAAGAACGTGCCTAAACCAGTAAGTGCTCGGATCATATTTGAATCCAGGCCTCAAGTTCCAAAGTTTGTATCCTGTTACTTAATTCCTACATTATAAGGCCCACAGATCAGTGGTTCTTCTCTCACATAGCTCACAGACAGCTGGGAAGACAGATAAACAGGTCAGAGGTTAGCCAAGAGTAACTCTGAAACACAGAGAAGGTCATCTATGTCGAGGGCTGGGGGCGGGGAGGAGGATTGGCAGTGCCTTCCCAGGAAAAGGGTCACTCAAATTGAGATCTGAACGGTAAATGGGGTTTTGGTAGATCCAGACAGGAGCATCATCTGGACAGAGGTATAGCAAGTACAAAAACCCTGGGGGGTGGGATGCAGCCCAAAACATTCAAGGAACTGTATTTCTTTGGGTAAAAATCTTAGTCATTCTGTTTTCAAATCGTTATTTATTTATTTTTTTAAATAGCTTACAGTGGCTAATTGTCGGTGCTTTTGTCCAAAAGTGCTGAAGTGTAAGGGTAAGTGGTCATTGAAATGAATTAAGGTTTTCATGTCGGTTTCAAATGCTTTTGAGATGACCAGTGCACTCTGATATCCAAATAACATAGTGAAGTGGTCAATGCCACATGCCCTGCTGTTCCACCAAACTCAGATAGCTGGGAAAGGGTGCTAGGATCCTTCAGGGACACAAAATTCTAAAATTCAGAAGGCAAAGGAATTATCATTTATCACTTGCACAGGATATGTAAGTAAATCATTTTATTCTCATGCTATCAGTCATGTTGAAGTCAGTTTAAAAAGAAATGATTTCAGAAGTCTCCTCAAACACTCAAATTAATTAAGATCTAAGGTAGTAAGTCCATGAGGATCAATTATACTATTCTATCAATTTTTTTTTTTTTTTTTTTTGACACGGAGTCTCGCTTTATCACCTAGGCTGGAGTGCAGTGGTGAGCTCTCAGCTGACTGCAACCTCCCCCTCCCCAGTTCAAGTGATTCTCCTGCCTCAGCCTCCCAAGTAGCTGGGATTACAGGCAATTGTGACCACACCTGGCTAATTTTTGTATTTTTAGTACAGGGGGGTTTCACCATGTTGGCCAGGTTGGTCTCGAACTCCTGACCTCTGGAGTGATCCACCGCCTTGGCCTCCCAAAGTGCTGGGATTACAGGCCTGAATCACCATGCCTGGCCTTTCCCTAATTTTCTACAAATTTTTCATAATAGTTTTCTTTTTAATTTTTAATAGATTGTTCTGGGCCAGGTGCGGTGGCTCACTCCTGTAATCCCAGCACTTTGGGAGGCTGAGACAGGCAGATTGTCTGAGGTCAGGCATTCGAGACCAGCCTGGCCAATATGGTAAAACCCCGTCTCTACTAAAAAAAAAATACAAAAATTAGCCGGGTTTGGTGGCACGCACCTGTAATCCCAGCTACCCAGGAGGCTGACGCAGGAGAATCGTTTGAACCCAGGAGGTGGAGGTTGCACTGGGCCGAGATCATGTCACTGCACTCCAGCCTGGGAAACAAGAGTGAAACTCCACTTAAAAAAAAAAAAAAAAAAAAAAAAAAAAAGACTTTTTTAGGGCAGTTTTAGGTTCACAGCAAAATTGAGCAGAAAGTACAGTGAATTCCAATATGCTCCCTGGCCCTACACATACACAGCCTCCTCCACTAGCAATGTCTAGTATTATAGTAGTTTTGTAAACTATATAATCTTTCAATCAGATACAGATTACAGGTGCTCTGTTTACTTAACGAACGTACAGTGAGAATCTCATCATTTGCCTGGCATTTTGCTAGGTCTTAGGGCTACAACAGTGAGCAAAACAAGCATGATATCCTGCTCTTAATGTTGTTTGTAGTCTGGAGGAGAGAGATCCATTAAAAGATAATTTTATGTGGCTCACGCCTGTAATCCCAGCACTTTGGGAGGCCCAGGTGGGCGGATCACGAGGTCAGGAGATCAAGACCATCCTAGCTAACACCGTGAAACCCCGTCTCTACTAAAAATGCAAAGAAATTCACCGGACATGGTGGCGGGCGCCTGTAGTCCCAGCTATTTGGGAGGCTGAGGCAGGAGAACGTCGTGAACCCAGGAGGCGGAGCTTGCAGTGAGCCGAGATCGCGCCACTGCACTCCACCCTGGGCGACAGAGCGAGACTCCGTCTCAAAAAATAATAATAATAAAAAATAATTTCACAAAAAAAAATAGTGATAAACTATGATGAGGGAAAGCAAAAGATGCTCAAGGTATATGATAGGATTACTGCCTTAGTATAGGTGGTCAGGAGAGGCTTTGCCAAAGAAAATCAACAGGTAAACTGGGATCTGAAAGATAAATAGGAATTAACTAGGCAAAGATGGCAAGGGAAAGTGTTTTAGGCAAATGCAATAGCACATGCAAAGACTTAAGGCGAGAAGGAGCCTGGCATATTTTAAGATCAAAGTTGAGCAGAAAAAGAGAGATGAGGCTGGAGAGCCAGGTGGCAGCCAGAGCAATTGGGTGCTACAGGCTATGTCCAAGTGTTGTCTTTGTTTTTACCCAGAGTGATAGGAAATAGCGATGGGTCTTACGTAGAAAGTGACACGAATGGATCTTGTTTTAAAACAATGGCTCCCCAGAAATGATGGTGTTATAATAAAGTGGTGATATAGGAAAGCAGAAAAATGGGGGGATGCCAAAATAGTTTATGAGGTAGAAGCAACAAGACTTGGTGTTTGCTTCATAAAGATAGGAGAGTGTTGGGTTTCTAGGCTTGCAAAATTGAATAGATTATGGTGTATGTACTGAGACAGGAGCAAGGGCGATGGGAAGATAAGGAATCTGCAAGGGCTTTATAGCTATTTTTTTTCTGTTTCAAATAATAACCACTCTGTGCTAGGCACCATGGTAGGTCATTCACATTCAGTGTCATAGATGCCGTCTTATGTGATGCAATAGGAACTCGCAGCAGGTTGATTCCCATACTACCACAGCTCAACAGACTTTAAAATATTCCATTTACTGTCCTCTGTTATTTACAATATTCCATTTACTGTCCTCTGTTATACTTTCTAGTGCATATTGTTTATTACCTAGGTACCACCCATTGGCATATGGATGTATGAAACTCAAACTATTGTTTCCAAGTCCTATCCCACTTCTTTTTTCATGTGACTCACTAGGCAACTCCCGTACCATTTTTCCTCTGTCTGAACTATACCTACTCCATGGTAACAGGTTTAACAGGTTTATCTAGGCATCTTTCCCCTCCCACTTCATGGTCAGTTAAAGTCCTCTTTATCAGGTCTGGTGATCACTGGACAAGCAGGTTCTCAAACTCTTCATGGTGGAAGTTCATCTTCTTTGATCCATTATCCCAAATCCTCCATCCCATTACATTTCCATATTTCTCTGGCCTCGCTTACCTTCCTAAGGCACTGCAGGAATTTGTCCACTGTTACAGAAATTGGTCCCCAAATTCTGACTTTCCATTTCAAAGCCCTTATCAGAATAGACTATTGCATTTTTCCATGTTTATTCTAGACTGCCTATTTCTCTGAGGCCCTTCTGTTATTGGTTCTCATTAGTAGCAACCAAGAGCATACAGTATGTTTTCATATATGTTGTCCCATTTAATCCCTACAACTCTCTTTAGTCCCTTTTCCTCATGCCTGGAATATAATAGTCATTAAATATTTGTTGAATTAATGAATGAACTGGGCCAGGTGCAATGTATTCTCAGCACTTTGGGAGGCCAAGGCAGGGGAGGATTATTTGAACTCAGGCATTTGAGAACAGCCTGGGCAACATAGCTAGACCTGATGTCTACTAAGCATTTTTTAAAAGTTAGCCAGGGATGGTGGTGCACACCTATAGTCCCAGTTACCTGAGAGGCTGAGGAAGGAAGAGCACTTGAGCCTGGTAGGTCAAAGCTATAGTGAGCTGCTACTGTGCCACTGTACTCCAGCCTGGGTGACAGAGTGAGACCCTGTCTCAAAAAAAAAAAAAAAAAAAAAAAGAACTCTGTGTTGCTGGAAAAGCAAAGAATTCTTTATTTGAAGATAAATCAGGCCCTAGTTTCCATTTTAATAGCTTTAACGTTTGTTTCATAAATAACAGCCCATCTATAAACTGTTAATACTAATTTTAACTATTTGTTTATAATAGTATAGTTGATTCTGTATATGAATGACTATACTATTAAGTATGAACTTGATACTCCTAAGTGAGTTATTGTTTAAATTACAGGCAAAACTATACACTACTAGAAAGTAACAATTTAAAATTTAAAAATAAAATAGTTGGTCGGGCGTGGTGGCTCAAGCCTGTAATCCCAGCACTTTGGGAGGCCGAGGCAGGTGGTTCACGAGGTCAGGAGTTCGAGACCAGCCTGGCCAAGATGGTGAAACCCCATCTCTACTGAAAATACAAAAATTAGCTGGGCATAGTGGTGAGCGCCTGTAATCCCAGCCACTCGGGAGGCTGAGGCAGGAGAACAGCTTGAACCTGGGAGGCAGAGGTTGCAGTGAGTCGAGATCGCGCCACTGCATTTTTGCCTGGGTGACAGAGCAACACTCCATCTCAAAAAGAAAAGAAAAAGAAAAAAGAAAACATAATTGATTTCATGGTGTCTCCAAAACACACATTTAGAATTTTAACTTTGGCTGTACATTGAACATAGCTAGATGACTATTTTTATACTTCAGTGCCTCTTCCAGTGTTACATGACAGCATGTTTTTGCCTAGATAGTGCCATATTATTATTCTGTGCATTTGGGTAGTACTTTATATGTACAAAATACATGCCAATCATGTTATTAGTATTTCAGCAAAGCCCTACTGCGGGGTAGCTCAGCATTCCTAAAGCCAAGTGTAAAAAGAAGTATGCAATTATCAGGAAGATGCTGACAGGGTTCAAGTGAAATATCGATGAACGATAATTCACTTTATTCAAAACAGAAGTTTCTTTAGATACATTTCAGCAGAACTGTCAAAACCTCTTTCTGTATTATTTGAATTTCCAGCCTTAGAAATGAACCCTAATTTTCAAAGAAATAAGTGATTGTTATATTGGATCTTACTTTCAATGTTAGCCGCAACATTGAAAGTAACATTGAAAGACGTTTGGACCTCTTAGACCTTTGTGTAAGTTTATGAAGGCAATGTTTAAATCATTATTTCACATGTGATAACTCACTTGCATTCTTAGCCAGAGAAACTTTTTGAAAGCCAGATTAAAGTAAAGTAAAAATTAGATGATCTTGTGGCAAAGAATCAGAATCATTCAACTTAATGGATTTAGGAGGGCCTCAAATTGCCTGGAATTTGCCATCTTAAAGAGGAAATTTTAGTTAATTAGCCTAAAACACTTACCTGTCATTACCTATATACAGACCAGCATAGTCCAAGAACCTGATCTAACGCAAGAGATGGCCCCAGTTCATAAAGGACTCAAAGAAAGAGAGGAGCAAATACAAATGAATGAAGTGAAATTTTTTGTATCAGTTAGGGGTTGTATTTGGCTGCCCTGAACAAAAACCTGACTACGAAGGCGTAATCCAAAACAAGTTTCTTTCTCTCATGTACACAGAGCCTTACAGGTGGGCACTGAGGCTGGTATGGAGGCCCCACGGTGCCACCCAGGATTCGGGTTCTCCCTGTGTCACTGGCTGAATTGTGTCCCTCTCCTCCAAACTCATACACTGAAGTCCTAAACCCAGGACTTCAGAAAGTGACCTATTTAGAGATAGGGCCGTTAAAGTAGTAATTACATTCAAATGAGGCTGGTAGGCTGAGCCTCCATCCAATCTAATGGGGCAGTTGGACCCACAGAGAGATGCCAGGGGAAAGTTCACAAAAAGGAAAAGTCATGTGAGGACACCGCAAAAAGGTGGCCATTTGTAAGACAAGGAGTCAGGCCTCTGGAGAAACCAAACTTTCCCACACCTCAATCTTGGACTTCCATGAACTGTGAGTCATTTACACCACTCAGTCTGTGGTATTTTATTACAGCAGCTCTAACAAACCGATATACCCTGTTCATTTGCTTTGACAGACTCCACATGTGGCCTCAGTTTCATGATTCAAGGTGGAGGCTCTACCTCCAGCCTCTCATCCTTGTTTCAGATGAAAAGCAGCAGAAACACGCTAAGAAGGAAGGGGACGACAACACAGACATCAGAAAAACAAGACTTTCTGGTAACTTCCCAGCAGACTTTCTCATAGCTTCAGGGGCAGACCTGAGTCAAAGTCTTCCATCCCACCCCCACTCCTGTCCAGCACTGTGGGAAATGGGGAGTAATGTTTCTTTTTAAAAAATAAAAACTAGGCATATTGCCATCCCAAACAAAACTAAAGCTCTGCTAACAATGAAGAAAGGACAAATAAGTATTAGGTAGGCAACCAGTAATGTCTACCATACTAGTTGTTTGGGTGAATGATAGAGACACATGAATGTATTGGTGCAAGCAAGCACATGTGGATTGGTGGTTAGACCAATTAGAGGAAGAAGAGCTGGGCTAGAAGCAAAGGACCCAGACCCCATAATCCTGGCTTCAGGTTCTGCTGCTTCTATTTTCTTGTAGGTTGACTTTAAGAAATACACTTCATGTTTTTCAGCTGCTGTTTACTGTCCTGAAATAGGATCATAAGGCTTTTCCTGTATCCTCTCGGAAGGTTGTTATAAAATTTCAAAGTCAATAAAAATACAAAATTAGCCGGGCATGGTGGCGCATGCCTGTAATCCCAGCTACTTGGGAGGCTGAGGCAGGAGAATCACTTGGACCAAGGAGGCCGAGGTTGCAGCGAGCCACAATCACGCCACTGCATTCGAGCCTGGGTGACAGAACAGAACTCCATCTCAAAAAAAAAAAAAAATAGATTTCAAAGTCGAATAATGTATATAAAGTGCCTTGTATAATTGTGATGCAAGCATAAGCTGCATGTGGAGTATATTTTAAATGTTCTCAAGTGTGCACAAGGAGCTACATTCAAGAATGTTAATTCCAGCATTATTTGTAATAGCCAAAATTTGGTTTAAAAAAAAAAAAACAAAACCAAATGTCCACCAACAGTACAATAGATACATTTTTCTTAATTCATGTAGTGTGGCATAGCTTACAACAGTTAAAATAAGTAAAATTTGACAGAGCTAGGTGGTAGGTACTAAGGTATTTGTTATGCTACTCTTTTTTTTTTCTGTATGATTGAAATATTTCGCAATTTTATAAATTAGCCAAAAAAAAAAAAAAAAAAAAAACCCAGCTTTGGGGAGTGTTTCTCAATATTTGGTCCACAAGCTACCTGCATCAAAATCACTCCAGATAAATGCAGATTGCTGTACCCCTGCTAGGCCCGGGACCAGAGAAACTCTAGTCTGTATTTTAAACAAAGCTACCAGGTGATTCCTAGGGGAGAACTGAGGCAGGGATTGGGAGGAGAAAAGAGTTCCGTAGAAAATGATAAAACCTGGGGCTGAGGGAAGGCCTCAGGTAGAGGCTGGGGGAGTGCTGAAATTGTCATACCCCTCAGAGGTGAGGGTGGAACACTTGAGCTGGTTCTGCTGGACAGAGACATGGAGGGGAGTTCATCAGTGAGCAGCATCTATTAGTTAGCATTATACTGTGAGAAATGGAGAACCCCAAATATCAGCGGTTTAAGTGAAAAAGCCTCGTATTTCCCTCTCGTGTGAAAGAAGTCTGCAGAAGCCAGGTTTGCTCCACACTGCAGCTCTGCTTGCCACACCCACCTCTTGGCCTTAGATGACTGTTGAGATTCAGTCACCATGACCCCGTTGCAACCAACAGGAAGGAAGAAAGGGAGAGAAAATGGCCTATTCCCTCCCTTTAAGGAAACTTTCCAAAAGTATCACAAACTATTTCTGCTTATATCTAGTGTAGTCACATGGCCATTCCTAGCTGGACGGAAGACGAGGACACTTTTTGTTTTATTCTGGATGGCCAAGTGCCTAGCTAAAAATGGGGGTAGAAGAGGCTCTGTCACCATTGAGAAAGAGATGGAATTAGGAGGAGGCTAGTGGCTTCTGTCACACAAGTCCAGAGGGTTAAGAGCCTATGATAGCCTTGTTGAAAAGATCCCGTAAATGGTTGTGAAGACTACAGGAGCTGAGAGATGCTGGTCAGGTGATTTCTGGTGTAGCATTTAAGCTAGACCCTCGCTTCTCAAGTGTAGTTCATGGGCCAGCAGTACGGACATCACCTGAAAGCTGGCTAGAACTGCAAAATCAGGCTCAACCCCAGCCCTGCTAAATCAGAAGCTGGATTGTAACAGATCCCAAGCGTGGGGCTAGAAGATCTCAGAAAAGAAAAAAGTTAGAAACTGGGGAGTTTGGTATCACAGACTAGAGGTGTGGGTGTCTTCTAGGTAAAGTGATGGTTGGGCTTCTGTGTGCCAGTTGACTCCTTAAGGAAGTGAATGTAAGGCAGGAAAATAGGCAATTAGGGTAACCAAGAGTTAAGGCAGGAGCAAAAGAACAGCTGGTGCAGCCGGTTCTAGGCAAGATTAGGCAGCACACAGGCCACATCCTCACTCTTGTGATAACAAGATAGAAGTTTCCACTTTGGCCTCTGATTGACCACAGGCCAAGTCTCCACTTCAGCCTCTGATTGGCCACAGGCCCATTCTTCATAGGGTGTAATCAATTGGAGGCCTCTAAAGGACACCTGGGGTGTTACCAAATTCTTTTAGTTTAATAAAAACCCTAAAGAACATGGCAATCCTGCCGTGCTTGGTGGCTCACACCTGTAATCCCAGCACCTTGGGAGGCTGAGGTGGGCGGATCACTTGAGGCCAGGAGTTGGAGACCAGCCTGGCCAACATGTTGAACCTCCATCTCTACCAAAAAAACAAACAAACAAAAAAAAAAAAAACAAACAGAAATTAGCCTGATGTGGTGGTGCACACCTGTGATCCCAGCTACTCAGGAGGCTGAGGCAGGAGAATCGCTGAAACCGGGAGGTGGATGTTGCAGTGAGCTGAGATCACACCACTGCACTCCAGCCTGGGCGACAGAGTGAGACTCCATCTCAAGTAGAAGAACATTGTAGTTTGGGCCCTAGAGCCGCTTGCTGGAGCCTGCTCCCACTCTGTGGATAGTGAACTTCTGCTTTAATAAATCTGCACTTTCATTGTTTCTATCTTCTCATTGCTTCATTCTTTTGTTGCTTTATTTGTGCATTTTGTTCAATTCTTTGTCCAATGTGCCAAGAACCTAGACAACTCACAGTCAAGACTTTCCATCCTGTAACAAATGCAATGGTGGCCAGAAAGCTGAGTGCTTCAACTCAGGGATGAGAGTGGAAGAAATTGCCAGAATATAACTAGGAACAAGAGAAAGAAAAGTACTTAGAGAGAAAGCAGTCTTGAAAACAAACTTTAAAAGAGTATCAGTGAAATACAGATTCAATTACTCTGCCCTGTGGACCAGGCAGTCCTTAATCCTCATAACAACCTTGAGTGGTAGGAACTATGATTTCCATTTCACGTGATGAAACCAAGCTTCAGAGATGATGGCTTGCCAAGATCACACACTAAATACTGACATAGCTCACTATAACATCTTGTAGAGATCTGACCAGTTTACAAAGCACGATTAAATGCATTATCTAATTTAAGCCTCACAAGTACTTTGTGAAGTAAACAGAAAGTGGCGGGCCGGGCGCGGTGGCTCAAGCCTGTAATCCCAGCACTTTGGGAGGCCGAGATGGGCGGATCACGAGGTCAGGAGATCGAGACCATCCTGGCTAACACGGTGAAACCCCGTCTCTACTAAGAAATACAAAAAATAGCCGGGCGAGGTGGCGGGCGCCTGTAGTCCCAGCTACTCGGGAGGCAGAGGCCGGAGAATGGCGTGAACCCGGGAGGCGGAGCTTGCAGTGAGCTGAGATCCGGCCACTGCACTCCAGCCTGGGCTACAGAGCGAGACTCCGTCTCAAAAACAAACAAACAAACAAAAAAAAACAGAAAGTGGCTGTTATTTTAATTTTGCAAGTAAAGAATTCCAGGACTTTTGATTCTCAGTCCAATGTTGTTTTGTTTTTCTCTCATTTTTCTTCCCTGATTTCCTGGCACATTGATGATAATGAAGAATAGATGTGAGTATGGGATTCCTCAAATCTGAATTTAACTGTGTTTGTGAGGGTCCAGCTCAGGGACAGACATTCAGTAAACCCTCCAATGATAGCTGATATTGTTGTTTTTATTATAATTACAACTATTGGCTTTGTTCAAGAAAGCAATATTTATAAAAGTTATTTATTAGAGTGAGGAGTACAGAAACCAAATATGGAGGAGAAATTTGAATGAAGATACAATGTCAGGAATGAGGGAAGGAATTCTGAATAGTGCTTCGGAGCCTGAACTTTGGAGTTAGACAAGTTGAGTTCACATGCCAGCCCATATCAGAACGGGGAATTTGGGCAAAGTGGTTAACAGCCCATCACCTCCACTTCCTCATCTTCAAGGCTGATACTTCACAAGATATTATTATGAAGACTGAAAAAGATAAAGTACATAAGATGCTAGCCCAATGCTCAGAACAAATATTTAATAATTATAGCTATTATTAAATCCTGGTTATGGATGGAAGAGTGGACTTGGTAAAAGTCCAAGCAGCAGCAGGTTCGAGAATAAAATAGCCTACCTTGACTGCTTTGAGTGTTTATCAGTTTGTAGACTTCATTTATATCAATTTTAAAAAGGATAATATCTTTTCCTCAGGCCCACCGTTTTTACACTGATTATAATTAACTTGCCTTTTAATGATGTTGCATTCATGACTGATGTTTCCAAGTTGTAGGTTTTTTAATTCCTATATTTCTCATAAATGTATTTGGTAACTGAATCTAGCAAATGAGTACAAAACGAGGAGTCATAGCCCTTTACCTTTAATGTCTATGAAGTGAAAGAGATCAAAGAGGAAACTTTGAACTTACTGTCTCATTTATGAGAAGCCTTGGCACAATTTATGTAGGCGACAGATGTTCTGCTTCCTAGAACCTTTTTGTTCCATCCCCAAAATCTCTATTTTCCTTTAGTATATTGATTTCTTGTTACAGAGCGGGAATGGCTATTAAATATCTTTATTTGGGAGCTTGGGGGTGCCAGAATGTGACAGGAAAAAATGCATCAGTAGCTAAAGGACAGTTGATGGGGTGGGTGCAGGAGGGCCCAAGAGAAGGTAATCTGTGTCTGGGAAATTATTTGCAATTTGAAAGGCACAGAGACTTGCCAGAGGAAGAAAAGAGAGAGCAAATGAGAAAAGCATCCAATCACGATAAGCCCTTTGATGGCTGAGGAAGATACTTTAAAAGATGAGAAAGCACTTTCCCCATCAGCCAGATGGCTCATCTAATCTCTCTTTGTAGCCAGCAGCACAGGGGAAAGAGCCAGTGTAAAAAATTATGGAATATCTGTTGGGAATGAGCTGATGACAGCCAATCACAAATCGAAGTGTTTTTCTTTTCTGTTTTGATGAGGGGACACTGATTTCTCTTTGGGGGTGGGATTGGATTTTGACTACCAAAATGTAGCTGGAAATTGAGCTGACTGATTATGAACAATGTTCCAAACGCTGTTTATCTCAGCAATGCAAATAACATTTCTGTGGTGTATTTATAGTTTCAGAGCATCCTCACCTGCATTTTCTGATTTTATCTTATAAATAGCCCTGTGAGGTAGGTGTCATTATCCTCATTTTATACTTGAGATAAGTGAGGCTTAGAAAAATTAATTAACAACAGTCTCCATGCTTGGGTCTGTTTTACGATACTAGCTTTCTTTGGGTCTTCCAACAAATGGCAATCTATGGCCACAGTTCCCACAAAGAGCTTTTTTATGGTGGGGGGAGGGGCGGGGGCAGGGGCATCTCTGCCAAGCATCTCCTAAGTTTCCATAATGTTTTTCCCTCCAAGCCAATTCCATGATCCTTGGCATCTCTCAAAAGCCTGAAGAGCCCATCTGAGGTTGCCTGGAGTGAGGGTGAGTGCTAGGAGTGGAAAAGGGTGGCACAGTCCTACCAGCCACTAAGCTACTGCTTCCCTTGGCTTCGGGGGACCCTGTGTCCTGGTGACATCACTGTTCCCTTGCAGTGCCCTCTCTTGTATCCCCTTAGAGCCCCTGGTCTGCCTTCCAGCCATCCTAAGTATCCCATCCCTTCAAAATCTGTTTACTTCCATCCCCCTCAGGACATCTCAGCCAGGAAAGTCAATCACTTTTTGCACGTTACTATCTCCTTGAGATAATTTCTAGCTTAGGGAACAAACAGCCAGGAAAGAGAATGTCTTCCTTGGCCACACTGGGCATGCTCCATGGGCAGAAAGCCTCCAGGCTTGAAGCTACTTCTCCACTTCCTCCCCTCCTGATAATTTCCTGGCCTGGTGGAACCTCCTCCATAATCAGTGGTCAATAAGCTTAAAATTGTGCCTACACCCAGAGGACAGGGAGTCTTGCATCAGCTTGGCAGTGCAGAGTAACGCCAGCTACAGTTACAGAGACCAGAATAGTTATTAGTTAGAACACAGAAATGCCTGTATTTGAACTTTGGTATCACCACTTGCTAACCGCGGTACGTTCTCTGTGACTCAGTGTATGCATCTTTCAAGTGGGGTAATAATAGTACATATAGAAATAGAATAGGGATTAAAAGTGCTATATATGTAAAGTGCTTAGAACTGTTCCTGGCATTAAAAAAAAGCTCCATAAGGATTAGATCAATTAAATTGTTTAAATGCCTACTCTATGCCAGGTTCCTTACATCTGAAATTCAGATGTCAGCTGGAGTTATCCTGACCCCTCAGATGGAGATAAGTGGTTTAGACCTCCTTTTCTATGGATTATGGTAAACCACATAATCTTCCAAAGAGTTCTTTGAATTCCAAAGTGTTCCTTATATTTCTTGACTAGCTCAGGCTCCCAACACCAGCTTCTTCAGAATTATTCTCATAAGGGATTGTTTTGCTGTGGTTCACATTGTGTCTCACAGATGTTTAACTCAAATTAATATTCACACGAAACTTATCGAGGCATTCACATATGTAGTGACATTTACTAAAGTTTGGAAAAAAGGAGGTTTTACATTACAAGAACCCAATCTATTTTTTAAAATATATACATATTTTTGAGATGGAGTTTCACTCTTGTTGCCCAGGCTGGAGTGCAATGGTGCGATCTCGACTCACCACAACCTCCACCTCCCGGAACCTAGTCAACTTTAAATTCAGTATCAGTCATATCTATTCTTTAAGGCCTTGGACCAGGTCCACATTTTAAGATCTGGCCTCCTGCTGAATTCCTTAATCTTTCTCTCTCTTCCTTTTTCCTAGTATCTCAGTCCATTCAGGCTGCTATACCAAAATATCTTATGCTGGGTAATTAATAAACAATAGAAAAGTATTGCTCACAGTTCTGGAGGCTGAGAAGTCCAAGATCATGGTACCAGCATGGTCATGTTCAGATGAGGGCCCACTTTCTGATTCATAGAGGGTACCTTCCCACTGTGTCCTAACATGGTGGAAGGGACAAATAAGCTCCCTTAGTTCTTTTTATAAGGGCACTAATCCCATTCATAAGGGATCTCTCCCCATGACCTAATCACTTCCCAAAGACCCCATGTCTTAATACTCTTGCATTGGAGATTAAGTTGAAACATGTTAATTTGGGGGAAACACATGCATTCAGACCATAACCCCCACTATCTTTCCTCCTTACACCTTCATTCCAGATTGCCCCAGACTCCAAACTCTTGTTCCATAATGCAGAACAATCCATTAAGTTCTCTCTAACCAGCTGTTTAAAAATCTGGCCAGCTGAGTGCAGTGTCTTACACCTGTAATCCCAACACTTTGGGAGGCTGAGGTGGGAGGATCATTTGAGGTCAGGAGTTTGAGACCAGCCTGAGCAATGTATTGAGACCCTGTCTCTACCAAAAATTAAAATATTAGGTGCAGTGGCATGCACCTGTGGTCCCAGCTACTCAGAAGGCTGAGACAGGAGGATTACTGGAGCCCAGGTAGTTGAAGATGCAGTGAGTCATGAGTGCAACACTGTGCAACAGCCTGGGCAACAGAGCAAGACCTTGTCTCCAAAAAAAAAGAAAGAAAAAAGAAAAACCTGGCTAAACTTCTAAAGACCACTACTTCTGTCACTCAAAAACCTTGCTAAAGATTAAAAAATTATCCTTTTTAAGGACTTCATTAAATTATTGGTCAGAAATTAAACTCATTCTCATTTGTGTTTGTATGTAGATGGAAAAGAGGATTTTTTTTTTCTTGGAGTTAGAGTCTCGCTCTGTCGCCCAGGCTGGAGTGAAGTGGCGCGTGATCTTGGCTCACTGCAACCTCTGCCTCCTGGGTTCAAGCGAGACTCGAGTCTCAGCCTCCTGAGTGGCTGGAATTACAGGCGTGGGCCACTATGCCAGGCTAATTTTTGTATTTTTAGTAGAAACGAGGTTTCACCATGTTGGTCACGTTGGTCTTGAACTCCCGACCTCAAATGATTAGCCTGCCTCTGCCTCCCAAAGTGTTAGGATTACAGGTGTGAGCCACTGCACCTGGCCAAGGGTGGTTATTAAACACACATTATCTCAATTAGTTCTCACAGCAGTACTGCAAGGTAGGTCTGATTTCCCCCCAGTTTTATAACTGGGAAAACTGAGAACCAGAGAGATTAAAGAATACACTCAAGGTCATCTAGTTGGGAAGGGGTGAGCAGAGTCAAGACCATGGGACCATGTCAGTTTGACGGCAAATCCTTCGCTCTTTTCATTACACCACACTGCCTCATATGTTATGCTTGGCCTTATGAATCTGAAATATCCCAAGGTGGTGACAGAGATTAGAGGAGACAAGTGCAACTCCTCCCTGAGGGAGCCAATTGCATCTTGGACAACCCCAAGCTGTTTGTTCTCTTGGCTGCCATCTTAATGTAGATGTCTTCATACACGATGCCCAGACCTGAGCCCAGCCTTCCAGGTGGGATCTGATCAGAACACAGGAGAGCAAAATCACCCACTGTATTCCTTACTCTGGATTTCTAGTTATGAAATCTGAGGTGCCTTTGGCTCCTTGAACCCAAATTGTATTGCTGATTCTTTCCTGGTTTTCAGCCAGTGGAAACCCCTAAAACAAAGGTCCCCCTTAAGTTCTGGAGTCAATCCCAGGGTGGATCTTGCTTCACCACTTCTTATGAGAATTTAGGCAACTCAGTTCTCTTATTTAATCAACGATATCATTGATTGCACTAAAAGAGACAACAATACTATTTATCT
Organism: Papio anubis; assembly: GCF_008728515.1. Lineage (NCBI taxonomy): Eukaryota > Metazoa > Chordata > Mammalia > Primates > Cercopithecidae > Papio > Papio anubis. The sequence continues at coordinate 74,264,048 of NC_044988.1, forward strand.
CATAAAATTGTTAGAAGAATTAAATGAATTAATGCACACGTGATGCTAACCGAGTATCTGGAACATTGTAAAATTCAAGAAACATTAGATGTAATAGTAATGCTTACAAATGCCCATCTCTTCTCCCACTTCTAGACATTTGATCTCTCCACTCCCCCATCTTCCCCCATTCCCAACACATACACACACAAACACATTACTGAAACACACTCTCCTAAAGCAGAACATCTGGCCTTAGGAACCCTAGAGTCAGGGTTTTTTTGTTTTTTTTTTTTTGAGACAGAGTCTCTGTCGCCCAAGTTGGAGTGCAGTGGCACAATCTCAGCTCACTGCAACTCCACTTCCTGGGTTCAAGTGACTCTCCCGCCTTAGCCTCCCAAGTAGCTGGGACTACAGGCATGAGCCATCAGGCCTGGCTAATTTTTTTGTATTTTTAGTAGAGACAGGGTTTCCCCATGTTAGCCAGGCTGGTCTCGAACTCCTGACCTCAAGCAATCCACCCACTTCAGCCTCCCAAAGTGCTGGGATTACAGGCATGAGCCACCACGCCCAGCTGGATTCAGTTCTATCACATGCTAGCTGCATGACCTTGGGAAAGATGCTCAACTTCTCTAAGCTGCAGTTTCTTCCTCTGTGAAATGGAAACCATAATTGTGTTTTCACTTAACTCACAGCATCATCATGAGGATTACATAAGGTAGAAATATAAGGAAGCTCCTTATTTATTGGTACATTATTTCCATTCTCCTGGTAATGATGTTGGTAGTTTTTTTTAAAAAAAAACTAATTACAGGTCTTTATACTAATCTCTATTAAAATGTATAGACTCATTTGCGATTTATCAGATTAACATTGCTGCTCTATGTTCAGTCTTTGTATTTTTTTCTCATGTGATACATCTATCTGTGAGTTTTAAAAAACTCTATTCATATTAAAATGAAAGCATAGGACCCCATCCCTGCTAGTCACAAATTTTATTTTATTCATTAAGAGTAAATCCACAACAATTGGCTACATTATACACTGTTCTGGGGGCTATGGCAGAGTCAAAGAAATAAAATTTGGGGTGTGTGCCCTCCAGTCTGTAGTTCTTTGGGGAAATGACCTACATTCTTAACCTTAAATGTTAATACCTTTTTTTTTTTTTTTTTTTTTTTTTTTTTCTGAGGAGTCTCCCTCTGTTGCCCAGGCTGGGGTGCAGTGGCATGATCTCAGCTCACTGCAACCTCCGCCTTCTAGGTTCAAGCGATTCTTCTGCCTCAGCCTCCTGAGTAGCTGGGATTACAGGCACGTGCCGCCATGCCCAGCTAATTTTTATATTTTTAGTAGAGATGGGGTTTCACCATGTTGGCCAGGCTGGTCTCTAACTCCTGACCTCAAGTGATCCGCCTGCCTCGGCCCCCCAGAGTGCTAGGACTACAGGCCTGAGCCACCGCTCCCTGCCCAAATGTTAGTATCTTGAAATAGTTATGCGTCATGCCAAAGAAATCTAGAAGACCTCAAACTGTCCAATCGCAGAACAAACTTGTAACTTTGATGGCGGTTGTCCTTAACAACATTCCCTGCGGGCCCTATCTGAAATGGAGGAGACATGACACCATAGAATTGCAAAATCTTAGTATTCATCACCTAACTTAAATGCTGAAGGGTTTGGAGATCATTCGGACTAACCCTCACGTTTTACAGTTGAAGACAATGACACTGGAGACGGACTTAACCCAAATCACCCGTCGGTGGCAGAGCCTGGACAAACCGATGTCTCCTCCCTTCACTCGTTCGGGGTTGTTGCTGGACTGCAGGAACCCGAAGTAGATAGAGAGGGGTATAGGGTACCGGAAGAAGAGGTATTTTGCAGGAGTCTGTTTTTTCCTGCTCCCAAATCGATGGGATGTCAGCGAAGGATGGGTCTCTGGAGCAGAGAAGCTAACAAAGTCTTCTGAAAACCATCACTAAGGGTGCTGTGGTTGGGAACTCGAAACCCTGCCAAACAGTTAAAAGCGTTTTTGCGAATGTGGTTTCTGAGGGCGAGGAAGCCCTCCCCCGCCCCAGCGCCGGCCCCGCCCGCCGGGTGCCCGACAGTAACCCCGAGACGTGCGGCAGCCCCAGCTGTCTTCAACGTAGCCATCTGGAAGACAAAAACCAGAAAATGTGCGCCTTCTTATTTGAAACCCGGTCTTTAGGTCCGGCCCCTCCCCAGCAGGAATGGGAACACTTAGTTTGCGCCCACGTGGCTCTTCTGCGGGCTTGTGCTCCGCTCGGAAGCGCGGAGCGCTGTCTGGAATAGGCCAGGCAGAGCTCCCTTCCCGTCGGCCTTTTGCGGGAAGAAGGGATGTGGGGCAATCGGCACAGCTGAATAGGGGCCAGCTGTGGGAAAAGGGAGAGCGTGACAACAGATGGGGGAAAGAAGAAATGAGGGGTAATGGGACGTCACGGCCAGGGTGACAGCTCAGAGGGCCCAATATCGCCCCAGACCCAGAAATTAGGGCACATATGCAAAGCTCACACCCTCCATTTGAGAGCGGAACCGAAACCATCACAAGATAAAAGCTCCGGACGCCCAGCCGCGGCGGGCGGCGCGCAAGCGCGCGAGGCCCCGAGTCTGACCTGGAGTTACCCCGCGCGGCGAGTCGCGGCGAAGTAGGTGAAAGGTAACTAGCAGACGCTGCTCTGGGCGACGGCCGCGGCGCGCGTGCGCGGGGCTGGGCCTTGGGTTCCGTTCTCCCCCAAGTTTCTCCAAGTCTGCACTTGACCAAACTGTGGGTGTGTCATGGGCCAGTGCATGAAGCGATGGAGTGGGGACATCGAGCCGATTTGGAAAATTCCTACCACCCACTCTGTGGAGAAATGAGGTCCAGACGTGGTGCAGGGGAGAGAACCACTTACTGAACGCCTCGTGTGTGCGTGGCGGGCATGGTGCTGGGCGCCCTTCTTTTAATTCTCACAACCCTTTGAAAGACCTCAAAATGACCTCTCATGGAAGAGGAAACTGAGGCCCTGTGAGTTCATTTAATTTGCCCGCTGTCATCCAATCAGTTAAGGGCAATTCCCATGAAGGGTACGTGCTTCAAGGTGGGTTTTTGAACCTAAAACACACAAACAACACCTGTAGCACATTTGGCAAGGCACCCTCATAGGCATTACTCATTCCATCCTTACCAGAAACCTATGAGGTAGTAGGTGCTGTGACTATTTTCTTTTTGCAGATGGGGAAACCGAGACTCAAGGAAGTTGTTCTGGAATCCCACAGAGAATATCAGAGCTGAGATTTTCTGTCCCATTTTAGAGAGATAAAAAAGCTGAAAGCTCAAAGTCACGTTCTCCCACCGCCAATCTGAAGACCTTGGAGAGCTTCATGCTCTATGGGATGAGTGGCCCAGACCATGCTAAAGATGAAGTTCTCATTATTGGAGGTCTCCTTTGTGGGTTTCCATTACAGAATTACAAAGTGGTCAACGCTTCTAGAAGATAGTTGGGTTGTTCACTTATTAAGGGCAGGGACAGAGTGCACTATTCACAGTTGCTGAATTTGGTGTTCGTTGGGTGAGCTTATAGCTGAATGAACTGATTTTCAATCCCAGATTACTCAAGGGGGAAGCTGCCTTTGTGTCAGGCAATGGGTGAAGTAGCTTGTTTGTGACTTTTCCCAGAGGAGAGTTCTTGCGTTCACACAGCAAACATACTTAGCATGCACTCTGTGGTGTTTATATAGCTGGAAAACAGATGGGAACTTCAAAGGACAGGAATGCCTTGCTTCTCTTGAAAATTCTGCTCTGAGTATTTGTCTTAGTCTTCTCGCGCTGGGTATTTAAACAACAGACATTTATTTCTCACAATTCTGGATGCTGGAAGTCCGAAATCAAGGTGCAGGCTGATTTGATTCCTGTTGAGGCCCCACTTTCTGGCTCGCAAACAGCCATTTTATCACTGTATGCTCTCATGACAGACATACTTCTCTCTAGAGTCTCTTCTCATAAGGCATGAATCCCATCGTGGGGGCTCCATCTTTACAACCTCATCTAAATCGAATTACCTCCCAAACGACCCACCTCCTAATCATCATACTGGAGGTTAGGGCTTCAACCTATGAACTGGGTGGAAGGGAGCACAAAAATTCACTCATAACAATCCTAGATGTCTGGATGTTTGCCCACTTCCATACATGGTAGAAGCCGTGTATTCCCCCTACCCTGTCAGGGTTTCCTGAGACACAAGAAGTAGATCACCCAGGGAGGGGCACCGGAACCCAGTCACAACTCCTCCCACCCCACCAACCCCTTGGTGCCTCAGCTGCTCTTCAGAATCACAAAGGCCAGAAAACAGAAGCAGCTCTCCTCCTCTCCTAGGAGGCCTTGGAAACAGAGGGAGATGCAAATGGAAATTCCCCAAAAGGGAAATGCAAGGGAAGCAGAAAAAGCTGCAGCAAAGCGGGTCTGCCCCCTGCAACCCTCATTTCTTTCCAAGAATCCCCTCCCTTGAGTGTGCTGTCAGAGAATTGGAATGTCACTGCCCTGTCCCCCAAGACTGTGTTGCTGCTCAGGCTGATAAAGACAAAGGCTGCAATTGGACTCACTTTGCCCGAATGTAACCCTGCCTTGAAGCCTTCCTGAGGTGACCAGGGGAGATCATGTGCTGCCTGATGCTGTCAAGATGCCTGTGTGAGCTGCCTGCCTGCTGGTGTTGGCAGGAAGAAGCTGCTTGGGAACTTACATCAGCACCCTGTGGAGGGCTGAGAGCTTTGGCCATGCCAGGCCCTGTGCTGACACTTGTAGTTGAATTCCTTCCCATATGATCCTCCACAGCCCTATGCAGTAAGTGGTGTGTCCCCCGTTTTGCAGAGTACGAAACTGAGGCTCTGAGGAGGTAAGCGATTTCGCCACATCACCCAACCAGTAAAACGCACAGCTGAGACTCAGCTCCTTTCACTGCTCTAGGCATTTAAACCCAACACCCCAATAGGACAGGCTCTTGCAGCTGGCTGGGAAAGTTGTCCCTAGGTTTCTTCCTTTCTTCGCTAATTATCCCAGAGAAATTTCAATAAAAATGTAGAACAAGGAAAATTCCAGGCCTTACACACAGTTAAGTAATGAGTGACTTTATAGAGGAATGAATGAATGAAGGCAGAGAATGAGGGTCGATAAAGTGCCTGGAATTGTGCCTGACACATAGTAAACATTCAATCAATATTTCCCAAATGGTTGAATAAAGGAATAAGAATATCAAAGTATATGGAAGGGAAGAATTTCAGTGTGAGGTGCAAATATTTTAGGATAGCCATTTCCCTAACTTAAGCTCACAGATAAAGTTTATGGTCCTGTTGGAATTTGAAGAAGTTATTTTCTCTCTTTTTTTTTTTTTTTTTTTTTTTTTGAGACGAAGTCTTGCTCTGTTGCCCAGGCTGGAGTGCAGTGGCACGATCTTGGCTCACTGCAACCTCTGCCTCCCAAGTTTAAGCAATTCTCCTGCCTCAGCCTCCTGAGTAGTTGGGATTACAGGCGTGTGCCACCACACCCGGATAATTTTTGTATTTTTTTTAGTAGAGATGGGGTTTCACCATGTTGGTCAGGCTGGTCTTGAACTCCTGACCTCATGATCCGTCTGCCTCAGCCTCCCAAAGTGCTGGGATTACAGTGTGAGCTACCATGCCTGGCCTGAAGTTCTTATTTTTTGATTATTGGTGAGAGATTTACTGACCCTAGCGGGTTATCAGTAAATATACAGAAAGTGGATGCAGCAATGCCCTGGTCCATGTCCCCTCCCTGTTGAGTTGCTTCTCTGGGTGTCTCGTATGTGATTTGTGCTGCTGGCTTTTATCATTAGGAAAGGCCTTTCATTCCATTCAAAAAGAGTTACTACTCTTTATGAAGCACTAAGTAGGTCAGTGCATAAGATATGGTCCTTGCTCCCTAGGTGAGGAAAACATAAGGAGTCCCTGCTCTTGCTAAGGTATATATTTCAACACATCACTTAATCTTAGCAATCCTCATTTTCCCCATATATAAAATGAGTGTGCCGGGCGCGGTGGCGCATACTTGTAATCCCAGCACTTTGGGAGGCCGAGGCGGGTGGATCACTTGAGGTCAGGAGTTTGAGAACAGCCTGGCCAATATGGTGAAACCCCATCTTTACTAAAAATATAAAAATTGGGGCTGGGCACGGTGGCTCAGGCCTGTAATCCCAGCACTTTACGAGTCCGAGGCAGGTGGATCACAAGGTCAGGAGTTTGAGACCCGCCTGGCCAATATGGTGAAACCCCGTCTCTACTAAAAATACAAAAAATTAGCCAGGTGTGGTGGCACGTGCCTGTAGTCCCAGCTACTCAGGAGGCTGAGGCAGAAGAGAATCACTTGAACCCAGGAGGCGGAGGTTGCAGTGAGCTGAGATCACGCCAGCCTGAGCGACAGAGTGAGACTCCGTCTCAAAAAAAAAAAAAGAAAACTATATATCTATATGTGTGTGTATGTGTGTATATATGTATATGTATATATGTGCATGTATATGTGTGTGTGTGTGTATATATGTATATGTATATATGTGCATATGTGTGTGTGTGTGTGTGTGTGTATATATATATTAGCTGGGCATGGTAGTGGGCACCTGTAATCCTAGCTACTTGGGAGGCTGAGGCAGGAGAATCACTTGAACCCGGGAGGCGGAGGTGGCAGTGAGCCGAGATTGTGCCATTGCGCTCCTGCCTGGGCAACAAGAGTGAGACTCAGTCCCCCCAAAAAATAAAGAAAGAAATAAAGAAATAAAATGAGTGCATATATAAAATGAGTACTTTAAGGATAGCAAGGGAATTTAATAACATGTGATATGTGAAAAAAAACGAGGGTGGGAGAAAGGGGGGTGATAGGTAGCAAATGTTATTAATTTAATTTAATTCAAAGAGAATATGGGGAGTGTTTTCCCATGAGTCACGAAGCCTAGCCTCTCCAGGAAAAGAGAATGGAGAGCTATACATTTGAGATGTAAGAGGGATTCTGGGCTGGGGGGTTTCCAGACAGCACCACGCAAGGGAGAGCAGAAAGTTTTACTGCCTGGGAGTAGTGTAGAAACTCAGCAAATATGTCTTGGGCCTTGCATCTGAGCTTTGGGCCTGTCTGCTTCTTCCCTACTGTAGTCAATGTGTCCCTTGACTACAGTGGCTGCAGGAGGAAGGAGCATCCCAGAACAGCTTAATTCAGTGAGAAATCTGCTGTCTCACTGTGCCTCTGTCTTGCTTGGGTCAAGTCTGAATTCCCAGCAGCCAGAATTTATTGAGCCTTTGTTAGATGCTACCCCCTTAACATTCAGAGTGGGCCTCAAACAAATATAGAATTTGTAAGGATAGAATGATGTGAGAGTCTAAGATTGCAGGGATCAGTACAAAAAGAATAGAAAAAATGAAAAAGACCTAGTATTTGATAGCACAACAGTGACTATAGTCAAAATAATTTAATTGTACTTTTTTTTTTTTTTTTTTTAGGAGTCTCACTGTCACCCAGGCTGGAGTACAGTGGCATGATCTCAGCTCACTGCAACCTCCACCTCCTGGCTTCAAGTGATTCTTTTGCCTCAGTCTCCCAAGTAGCTGGGATTACAGGCGTGTGCCACTACACCCTGCTAAACTTTTTTTTTTTGTATTTGTAGTAGAGACAGGGTTTCACCATATTGGCCAGGCTGGTCTCGAACTCTTGACCGCACAATCTGCCTGCTTCAGACTCCCAAAGTGCTGGGATTACAGGTGTGAAGCCTGTGGAAAAAAAGTGCTCAGCTTTTTTTTTTTTTTTTTTTGAGAGCGAGTGTCACTCTGTCACCCAGGCTGGAGTGCAGTGACCCAATCTTGACTCACTGCAACCTCTGCCTCCAGGTTCAAGTGATTCTCCTGCCTCAGCCTTCTGAGTAGCTGGGACTACAGATGCCTGCCACCATGCTCAGCTAATTTTTTGTATTTTTAGTAGAGATGGTGTTTCACCATGTTGGCCAGGCTGTTCTCAAACTCCTGACCTCAAGTGATTCACCAGCCTCGGCCTCCCAAAGTGCTGGGATTACAGGCAGGAACCACCATGCCTGGCCTTTAATTGTACATTTTTAAATAACTAAGAGAGTATAATTGGATTGTTTGTAAGACAAAGAATAAATGCTTGAGGAGGATACCCCATTTTCCATGATGTGGTAATTATGCGTTGCATGTCCGTAGCAAAATATCTCATGTATCTCATAAATATATACACCTACTATGTACCCACAGAAATTAAAAATTTTTTTGAAAAGAGTAGAGGAACCTTGCACGCTCGGGAAGGAGAAATTCCCCCCAAAAAGATGGCTTTTGGCTGAAGTGCCAAGGATGGAGCCTATTTTGCCCAGGACAGAAGAAAACAAACATGGGTTTATGCCTTTTAGCAAAAAAAAAAAAAAAACTGAGTAGAATTCCACTTTGGCCATACCAAATATTTTCCTCGTTTTACCCAGAGACTTACGAGAGCTGGAAGGAAAGAAAACACTAGGGGATGCCTCTTGGTTATATTGGAAGGAAAGTGAGCAACTAAGCCCTTGCTGCCTTGGCTTTGACTCAGCAGCTCTGTGGCCTTGGCTGGTCACCTCCCTCTATGCCTCTTTCTTTGTCTATAAAATAAAGATTCTCGTACCTTACAACATTGGCATAGGGATCAGATTAAGATGACAAAGGTAAAGTGGCCACCAACATGTCAGGGGCGTGAAACATTCTAGAAAAATGGCAGCTTCTTTTTCTTTCCTTCATACTGAGTAAATGCCAGATCAGGGGTCAGAGCTCAATAAGGCTGAGCTCTTCACTTGCATTTAGCCACACAGCTTCTTTTAAAATTATAGGCCCAAGAAAGGCTTCAGAGTCTCCTGCTAGACTCAGAAATGTCTGCTTTCTTCCATCTTATCCACAGAAAAACTGATGCAAGTGTTGGCTCCTTGGGAAAAAAACCCAACTCTATTAATTAAGCATAACCCCATTCTGTCTGAAGACTGTAATTACCCTTCTGTGTAGATGTCTTGCCTTGAGATTCCCCCTGTTCCCTGGGGTAACCTGTCAGAGCTGGCTTCCTTAGGGTGGAGATGCAGAAGGGCTGGGATCTTAAAACCTGTCCACAGAGAACGAGCTCTAGTCCCCCTGGAAAGTTGTTGAAAACAATTAGTGTGAGCCCCATTTCTTCCTTGAGCTTGGTGATAATTCAAGGACAACCACACAGAGGAAAGCTAAGCCTGTAAGGCATTTCTCGAATAATCCAAAACGCTGAGGTGTCAAGGAAACACCCAAGTCTAACCCATACTACTCTTTTTCCCTCTTCACACTTGAATTCGTTGTAGTGAGTTTACAGAAAACTTTAATTCCCTAAGGGTTTTTGTTTTTTACAGAGTTAATTGTAATTGGGAAAAACTGTCAGGGCTATTTTAAAAAAAAACAGTAAGTTTGACTCCAAGCTCAACACATCTCAGTGATTTAATGTGCCTTTGGGGGAATCAGGAGGCAGCCATTGCAAGAGCTTAGAAGGGGAGCCAAGGGACGGGGACCTGAGCCCTGTTTCTACCTTTATCGAGATGGGCAGGCTGGGTACAGTGGCTCATGCCTGTAATCCCAGCACTTTGGGAGGCCGAAGCAGGTGGATCCCCTGAGGTCAAGAGTTCGAGACCAGCCTGGCCAACATGGTGAAACCCTGTATCTACTAAAAATACAAAAATTAGCCAGGTATGGTGGCGTGCGCCTGTAGTTCTAGATACTTGAGAGGCTGAGGCAAGAGAATCACTTGAACCTAGGAGGCAGAGGCTGCAGTGAGCCAAGGCTCCACTGCACTCCAGCCTGGGAGACAGAGTGAAACGCTATCTTTAAAAAAAAAAAAAAAAGAAAGAGATGGGGCAGCCTTTGCTAAATCATTTTCCTTCTCTCAGCCTCAGTTTCACACCTACCAACTTAGGGGTTTATTCAATCTTTAAATTCCCCTTTAATTATCAGTCATCTCTGGTTTGGATGTGTAGTTATGCTAACTGCCTCCAAAGAAGGGAGAGTTTTGAAACTAGTAGCTAATATTTTAGAAACTTCAAACAAGAAACACAGACATATATTAAAGTTCAAGCACAAACACCCACACACAATTGTAATCCAGGAACAAAGTCTAATTCAGCAAAATATGTACTTGAGAACAGTACGGGTATTACTTCATTCTTTACCAACAGTTAAGTTAGATTCAACTTTTTATTTTTTTGAGACAAAGGCTTAGGTTGGAGTGCAGTGGTCGGATCATGGTTCACCACAGCTTTGACTTCGCTCAGGTGATCTTCCCACCTCAACCTCCCAAGTGAGTAGCTGGGATTATAGACATGCACCAGCATGCCTGGCTAATTTTTGCATTTTTTTAGAGGTGGGGTTTCACTGGGTTTCCAGGCTGGTCTCAAACTCCTAGGCTCAAGAGATCTGCCCACCTGGGCCTCCCATGCCCAGCCCAAATTTAACCTTTTTTTGCTAAATTTATTTTATTTATTCTGCTATGTCTTGAGTATGTTTTTTAAAGGAAGAGCATAATTTGGTTCCAAGATAATATTGTGCCTACTTTTATTAATTAGGAGAAACAACAAATTTGTCTGTTTACCTTTCAGCACATGTATATATTTAGATAAGGAATGAGGACCTTTGAAGTCAATAGCTAGGGAGAACAATGAATACATTTATGAATGAACTTTTTTTTTATATGAATAAAACTAGGAAATGGCTGACTTGGTGTAGTGGACACTGTTGGGTGCCCTGTCTGGATTTCCTGCAGTCCAAGCACCCGTCTGTCCTCTAGCTGCTTTGAGTGGTCACTGCTGATGGCCCACAATGGCTCACTTTTCCAGAAATTGCCCTGTCAAATGGAAACTGACTTTCCTAGAGGTTATGTTCTCCACACCTCAGCTTGCAACCAAAACTGACTGATATGGAGTTAAAATATCTGGCATCTCACTTCTCGCTCTGTCACACAGACCGGAGTGCAGTGATGCAATCATGGCTCATGCAGCCTCCACTTCCTGGGTTCAAGGGATCCTCTCATCAACCTCTGTGGGGTGGTACTATAGGCAGGCACGACCATACTTGCCTTTTTTTTTTTTTTTTTTTTTCTGAGACGGAGTCTCTGTCACCCAGACTGGAGTGCAGTGGCACCATCTCAGCTCACTGCAACCTCCGCCTCCAGGGCTCAAGTGATTCTCCTGCCTCAACCTCCCAAGTAGCTGGGATTACAGGCACCCGCCACCATGCCTGGCTAATTTTTGTATTTTTAGTAGAGATGGGGTTTCACCATGTTGCCCAGGCTGATCTCGAACTCCTGACCTCAGGTGATATGCCCACCTTGGCCTCCCAAAGTGCTAGGATTACAGGCATGAACCACCGCGCCTGACTGCTTGCCTAATTTTTTAAGGCTTTTGTACAGATGAGGTCTCACTATATTGCCCAGGGCTCGTTTCAAACTCCTGGGCTCAAGTGATCCTCCTACCTCAGCTTCCCAAAGTGTTGGGATTACAGGCTTGAGCCACTACACCCCACCAACACTTAAAAAATATATATCATTTGTAACAACTGTTTAGTTTTCCATTGTATAAACATACAATAATTTTTTAATCAGTTTCCTATTGATGGCCATTAAGATTGTTTTCTATCTTTTGCTATTGTATAATATTTTATAACGCTGTGAATATCTCTTTATCTGTGTGTCTCTAATTGTTCCTTTAAAACAGATTTCTAGATATGGATTTACTGGCCAAAGAAAATGCAAATCTTTAAAACTTAGAATAATATAATTGTCCTCCCCACAAATTGCAACAGTTTATGGTCCCACCAGCAATATAAATGAGGAGTATTAGTGAGCTCTCAACCCATCACTGAGTACAATAGACTCTTGGCATTCTTGGGCTTATCTTTCTCAAATTTCCACCCCTTGGAACTTCCCAGAAGGTTCCTGACATGTAGTATTGGTAACTGGTTGAGACAGGAGTGGGAAACTGTCACTACTGATGTGAGGAGATCACTTAGCACTCTGTGAGTCTAGCTGAGGTCTCAGAGTCCCCATTTGGTGGAGGAGCTCTGAGCAGGGCCTTGCTGACTTTACTCTGCAGTGTGGCTGCCTCTCAGCACTGCCTCCATCCGTCAGCGCATTACTGGACAGCAGCAGTCATCAACACCCATCATCATCCCTGAATTTTTGCACATTCAGGTAAGCTCATGATTCACTTTATTTCAGTAATGATATCATAATATAGTGTCAAGTTTATTTCTGTAGCAGAATTTATTTTAAAAGCCTTGTTAAGTTAGTTTAGTTTAGTAGTTATGGGTTTATTAAGGGTTTAATGAAGTTACTTCAACATCTCAGCCATTTCTTAATGCATTTTCTGGGGAAAGTTATATGCTACAGTGATGTTTGACAATTGGAATTTCCAAATTCTGGAGACATCCCTTACAGATGTCAAGAATCTTCTGTTATTTCAAGGCCCGGCGCGGTGGCTCATGCCTGTAATCCCAGCACTTTGGGAGGCCAAGGCTGGCGGATCATGAGGTCAGGAGATCGAGACCATCCTGGTTAATACGGTGAAACCCCATCTCTACTAAAAAATACAAAAAATTAGCCAGGCGTGGTGGCAGGTGCCTGTAGTCCCAGCTACTTGGCAGGTTGAGGTGGGAGAACGGCTTGAACCCAGGAGGCAGAGGTTGCAGTGAGCCGAGATCACACCACTGCACTCTAGCCTGGGCAACAGAGCAAGACTCTGTCTCAAAAAAAAAAAAAAAAAAAAGAATCTTCTGTTATTCCAAATGAAATGGAATTTCATCCCTATGTGTTTCAAGTTCCTCATCTTTAAAAGAAAAGTTTATTCTCTAATAGTGATTCCCAGACTGGGATCCTAGAATATCACTGGAGTCTTAAGGGTAGTAATGGGTATTCATAAACTAAACTATTTCTAATATTTTAGAAACCCTCATGGAAATGTACATTTATCCTATATTAGGTTTGGTAGGATAATAATGGAGGCCCTTTTATTTGTTTGGGCTGTGATAATGCAGGACTCCTCACAACTCTATGAGGTATATACTATTATTATCACTCATCTACAGATAAGGAAATTGAGGCACAGATAGTTAAGGAATTTGCTCAAGGTTGTACAGCTAGTTGGTGTTGGAGGGGATATTTAAACTCAGGTAATCTGACTCCAGAATCAATAGCCACGTTACCTACTGCTAATTCTAATTACTTCATGATAATTGGAAGCTCTGATTGGCAGTAATATATCTTTAAAAAATAAAATATTATTATAATAATCAATAATTAAATACAGTTTGTTTGATAGGCAAAAGTCTTTCAGAACCTTCAGTCCATAGAAAGGAAACACTTTCAAAAGTTATGAAAAGAATGGAAATGTTTGACTAGCATTGGGTTAGATAATACTCAAGTTCTCTCCTAGTTCTAATGTTCTGTAAGATTCAGGAGGAAATATGGCTATGAAAGAAAAATAACTCCATGAAATGTTACCCAGAGTGGTGCATTTACGTTCTAAGAGTAATAATGAAAACACTATTTCTTTGTTAAATGGTACAAACAAGTTTAATCTTAAAAACTGATAATCAAATGAGATTCAGTAGACTTGACTATTATGAAATTTTTAAGTCAAAAGCAAGAGGACCTGGCCAGGAGTGGTGGCTCACAGCTGTAATCCCAGCACTTTGGGAGGCCGAGGTGGGCAGATCACTCAAGGTCAGGAGTTCGAGACCAGCCTGGCCAACATGGTGGAACCTCATCTCTACTAAAAATACAAAAAATTAGCCGGGCATGGTGGCATGTGCCTATAGTCCCACGTACTTGGGAGACTGAGGCAGGAGAATCACTTGGACTTGAGAGGTGAAGGTTGCAGTGAGCTGAGATCATGCCAAAAAAAATAAAAAATAAAAAAAGGCATTAGAAATGCATTTACGTGGTTGACTTTTAGCACATTAACATTGTGCTGGGGAATAATCTTACATAGTATCTGTGAAAACACCAGAACTACTTTATAAACACTCTCTTTGTTCCCTATAGCAATGTGCATGTTTGGTGACCAGGGTAAGTATAGTCTATGTGGACTACTTAATAGTAGGAAAGAAAAAAATAAAGGCAAAGGTAAGGTCTGTCTTAGGTCTCTAGCTAGCATAGTGCTGGCATGTGGTAGAAGCTTAGTAAACATTTGTCAAATGGATGAAAAATTCACCAAGGTGTTACTGGTTCCTGGCAAAATTTCTACTCAGTTGCCCTATATCCATAATGCAAGTTTAATACCACGTAATGCCCCCCAGTGCAATTCATCTTAAATAGCCATGCATGATAGTACAATTTAATAGCTGCTAAACTGAGACAAAATTTTTAAAGTTCCGTGTTCATAGAAACTGTGATCCTATCATAGTATTCCAATTTTACTTCCTTTTCTCATCAGCTCTAATAATCCTCGTCTTGCTCGGAGTTTGCATTATATTTTTCACATATATAATGATTCAGATTCTTATCCTAACATTCTTGGGGAAATAGAAAGGCCCAGATATGAAGTCATGTCATGGATTAATGTTTTTTCACTGTCTTTTATCCAGAGGTAGGTGAATGACTTCTGGTAACCCTACTGATTTTAACATAGGGAAAAGCCCCAATTTCCAATTCATTGTGCAATGGGGAAGTGGTTTGCTGAGTGGGTCTACACAGAAAAAGCAATAACTGTATTGTGCGTTATATATGTGAGTCATATCCCTTGCTCCTTGCTCAAGAAGAATTATATCAGAAACAAATGATGGAATGCTTGGGCTAGGCACTGCCGGGGCTTCTGAGATGAATAAGAGGCAGTTTCAGCAATCATATGACTCGGGGGCTGTGTGAGGCGGGGGAGGGTAAATTAAAACGAAAAGAAAAAACAAAAAACACTCACCAATAACTGTGATTCAGGGCAGAATGTGGTCAGAGCACTCTTAGTTCTTACCAGAGGGAAAAATTATTTCCAACCAGAGGATCAAGAAATGTCATGAGAGAAGGGTCGTGAGGACTGGAATTCCCACTTTCCATGAGCATTTATTTACTGAGTAATGCTGCTCACCAGTCTCTGTGCCAGGCACTGAAGATTCAGAGGTGAAAGTGGCACATTTGTGCTCATCGAAAAGCTCTCAGTCTAACCAGGAAAGAGAAACTCATAAAAAGAAAAATCTTAACCCTCCTTGGCAAATACTCTTTTAGGAAAAAGAAAAAAAGTCACTGGAGCACAGCTGGTTCTGCCTGGGGACCCCGTGAGATTTCACCAAAAAAAAGGGTCAATAAGAGTTTGTAAGAGATTTGGCATTTGACCATCCATAGTGCAGCAGGTGCTGTGCTTGGGGCCTTAGGTGCATTGTCTCCTTGGTTCTTAACAGGAACCCTGTGAAACACTTACTATTTTTGCTAATCCACAAATGGGAAAACTACAACTCAGAGTTTCCATAACTTGAAAGTTGCCTAAAGTCATATAACCAGTAAGTGGAGATGCAATAGGATTGAACTCCAGGTTCTATTGGCTATCTCCAATTGCCCGGAAAGAGAGGGAAGAAGGCTAGAAGAAGAAAGAAATTTGTTCTAAGAGCTTGATCACAGGCCATGGAAACAGGACAGCAAAGCTCTGTTTGGGATAACATATAATATAGGTTTCCTAGTGTGCAACTGCTTAGTAGTTCAGAATATAACTGTACAATTATATATTTGTATATACATATGCCAGTGTATATATCATATACAACTATATGTATACTATTATATGTAGTATACACATACATGTATACAGTTTTTATGCTATATATGTGGTAAAGATACAATTATATACCAATCTTCTTGAGATTGCAGGTTTATTTCCAAACTTTTGCCTTATTTATTTATTTGAATAAGAGTCTCACTCTGTTGCCCAGGCTGAAGTCCAATGACATGATCTTGGCTCATTGCAACCTCCATCTCCCGGGTTCAAGCGATTCTTCTGCCTCAGCCTCCTGAGTAGCTGGGACTGCAGGCGCTTGCCACTATGCCTGGCTAATTTTTGTATTTTTCGTAGAGACGATGTTTCACCATGTTGGCCAGGCTGGTCTCAAACTCCTGACCTGAAGTGATCTGCGTGCCTCGGCCTCCCAAAGTGCTGGGATTACAGGCATGAGCCACCTGGCCCGAACTTTAAAAGTTCGGCCTTTTAAAGCAGCTAACACCACTCACAGAAAAAAAGAGATAGTAAGTGATTGGGAAGAGGAGGGTGACTGTTTTAGATTAGTGATAAATAAAGACCTCCCGCTGAAGAAGTAGATGGGCATTTATAGTCATCGGGTTTTATTCTAAGTGTGGTAGGAAGACAGAACATTTTGAAAAAATAAATGAGAAGTTTTAACGTAACTTCTAAAACTTAAATGGACGCTTAGCCACTAATTATATTTTACTGCTTTTATCTCTAGTATTTTTTCCTATGTATATAAAAGGTAAATAAATATGAATTTTTTAATGCTTTACTCTTTTAATGAATTTACTGTACAGGAATTTGAATCTTATTTTTATAACTTCTTATTTTGATATGGTTTCAAATGTTTCCTCCAGAAAAGTTGCAAGAATAGTTCAAAGAACTCTTGTATACATTTTACCCAATACATTGTGGCTCATTTCATTTGTTTTGTCATTAGACATGTATTTCTATTTATTCATATTATTTTGTATGAATCATTTGAGAGTGAGTTGAAGACATCAATGTGTATTTCCTAAGAATAAGGGCATTCATTCTGTTATGTAACCACAGTACAACTATCAAAATCAGAAAATTTAACATTGCTGCAAGTCACAGTTCACAATCTATATTCAGATTTCATCAGTTGTTGCATCAATGTCCTTTATAGATTGTTTTTTCTTGGTCTAAGATCAAATCTTGGGATAACACATTGCATTTAATTCTTATATCTTTTTAATCTCCTTTAATATGGAACAATTGCTCACCCTTTTGTGTGTGTGTTTCTTAACCTTGACATTTTTGGGGGCTTTTATTCTAAATTCAGGGAATACATGTGCTGGTTTATTGCCTGGGTACAGTGAGTGATGCTGAAGTTTGGGGTGTAAATGATCCCATCACCCAGGTACTGAGCATATTACCCAACAGTTAATTTTTCAACCATTACCTGCTCCCTCTCACCCCCTTTAGTACTCCCCAGTGTCCATTATTCCCATCTTTATATCCATGATTACCCAGTGTTTAGCTCCCACTTTTAAGTGAGAACATGCAGTATTTGGTTTTCTGTTCCTGCATAAATTCCTTTAGGATAATGGCCTCCAGTTGCATCCATGATGCTACAAAGGACATGATTTTGTTCTTTTTTATGGCTGTGTAGTTTTCCATGGTATATATGTAGCACATTTTCTTTATCCAATCCACCACTGATGGGCACCTACGTTGATTCCATGTCTTTGCTACTGTAAATAGCACTGCAATGAACATACGAGTGCACGTGTCTGTCTGGTAGAATGATTTGTTATCTTTTGGACATATACCCAATAATGGGATTGCTGGGTCAAATTGTAGTTCTGTTTTCAGTTAGCTGAGAAAACTCCAAACTGCTTTCCACAGTGGCTGAACTAATTTACATTCCCACCAGCAGTGTAAAAGTGTTCCTTTTTCTCCCCAACCTCATCAGCATCTGTTATTTTTTGACTTTGTAATAATAGCCATTCTGACTGGTGTGAGGTGGTATCTCACTGTGGTTTTTATTTGCATTTCTCTGATGATTAGTGATGTTGAACATTTTTTCATATGTTTGTTGGCCACTTGTATGTCTTCTTTTGAGAAGTATCTTTTCATGTCTTTTATCCATGTTGCAATGGGGTTATTTGTTTTTTGCTTGTTCAGTTGTTTAAGTTCTTAATAGATTCCGGATATTAGACTTGTTGGATGCATAATTTGTGAATATTGTCTCCCATTCTGTAGGTTGTATGTTTACTCTGTTGATAGTTTCTTTTGCTGTGCAGAAGCTGCTTAGTTTAATTAGGTCCCACTAGTCAATTTTTGTGTTTGTTGCAATTGCATTTGAGGACATTATCAAAAATTCTTCCCCAAGGCTGGTGTCCAGAATGGTGTTTCCTAGATTTGCTCCTTTTGAGACAGAGTTTCACTCTTGTTGCCCAGGCTGGAGTGCTATGATACAATCTCGGCTCACCGCAACCTCCACCTCCTGGGTTCAAGCAATTCTCCTGCCTCAGCCTCCCAAGTAGTTGGGATTACAGGCACCCACCACCACACATGGCTAATTTTTTGTATCTTTAGTAGAGATGGGGTTTCACCATGTTGACCAGGCTGGTCTTGAACTTCTGACCTCAGGTGATCCACCAACCTCGGTCTTCCAAAGTGCTGGGATTACAGGCATGAGCTACCGTGCCCAGCCTCCTAGATTTTTCTTCTAGGATTCTTATAGTTTGAGGTCTTACATTTAAATCTTTAATCTATCTTGAATTAATTTTTGTGTATGGTGAAAGGTAGGGGTCCAGTTTCATTCTTCTGAATATGGCTCACCAGCTATCTCAGCACCATTTATTGAATAGAGGGTTCTTTCCTTATTACATATTTTTGTCAATTTTGTCAAAGATCTGATGGTTGTAGGTGTATGGGTTTATCCTGGGATTATCTATTCTGTTCCATTGGTCTATGTGTCTGTTTTTGTACCAGTACCCCATGCTGTTTTGGTTACTGTAGTCTTATAGTATAGCTTGAACTAGGGTAATATGATGACTCTGGCTTTGTTCTTTTTGCTTAAGATTGCTTTGGCTATTTGAGCTTTTTTTGGTTCCATATGAATTTTAAAATAGTCTTTTTCAATTCTGTGAAAAATGACATTGGTTATTTATAGGAATAGTATTGAATCTGTAGAGTGCTTTGGGCAGTATGGCCATTTTAATGATACTGATTCCTTTTTTTTTTTTTTTTTTGAGATGGAGTCTCACTCTGTTGCCCAGGCTGGAGTGCAGCGGTGCCATCTCGGCTCACTGCAAGTTCTGCCTCCCGGGTTCATGCCATTCTCCTCCCTCAGCCTCCCAAATAGCTGGGACTACAGGCGCCCGCCACCATGCCCGGCTAATTTTTTGTATTGTTAGTAGAGACAGGGTTTCACCGTGTTAGCCAGCATGGTGTCGATCTCCTGACCTCGTGATCCACCCGCCTTGGCCTCCCAAAGTGCTGGCATTACAGATGTGAGCCACGACACCCAGCCTATGATACTGATTCTTCCAATCCATGAGCATGGACTGTTTTTCCATCTATTTTTGTCATCTATGATTTCTTTTAGCAGTGTTCTGTAGTTTTCCTTGTTAGATGTATTCCTAAATATGTTTTTGTGTGTGGCTATTGTAAATGAGATCATATTCTTGATTTGGCTCTCAACTTCAGTGCCACTGATTTTTGTACATTGATTTTGTATTCTGAAACCTTGCCAAAATTGTTCTATCAGTTCTATAGACTTTTGGTTTTCTAAGTATAGAATTATGTCTTCACTGAAGAGAGATGATTTTAATTCTTCTTTTCCTATTTAAATGCCTTTTGGCCGGGCGCGGTGGCTCATGCCTGTAATCCCAGCACTTTGGGAGGCCAAGGTGGGCAGGTCACCTGAGGTCAGAAGTTCAAGACTTCTGATTCTTCCTTCTGAACTTCTTTCTGAGGTCAGAAAGTTCAATCTTTCTGATTCAATCATGGGATGTTATATGTTTCCAGGAATTTATCTATTTCCTCTAGACTGGCAAACATGGTGAAACCCCATTTCTACTAAAAATACAAAAAATTAACCATGTATAGTGGCAGGCGTCTATAATTCCAGCTACTTGGGAGACTGAGGCAGGAGAATCGCTTGAACCCAGGAGGCAGAGGTTGCAGTGAACAACATGGCACCATTGCACTCCAGTTTGGGCAACAAGAGCAAAACTCTGTCTCAAAAAAAAAAAATTCTTTTGTTTTTTTCTCTTGCCTGATTCCTCTGGCTAGCACTTCCAGTACTATGTTGAATAGGAGTGGTGAGAGTGGGCATCCTTGTCTTGTTCTAGTTCTCAAGGGGAATGTTTTCAGCTTTTGCCCATTCAATATGATATTGGCTGTGGGTTTGTCATGGATGGCTTATTATTTTGAAGTATGTTCCTTTGATGCCTATTTTCTTGAGGGTTTTTATCATGAAGGATTTTATTGAAAGCTTTTTCCGCATCTATTGAGATGATCATATTGTTTTGTTTTTACACTTGATATTAGCCAAAAGGCCAAGAAGTGATACAGTTTTTGTTCTTAACCCTGTTTATGTGGTGAATCACATTTATTGATTTGCATATGTTGAACCAACCTTGTAACTCAGGGATGAATTATGGTGAATTAACTTTTTGATATGCTGGTGAATTTGGTTTGCTAGTATTTTGTTAACGATGTTTGCATCTATGATCATCAGGAATTTTGGCCTTTAGTTTTCTTTTTTTGCTGTGTCTTTGCCAGGTTTTGGTATCATGGTGATGCTGGCTTTGTAGAATGAGTTAAGGAGGAGTCCCTATGCCTTGATTTTTTGGAATAGTTTCAGTAGAATTGGTACTAGTTTTTCTTTCTTTCTTTCTTTCTTTCTTTCTTTTTTTTTTTTTTTGAGACAGAGTCTCACTGTCGCCAGGCTTGAGTGCAGTGGCGTGATCCTGGCTTACTGCAACCTCCATCTCCCGGGTTCAAGCGATTCTCCTGCCTCAGACTCCCGAGTAGCTGGGAATACAGGTGCCCCACCACCATGCCCAGCTAACTTTTTTGTATTTTTAGTAGAGACAGGGTTTCACCATGTTGGCCAGGATGGTCTCGATCTCCTGACCTCATGATCCTCCCGCCTCGGCCTCCCAAAGTGTTGGGATTACAGGTGTAAGCCACTGTGCCCAGCCTGGTACTAGCTTTTCTTTGTATGTCTGGTAGAATTTGGCTGTGAATGCATCTGGTCTGAGGCTTTTTTGGGTTGGTAGGCTTTTTGTTACTGATTCAATTTCAGAACTTGTTATTGGTCTATTTAGTGTTTCCATTTCTTTCTGATTCAATCATGGGATGTTATATGTTTCCAGGAATTTATCTATTTCCTCTAGATTTTCTAGTTTGTGTACATAGAGGTGTTCATAAGAGTCTCTGAGGATCTTTTGTATTTCTGTAGGATCAGTTGTAATGTCACCTTTGTTGTTTCTAATTTTGCTTATTGGATCTTCTCTCTCTTTTTTGTTAACCTAGTTAGCAGTCTATTGATCTTGTTTATCCTTTCAAAAAACAAACTTTTGGTTTCATTAATTCTTATACAATGAATTATACAAAATGCATAAAGGATTTTTCGGTCTCAATTTTCTTCAATTCAGCTCTGATTTTAGTTATTTCTTTTGCTCTTGTAGCTTTGCGGTTAATTTGTTCTTGTTTTTCTAGTTCCTCTAGGTGTGATGTTAGACTGTTAATTTGAGATCTTTCTAACTTTTTGAGATGGGCAGGCATTCAGCACTATAAACTTTCCTCTTAACACTGCTTTTGCTGCATCCTAGAGATGTTGGTATGTTGTATCTCTGTTGTTCTTTTTTTTTTTTTTTTGAGATGGAGTCTCGCACTGTTGCCTGGGCTGGAGCGCAATGGCGCAACCTTGGCTCACTGCAACCTCCGCCTCCTGAATTCAAGCGATTCTCCTGCCTCAGCCTCCCCTGTAGCTGGGATTACAGACACCTGCCACCACACCCAGCTAATTTTTTGTATTTTTAGTAGAGTTGGTATTTCACTATGTTGGCCAGGCTGGTCTCAAACTCCTGACCTCATGATCCACCCGCCTTGGCCTCCCAAAGTGCTGGGATTACAGGCGTGAGCCACCATGCCCAGTCTTGTTTTTATTTCTTTCAAAAAAATTTTTAAAAAAATTTTTCCTGTGTTTTTGTTGTTTACCCAAAAGTTATTCTGGAGCAAATTGTTTAATTTACATGTAATCATGTGGTTTTGAGAGATCTTCTTGGTATTGATTTGTTTTTATTCCACTGTGGTCTGAGAATGCGCTTGGTATAATTTCACTTCTTCTGAGTTTATTGAGACTTGCTTTATGGCTAAGCATGTAGTCAATCCTGGTGTATGTTCCTTGTGCAGATAAGAATGTGTATCCTGTGGTTGATAGGTAGAGTATTCTATAGGTGTCTATTAGGTCCAAGTGACCAAGTGTTGAGTTTAAGTGCAAAATTTATTTGTTAGTTTTCTGCCTTGATGATCTGTTTAATGCTGTCAGTAGGGTGTTGAAGATCCCCACTATTATTGTGTGGCTAAGTCTTTTTGTAGGTCTGAAAATACTTATTTTGTGAATCTGGAGGCTCCAATGTTGGGTGCATATACATGGAGGATACTCTTCTTGTTGAAGCCTTGACATTTTTGAAGAGTATAAATCAGTTATTTTGTACAATGTCCCTTGATTGGAATTTGTCTGATTAGATTTAGATTTTGTCTTTTTGGTAGGAATCTCACCAAAGTAGTGCTATATGCTTATCAGTACATACCATCAGGAGAAAAATAATATTGGTTTTTTAACATTGATCACTTGGTTAAAATGGAGTCTGTCACTTTTCTCCATTCTAATATTACTATTTTTCCCTTTAAAATTAATATGTGATATATGAGGAGATACTTTGAGACTCTGTAAATAACTATTCCTCATTAAATCTCCGTCTGCTAGTTTAGCAACCATTAATTATTTTCTATCTCCATCATTCCATCTATATTTGTCAGTTGGCATCCTACTGAAAGAGTTCTCCTCCTTTCTCATTTTTTATTTATTTACTCATGAATTCATTTATTGGTATCAGTATGGTCTCATAGGTTTTAATTTTGTTTAATGTGTTATCATCCATTACTATCATTATTTATTTTGATGCACAAATTATCCCATATTTGGCGAGTGGTCTTTGAGTTGTCTCCTATGTCTTTTTGATATGTTCCCTTTGTTCTTTAGGAAATGCCTTGCTTTCTGGTATAAGATGATCTATGTTCATCTTGTGCTTCCCTGACATAGCCCTGGAATCAGCTATTTCTCTAACAAGCCTTGATTTTTTTAATTGAACAACGGTATTTAGAAACCAAGTTCTGGGTGGCAGGTGTGCTCATTGTTACTACTTAGTTATTTCTACTTAGTTATAACTACTTAGTTATTTCTTTTAGGTTCTTCTAACTGACAGAGCTAGGAAATCTCTCTCTGTATATATATATTTATGCTATTTCATATTCATCTCTCTACACATCATATAATATGTTGTATATGTATAAAAGCCATGAATTCAAATGATACCTCCAGTTCCCATCCAACACTTTGGAGTACACTCTAGACTTCCACTATTCACACATGTAACTCTCTTCTTTAACAGTGAAAAAACTGGTTCCCATTATCCTCAGTTTATCTACTCATTGTTTAAACCTAGGATACACGGTAGTTTCAGAATTGCTAACTCACCTGTACAAAAAGCAAATATCTTGACTAAAGCTCAATATTTGTTTATAGTTCATTTATATATACATGTAGTGTGTGGCATATAGACAGTAAAAAGCATAAATCTTACACGTACAATGTGATGAGTCTGACAGCTCCTATATCCTATTTTTGACTCAATATGAGCAATTTCTCATGTCATAAAAATATAAATTTTT
This sequence comes from Papio anubis, assembly GCF_008728515.1. Lineage (NCBI taxonomy): Eukaryota > Metazoa > Chordata > Mammalia > Primates > Cercopithecidae > Papio > Papio anubis. Next base: position 74,287,712 of record NC_044988.1, read on the forward strand.
TAGCTGGTTATTATTCCATAGTATGGATGTATCTTAATTGACTTTGTCACTTCTTAAAATTAAATAATGTTTTTCATGTTTTCTATTGAAAACAGTCCTGTAATGAATATCTGAATAACACTTCTTTAAAAAGAATATAATATCACTATGTAAGCTATAGTCCTGCCACTGTTCCTTTACTAAAAGAGATATTATGTTGAATGAATTAATAAAACTTCAAATATTTTAAGATATTCCCAATGTTATTCCTATAACTAAATTGGTTCTGGCCCAGTGTATTAATTTCCTAGGACCACTATAATGTATTATAACAAACTTTGTGGCTTAAAACACTAGAAATTTACTCTCACAGTTCAAGAGCGCAGAAGTCCAAAACCAAGGTGTTCACAAGGTTGATTCCTTATGGAGACTCAGGGAAGAACTGTTCCTTGTCTCTCTTTTAACGTCACTCCAATCTCTTACTCCATCATCACATGGCTTTCTTCTCTGTGTGTCTTCACTTATAAGGACACCAAGTCATTGGGTTCAAGTCTCACCCTAATCCCATATGACCTCATCTTAACTAATTACATCTGTGAAGATGTAGCATGCTGGGGTTCTTCATAATGTGTTAAGATACGCTGTTATTAAATATTATTAAATATCTGGCTCCCTTTGCAACTCTCTAGTCCCTTATCTGAATTCTTGGGACCAAATTATTGAAGATTTAGATTTACATTTTAGAAAGAAAGTATCAGGTATATACTATATATTACATAACACCCCAGTAAGATCTGGAACAACACCCCACAATCAAGCACATTACTATTTCTGCAGTGAAGAGTATGTACATTCATACCAAGTAAGATGAATAAAGACAATACATAATTTCATCTTATTTCCAGTTTTTAAAAATTTGGCAGCAAGTTTACACAAATAAAAATAAAAAGTTTTCAATTTTCAGAGATTTGGGGATTTCAGAATTGCAGATTCTGTGGTCCTGAATTTGAGCTCATTTTCAGGTGCCAATTTTAAGCCCAAGTCAAAAGGCCACTTATTGTGGTAGTCTAAGGCAAATAGTCCAGGTACATCAACTTACAAGTACAAAAGTGGTCATATTATTATTCATACGTGATATCCACCAGCTCCAAAGTTATTTCTACTCATGAAAGTTTTGCAATACATTGCAAAGCTCTCTATTCCTCAGATACTTTTGGAAACTCTCAGAATGTGCAGGGTCCTATGTGTATCCACAGAGCCATCCTCGACACTTTCTAGTATAGCTACTGAGCCAGGCATCTCAGCTGAGAATCAGCACGCAGAGGCCTTCCTCTGAGATGATCGTCTGCTGTCCTGAACTGAGGCTGTTCTATGTCCCTGGATTCAGAGCCCATTCCCATCACTGTTGTCTCCCCTGAGTCCTCAGTGCCAGTCCCTGGCAATATACCCCAAAGTACCCCAGTGAGAGGGAAAATGTGGCCCCTTCCTGTGATAAGCTTAGTTAGAGGTTGTCCTACATATGGTCACCAAAGTGTTAGAGAGTTTACTGAAAGAATTCTTCCAGTTTGCTCATATAACCCTTTTACTCCATCGGTTATACTTATGGATCAGGGTAGATTGTTTACTGTGTTAGTTTCCTATTGTTGCTGTACCAAATAACCACAAATTCAGTGGCTTAAAAAAACACTAGACTGGGCATGGTGGCTCAGGCCTATAATCCCAGCACTTTGGGAGGCTGAGGTGGGCGGATCACCTGAGGTCAGGAGTTCGAGACCAGCCTGACCAACATGGAGAAACCCCATCTCTACTAAAAATACAAAACTAGTCAGGCATGGTGGTGCATGCCTGTAATTCTAGCTATTCAGGAGGCTGAGGCAGGAGAATCACTTGAACCCGGGAGGCGGAGGTTGCGATGAGCCGAGATCGCGCCTCTGCACTCCAGCCTGGGTAACAAGAGTGAAACTCCGTCTCAAAAAACAAACAAAACAAACCATAAACATTATCTTAGAGTTTTGGAGATCAGAAGTTTGAAATGGATTTCAGAGCTAAAATCAAGGAGTCGAAAGGGCTTTCCTTTCTAGAGGCCCTGAGGGACTGTTTCTTTACCTTTTCTACCTTCTAGAAGCTGCCCTTATTCCTTGGCTCATGGCTCCTTCCTCCATCTTCAAAGCACATCACTCCAACTTCTGTTTCTATTATCACATCTCTACTCTCTAAGGATCCTTGTGATTTCTTTAGGCTCCCCTTGGATAATTCAGGATAATCTTCCCATGTCAATGTTCTTAATTTAGTTACATCTGCAAAGTCCCTTTTTCCATGTAAGGTAACATATTTGCAGGTGCTGGGGATTGACATGGGGACAGTTTTGGAGGGTCATTATTCTGCCTACCACATGTTTAACTTAAAACCAGCCCTCATGCTCTATGCCAGTTCACTTTGCCACCCATAAAATAAACTCTCCCTCTGTGGTCCATTGTGCACCCTGCAATCTCACCTTTAGCCAGTCCACCTCTCTACTCCTCCTTATCCCCAATTTACCAGAAATATTTTGTTGAACGTAGAAAGGAAAACAACATGATTTCCTAGTCAAATCTTTCCCTTGATTCAGATAATGTTCTCAGATGGAATGGATGAGAATCCTTGACTCTCTCAAACAAGGCAGAATAACAATTTTATTTGTCAAACAATTTTAAATTTACAATTGACCCTCACAAAAACCTAATCAATATGAAGAGGGGGAAATGAGAGGTTGCTGTTCAATGGATGTTTTATTTCCAGTGAAGTTAAGGAAACTGAGGCTCTGAAACATTAAATCCGTTGATCAAGGTTATATTGTTAGTAATCCATTTTATCAGATGATAAAAAAGCCAAAGGAAGGGCCAGGCACAGTGGCTCACATCTGTAATGCCAGCACTTTGGCAGGCTGAGGCGGGCAGATCACTTGAGGTCAGGGGTTTGAGACTAGCTTGACCAACATAGTGAAACCCTGTCTCTACTAAAAATACAAAAATTAGCCAAGTGTGGTGGCACGCACCTATAATCTCAGCTACTAGGGAAGCTGAGGCAGGAGAATCACTTGGACCCAGGAGGCAGAGGTTGCAGTGAGCCAAGATTGTGCCACTGCTCTCCAGCCTGGGCAACAGAGCAAGACTCCGTGTCCAAAAAAAAAAAAGTGAAAGGAAAAAAGAACTCACCCAAAAAAGTGTCAAATTATGAAATTGTAAAATATCTAAATTATATACTATATTATAAATTATAATAAAATATGCATAGGAATGTATGTGCTTATATTTGTATTGTACATGTAACACAAGACAATCTTCAGATAATTGAGAAACTAGAGAAACATGACCTCAGGGCCCTCTTGCTACTCCCAATTTGTCCTTCCTCCACCCACTTCACAAACCCTTTCTAGCCCTAGCACCTTGCCCTTATCTTGCCCTTTGGCCACAGTGAATCCTTCTAGAAGAACTCTGTGAAATAATGATATTATCTGAGTCACATATGTAATTTTAATTTTTTCAGTTTTACTTTTCAAAGAATGAAAAGAGACAGATACAATTTATTTTAATAATATATTTAACCCAATGTATCCAAAATATTATCAATTTGACATGTAGTCAGTATTAAAAATTGTTAATGAAATATTTCCATTATCTTCTTATTCTAAGTCTTTATTCAAAACCCAGTGTGTATTTTATGTTTATAGCACATGCCAGTTTGAACTAGCTGCAGTTTTTTTTCCTTTTTTTTTTTTTTTTTTTGAGACAGAGTCTTGTCCTAGGCTGAAGTGCAATGGCACGATCTCCGCTCACTGCAACCCCCGCCTCCCAGGTTCAAGTGATTCTCCTGCCTCAGCCTCCTGAGTAGCTGGGACTACAGGCACATGCATTTCAAATACTCAGCAGCCACATGTGACCAACAACTAACCATATTTGTGAGTGTAATTCAAGGACCCAAAATATTCCAACTGTACCTTTTCTCTGTTTTAATCTGACTTCTACCGTTATCTTCCCAGTAAAACTCTGGTTCTCTTTTGTCCTAAGATGTCTATTAGTGGCTCTAACAAAAGTGTTTATTTATTCAATGAATATATGAGTGTTAATAATCTTCTCTTTGGATAAAAAAAAAGTGTAGTCTTCTAAAAGTAGAACTACCAGGCCAGGCATGGTGGCTCATGCATGTAATCCCAGCACTTTGGGAGGCTGAGGCGGGTGAATCACATGAGGTCAGGAGTTTGAGACCAGCCTGGCCAACATCATAGAAACCCCCTCTCTATTAAATACAAAAAATTAGCCTGGCATGGTGGACCATGCCTATAATCCTAGCTACTTGGGAAGCTGAGGAAGAGAATCGCTTGAACCTGGGAGATGGAGGTTGTAGTGAGCCAAGTTTGCACCATTGCACTGCAGCCTGGGCAACAAGAGCAAGACTCTGTCTCAAAAAAAAAAAAAAAAAGCCAGGCACAGTGGCTCACACTTGTAATCCCAGCACTTTGGGAGGCCAAGATGGGCGAATCACGAGGTCAGGAGTTCGAGATCAGCCTGACCAACATGGTGAAACCCCATGTCTACTAAAAATACAAAAATTAGCTAGGTGTGGTGGTGGGTGCCTGTAATCCCAGCTACTTGGAGGCTGAAGCAGGAGAATCGCTTGAACCCGGGAGGCGGAGGTTGCAGTGAGCTGAGATTGTGCCACTGCACTCCAGCCTGAGTGACAGAGCAAGATCCCTTCTCAAAAAAAAAAAAAAAAAAAAAAAAAAAAATAGAACTACCATTCAACCCAGCGATCCCATTACTGGGTAGATACCCCAAAGGAAAATCAATCATTCCACCAAAAAAACACATGCACCTGTATGTTCATCGCAGCACTACATACAATAGCAAAGACATGGAACAACCTAGGAACTCATCCATAGTGATCTAGATAAGGGAAATGTGGTACATATACACCATAGAATACTACACAGACATAAAAAAGAACAAAATCGTGTCCTTTGCAGCAATATGGATGCAGCTGGAGGCCATTATCCTAAGCAAACTAACATAGAAATATAAAACCAAATACCATATATTCTCTTATAAGTGGGAGCTAAACACTGGGTACTCATGGACATGCTGATGGAAACAACACACTGGAGGATATAAGAGGGAGGAGGTAGTGAAGGGAGTAAGAGTTGAAAAACTACCTATTGGATACTATGCTCAGTACTTGGATGGCGGGTTCAATCATACTCCAAACCTCAGCATCACGCAAGATACCTTTGTAACAAACCTGCATATGTGTCCCCTGAATCTAAAATAAAAGTTGGAAAAAAAATGTGTGTTCTTGTCCATTTAGTTTCTCTCTCTCTCGGCTGGGGTAGTTCCCTGAATTTTGAGATGCAGAATCTATAGAATGAGTAGAGATACAAGAAGCAAGGGAAGAATTTAACAAGATATCCAGTTTTATAAGAGATCAAGTTTTTCACAAGAGCGGGGCTACAGTAGAAAAGGAGACAGAAGAAAATGGACTGTGAGGACATTATGCTAAGTGTAATCAGTCAGTCACAGAAGGACAAATACTGCATGGATCCACTTATACTAAAGTAGCCAAACTCATAGAAGCAAAAACAGACAATAGAATGGTGGTTGCCAGAGACTGGGGAAGAGGGAAAGTGGGGAGTTGCTCTTCAATGGGTAGCAGTTTCAATAACACAAGATGAAGAGGTTCTAGAGAGCTGCTGTACAACACCGCAACTGTGGTTAACAATAACGTGCTATACACTTAAAAACTGAAGAGGGTAGATCTCATATTACGAGGGTTTCTTTTGCTTGTTTTTATTTTATTTTATTCATATTTTAAAAAGGAAGTAGTAGAAGAAAATGGGGCCAGGGCTGAAGGCGGAGGATGGGAGTTCGGCACATGAGAGACTCCAGAGCAGATTCAAGATATAAGAGAAGTGGAGACTGGAGGAAGGAGTTTTTGAGAAGTGCGGTTCTGCGCTGGGAATTGGATCCCCTTCAATAATTTATAAGAGACATGAATAAAAAATAGAATCCATTTTTAATAACTTTGGGGGGAATTTCTTGTTTCTTCTTTAAACGTGACTGTGGAGAGAATGAACTGCCTGAACATCAAGGATTTGTTAGGGTTGCATATATTATGTCCTGTCTACAATTAGAATGATAAAGTCTTGGGGAGAATGCAGGCTCTAAGTCAAGTTGTATAGCCTCTGCCTCATACTGTATCTGTGATGTTGGGCAAGTACTTGGGACTTTCTTCGGCTGACATGGAGGTCATGATACCTACTGCATAAGTCTGTTTGGAGTACTCAATATGAATGAGATGACATAAATGATAGCACCTATAGAGAGTCTGACAAATAGTAGCTATACAATAACTGTGATTGCTTTTAGAATGAACCCAGACCAGAGAACCTGTTATGGTCACAAGGTCTCAAATTTCAGAGATCATTCTAATGCTTAAGGAAAAGGACTATATTAACTGCTTTTCAAAGAAATGGAGGCAAGAGATGGCTAAATGCTCTAAATTCTGCAATCTCACCATGTAGTACAAACCCCTAAAGCTTTGTAAGTTTAAAAGTTCCTCTGTGCAAATATAAATTCCAATGAGTTACTATTTATTCACCCATCAGATTGGCAAAGATGGAAAAACTAATAACACGTGATAGCCAAGAGTGTGGAAAAATATGCACCTTCACACATTGCTGAAGGCAGCATAAAACAGTATAACTCTGTGTAGGGTAATTTGACAAGATCTATCAAAATTTTAAATGTACCTTTTACCAGCAAGTTTATTTCTAGCAATTTAGCTTACAGATATTCTCCCACAAAATGATATATGTATGAGGGTAATATTTGCAACATTGTTTATAACACCAAAAGCTTGCAAACAATGTATATGTCAATCTAAATGAAACTGGTCTAATAATATATTTTTATTTTATTTTATTTTATTTTATTTTATTTGAGACACAGTCTCACTCTGTTTTCCAGGCTGGAATGCAGTAGCTCAGTCTCTGTTCACTGCAACCTCCACCTCTTGGGTCCAAGTGATTCTAGTGCCTCAGCCTCCTGAGTAGCTGGGACTACAGGTGAGTGTCACCACACCCAGCTAATTTTTGTATTTTTAGTAAAGATGGGGTTTTGCCATGTTGGACAGGCTGGTCTTGAACTCCTAACCTCAAGTGATCTGCCTGCCTCGGCCTCCCAAAGTGCTGGGATTATAAACGTGAGCCACTGCACTTGGCCCCAGACATATTTCAACAACGGATGCTATGCAACATTTAACAAAAATAAAACAGCTCTGGGCTAGGCACAGTGGCTCACACCTGAGGTCAGGAGTTCAAGACTGGTTTGGCTCACATGGTGAAACCCTGTCTCTATTTAAAAATACAAAAATTAGCTGGATGTGGTGGCGCATGCTTGTAATCCCAGCTACTCAGGAGGCTGACGCAGGAGAATCACTTGAACCCAAGAGGCAGAGATTGCAGTGAGCCGAGATTGCGCCACTGCACTCCAGCCTGGTGACAGAGCGGAATTCTGTCTCAAAGAAAAACAAAAACGAAAAACAAAAACCAAAAAACAAAACAATACTGCAGGCCAGGCACAGTGGCTCACACCTGTAATCCCAGCACTTTGGGAAGCAGAGGCAGGCGGATCACCTGAGGTCAGGAGTTTGAAACTAGCCTGGTCAAAATGGTGAAAACCCATCTCTACTAAAATTACAAAAATTAGTCAGGCGTGGTGGCGAGTGCCTGTAATCCCAGCTACTTCAGAGGCTGAGGCAGGAGAATCGCTTCAACCCAGAGGCTGCATGAGATTGCACCACTGCACTCCAGCCTGGGTGACAAGAGCAGAACTCCGTCTCAAAACAAAAACAAAACAAATAAAAACAAACAAACAAACACAAAAAACATACTGCAGAGGGAGGGAGGGAGTATTAAAGAGAAACCTGCAGCTTCTACAACTCAAACCAGGAGCTCAATGTCCTTGAATTGACATGGTCCGAAGTGACATCTCTCAGCTCTGCTTCTCTCTGCAGTTGGCCTCTTCTACAGCTTCTCCACAATGACTTCAAGCAGCTAGCACTTACATCATCCACACAGCTTGCACCTCAGAGAAAGTGATCTTTCCTGATGGCTCCTGGAGAAAGGTCCAGTTTGGGTAATGTGCCTGCCCCTGAACCAATCATTGTGGCCAAGGAGATGGAATAGTCTGACTGGCCAGGCTTGAGGCTGAGGTGAGCTAAGCCCCACCCAAATAGCGTGGAATGGGGGAACCAGAAAGTTATGTGCCGTTAATATTCAGCCTGGGGACAGGTGCGGTGGCTTACACTTGTAATGTCAGCACTTTGGGAGGCCGAGGCGGGCAGATCATTTGAGGCTAGGAGTTCAAGACCAGCCTGGCCAACATGGTGAAACCCTGTCTCTACTTAAAAAAAAAAAAAAAAATTAGCCGGGCGTTGTGGCAGGAACCTGTAATCCCAGCTACTCGTGAGGCTGAGGCAGGAGAATCGCTTGAACCTGTGAGGTGAGATCATGCCATTGCATTCCAGCCTGGGCAACAAGAGTGAAACTCCATCTCAAAAAAAAAAAAAAAAAATTCAGCCTGGGCAAGGAAGAGGAGAGATAGTAGCTTTGATAAGGAGAAACCATCCAGGCTGAGTTATAGGGGCTAAGAATTAAAACGGAGTTACCCAGGGTTTAAAAACGGGTCTTAGAGCTGAATGAAAAGATCTCTGCGGTTCCATGGAAACTTTTAACGCCACACTCTTTCAATTCAGGAGACAGCCTTCCTGGGCAGCTACAGTGGGGCCCAGTGCAACGCTGTGAGCTACAATGGGCAGCCACAGGGATGTACCAAGCAGTCTTTCTCAAAATTAACTAATGCAATCTCCTCTTTTGCTTCAGACATTGAGTCCTAACCACTATTTGTCATCACCTAACCCGTTAGTTTCTCAAAAGTTTTCCCTGTTTAACACATCTGAAGGAAATAATACACCTTTGTATATAAAGTGGCCCTTATTATATCAGTCATTTGGGAGGCAGAGGATGCTGGGATTTTCAGAGGGAAAAGTCATTCCCTGGCAAAGAATGTTAGGATGCTGTGGAGAAAGAACGGAGGATTAACATTTTTTAAAAGTCGCCTGGGTGATTCTGCTCTACCTAGGTAGAAAGGCATTCCTCTCTCCTATGCTACAGGGGAGAATCAACATTGTTCCAAATACAGAATTTTAACCCTATAGCTCATCCAGTGTGACACCACCCACCTACTTATGGTAATTGCTAACAATCTGTTACAATTGTGCTAACTTGTAACACAATCTAAATCTTGGGAATGGCCGGGTGCGGTGGCTCACGTCTGTAATCCCAGCACTTCAGGAGTCCAGGGCAGATGGACCACCTAAGGTCAGGAGTTTGAGATCAGCCTGGCCAACATGGTAAAATCCCGTCTCTACTAAAAATACAAAAATTAGCCGGGTGTGCTGGCAGGTGCCTGTAATCCCAGCTACTTGGGAGGCTGAGGCAGAATTTATGCAAATTTAGAAATATAATAATTAACTTGTATAATATAGAAAAATTATTAGGTGGCAATATTAAGTGGAGAAACAAATGGATGATATAATATCAGTTATATAAAATATATATTAAAAAGGACTTTAAAATATATTAAAATGTTATCAACAGCTGTCCTTGGATGGTGGGTTACTTTCTTCTTTCTAGTTTTCTATATTCTGTAAACTGTCTATATTAAGCATAACTGAATTTTTAATGTTAGTAAAAATAAATTGATTAAGAGTTATCTTCATATATGTTAAGACATTATAGTGGATATCCCTGGGTAAGTGGAATTGTAGAGTCTGTTGTTCTTTGTTGTTTCATGTTTTCCAGTAATAAATATTCATTATTTTTGAGAAAAAGGAAAAAAAAAATAAAAGAAACATTTTAAAAAGGAATGTCACTTTGGACCGTGTCAATTCAATAATTCATTCAAAGCATTTAGGGTTGCCTTCTCTACCCCTTTGCCACCCAACTCTTTGTAACTTAAAATAAAAGGCCATTATCCATTTTGCTTCATAGAAAGCCATTCCTTGCAGGACTGTAAACCACAAACAACAGGAAGCCACACTCACTGAGCTGTGCATTTGCAAAATGCATGAAGTCAGGAGTTAGCGTGAGCAACGTTCCTCTAAGAGGAACAATGTACATAACCCCCTCCTGCAGAAATGTTTTACCAGTGCCTCATAAATGTGGGCTAATGTAACTGAGGACAAAAGAAATCTTCAGGTCCTTTGAAAGAGCATTCAGCTTTCAGAAGCCAAGAGAGAGGGTTCAAAAAGTTCCAAAACTAAGAATCTTCCATAAGAGATCCTCATTCCCAGCCAGTGAGGTGCAGTTTCTGTGGCAGAGGAGAGACAGCAGATTCTGGAGTCACAGTCCTGTCATTTATCCCACCGAGAAACAGGTAGATCTTCGACTTCCATCCTTCCTCAGTAGAATCTTAGCCCAAGACCCTGTCATCTCTCACTTGGATTGTTGACATGTCCACCTTGCTTTCTCAGCACTTCCACTCTCATCTTTCTAACCTTTCTCTTTACAGAAAAGCCAAAGTGATTATTTTAAAAAATAAATTAGAGGATTTTGCCTCCTGTGTGAAACCCTTGAAGACCGTCCCGTTCTATCACAAATAAAATGTATATTCCTCTTCATAGTTAGGAATATACATATACATAGTTAGGAAATCTGATAGGACTAGAGCTGCCTTCTCTCCACTCTCATCCTGGGCCTCTGTGACCTCACCAGTGTTCCTGCAGCTATATTGGAGTATTTTCGGTTCCTGGGGTACGCTGAGCTTCTTCCCACTTCGGAGCCTTTAAACCAGCTGTGTGCTCTACTTGGAAGAACTCTGCCTTCTCCTTTTATAGTTTCAGCTAAATTTCAACTCCCTTGAAAGGCCTATCTGAATACCCAATCTAAGTAGCTCTCCTCCTCCCAACCCTGCCCCCAATATTCTCTACCATTGCACCCAATCATTTCCTATACAGCACCTGTCACAGCTTAAAACTGTGGGTTTCTACCTTTGTTTACTTGCTTATTGTCTGCCATCCGGAGTGTAAGACTCATATCTGGTTTATTCATCATTGTATTACTTTCAGTGTGACTCCAGAATAATGTCTGTCACTTAGTAGCTGTTAAAAAAAAAAAAGTTGAATGAATTAATTAATTCAACCACTTACTTCTAATGCATCCTTGCATAGGTTTCTTGACCTCTCTAGGATTCCGTTTCTTCATCTATGTAATGAGAATACTAGTTCCCTATCCATAGATAAACGTTTATAAAAGGTCAAGCACGGTAGCAGGCACAGAGAAAGCTCTCCTGAAACTAACTTTTGTTATGAAGGCTATTATGGGCCGGACAGTTAATAGAGAAATCCTATTTTCATCTTGGAAACTGATATATGAGCTACTGGTGTTGTAAAAAGCACATAATGGGTCCTTGACAAATGTCTGATCAATGAATCAATTACCAGCTAAAAACTTTAAAATTCTAACCTATAAAAAGTTTACCATATGCACTGTTTATAACTTTTAAAATTGAATACAATTTAAATGTCCATCAGTAGGAGAATAGGGAAATAAGTCTGGTACATACATACGATATAATTATGTCTCAACATAGATTGGGGTATAAAAATTATTAGTTTATGGCCAGGCACAGTGGCTCACGCCTGTAATCCCGGCACTTTGGGAGGCAGTGGCAGGCAGATCACCTGAAGTCGGGAGTTTGAGACCAGCCTGACCAACATGGAGAAACCCCATCTCTACTAAAATACAAAATTAACTGGGCGTGGTAGCACATGCCTGTAATCCCAGCTACTCGGGTGGCTGGGGCAGGAGAATAGCTTGAACCCAGGAGGCGAAGGTTGCAGTGAGCCGAGATTGTGCCATTGCACTCCAGCCTGGGCAACAAGAGTGAAACTCTGTCTCAAAAAAAAAAAAATTAGTTTGTGACATATAAAGATGAAATCACCAAGGCATAAGGAAAAGAGAAACCTTGGCAATAAACAGGTGAATTTATTTATTTTTTTAAAATACAATCCAATCTGTCCAGATTGGCTGTGAACTACCTTTAAATTCACAAAGGGAGCTTGGGGTAAAATTAGCATTATTTTAAGAGATCTGGCTTTTCTCATCCTGGCTTTGGCATCAAGTAACTATTAGATCTTGGGTAGGTCCCTGTCTCTCTCTGGGGCCTCATCTTCTAAAATGAAAGGCTTGGACTAGATGATTGCTAAAGTTCTGCCAATTTCTTAGAGTTTATCACTTCATCCACTATTCACAGCCCTCATTGTTAATTAACCATCATTTCCTAATTAACAATTGTGGTGGTTTATCTATATAGATTAGTCTCATGAAATAATCAGCAATACTCTATTTGGTGGTAGAAGAACTCAACTGGGGTCTATATGTGCTGCAAATAAAGTATTACTATAACATTCTGATTCTTTTTTTTTTTTTTTTGAGACAGAGTCTCACTCTGTCACCCAGTGTCACCCAGGCTGGACTGCAGTGGCGTGATCTCAGCTCACTGCAACCTCCACCTCCCAGGTTCAAGTGATTCTCCTGCCTCTGCCTCCTGAGTAGCTGGGACTACACACACGTACCACCATGCCTGACTAATTTTTGTATTTTTAGTAGAGACAGGGTTTCACCATGTTGGCCAGGCTGGTCTCAAACTCCTGACCTCAAGTGATTCACCCACCTTGGCCTCCCAAAGTGTTGGGATTACAGGAGTGAGCCACTGCTTCCAGCCCATCCTGATTTTTTATAACCCCAAAATTCATGTTTGCAATCTAGAGCATGACCTCAAATAACTGCATATTAGACCTCCAAATTTAAAAATCCTAAATTTTCTAGGTGGCTGCTCTGCAGAGTAGTAATTCACTAAATAATTGTCAATTCTTACCAAGGACTTTATATGACAATCTTATCACCCCTAGTGCAGTTGACAATTTCCAAGAACTCAAACCATGATCTGTAACTTGTAGTAGTATACAATGGTACAAAGAATGCACCTTTATTTACTGAAATAAAAAAAAATTTAGAAAATAATAACTACAATAGCTCTGGTGACTAAATTTGAATGTAGAGTAGAGAATTACATATGGAATGCTTGGAGGTAAATCTGGAAAGGTCTGTATGTTGAGGACAGATTATGTCTCTTTTTTTTGTTTTTGGAGACAGAGTCTCTCTCTCTCACCCAGGCTGGAGTGCAGTGGAGTAATCTTGGCTCACTGCAACCACCGCCTCCCAGGTTCAAGTGATTCTCCTGCCTCAGCCTCTCTAGTAGCTGGGACTACAGGCATGCACCACCACGCCCAGCTAATTTTTGTATTTTTAATAGAGATGGGGCTTCACTATGTTGGCCAGGCTGGTCTTGAACTCTTGACCGCAGGCAACCTGCCTCTGCCTCCCAAAGTGCTGGGATTACAGGTGTGAGCCACTACGCCTGGCCCAGATTATGTCTTTAAAATAATTATTCTGTATTTTATTTATTTATTTCTTTATTTAGAGACAGAGTCTCGTTCTGTTGCCCAGGCTGGATGTGATCTCAGCTCCCTGCAATCTCCACCTCCTGGGTTCAAGGGATTCTTCTGCCTCAGCCTCCCGAGTAGCTGGAATTACAGGCGCCTGCTGCCACACCTGACTAATTTTTGTATTTTTAGTAGTGACGGGGTTTCACCATGTGGTCAGGCTGCTCTCGAACTCCTGACATCCAGTGATCCACCTGCCTCAGCCTTTCAAAGTGATAGGATTACAGGCGGGAGCCACCGCACCTGGCTAAAATAATTACTCTGGAAGCTGGGTGTTTCCAGAATAGGAGCAGAAAGGAACTACACCAGAAAACTGCAGTGATCAAAGCCAAAAAAAAAAAAGGTCTGGACTGAAGCACTGGCAGTGGGAATGGAGAGGGAAAAATTTATTTGAGAATCATTTAAGGGACAGAACACAAAAGATTTGTATCTGAGTGTATCACCATTGCCTGTTTGCTGCTTTTGCTAAACTGAACTGTTAATATTTAGAGCCATGCCTTAATCATCCCTGTCTCTCCTGTTATGGCACATTATCTAGCAATGATATTAATACATAGTAATGCTAAGTAAATGTTTACTGAATGAATGGTGCAGAGTGAAGGGTGGGAATTGTTGAGGATGGCAGATTTTTTTAGCTTGGATAGTTGGATGGTTGATTGGACTGAGAGTGAAACATATGAGGACGATAACTTTCAGGTGGAGGGAAAGGACTTGCGTATGGGTTGGGACGTGTTTTTTGGTTTTTTTTTGTTTTTTTTTGAGACAGAGTCTTGCTCTGTCACCCACGCTGGAGTGCAATGGTGTGATCTTGGCTCACTGCAACCTCTGCTTCCTGGGTTCAAGAGATTCTCATGCCTTGGCCTCCCAAGTAGCTAGGATTACAGGCGCCTGCCACCTGCATTTTTTATTTTTAGTAGAGATGGGGTTTCACCATGTTGGCCAGGCTGGTCTCGAACTCTTAACCTCAAATGATCTGCCTGCCTCAGCCTCCCAAAGTGCTGGGAGTACAGGTGTGAGCCACCACGCCCAGCCGGGCATGTTGAATTTGAGGTACCAGTGGTACAACCCAGTAGCAGTTGATATCCAGGGCTGGAGCTCTAGAGAAAAGGAGGGGCTACAAAATAGGTTTGGGAATGGTAGAAGAGGGAAATACTCATTGAAACCTGGCAGAGAAATCAGGTCTTCCATGCATAGATAGAAATTTGAGCCTCTCTTAATAGATGTTCCAAGCCCTCCTCTTTTTTTAATGCTTGCTTGTGCTATTCCCTCTCCCCTCATCTGAGTACCAGCTCAACTCTTCTTAGAGGCCAGCAGACTCCAATTCCCCGTGCGAATCTCAGAGCAAACATCCCAATTGATTCTACAAAGCTTCTATAACTTCCTCTTCTTGCTCATGATCCAGTAATTATGAAGTCTAGATACTATGGAAGACTTACATCCATCCCTTTCACCAATCCTGTTGATTGTTTTTTTTTTTTTTTTTTTGAGACGGAGTCTCGCGCTGTCACCCAGGCTGGAGTACAGTGGTGCAGTCTCGGCTCACTGCAACCTCTGCCTTCCAAGTTTAAGCGATTCTCCTGCCCGAGCCTCCCGAGTAGCTGGGACTACAGACCTGTGCCACCACACCTGGCTAACTTTTTTGTTTTTGTTTGTTTGGGTTTTTTTTTTTTTTTTGGGTTTTTTTTTTTTTTTTTTTTTGAGATGGAGTCTCGCTATATCACCAGGCTAGAGTGCAGTGATGTGATCTCAGTTTACTGCCACCTCCACCTCCCAGGTTTAAGCAATTCTCCTGCCTCAGCCTCCCGAGTAGCTGAGACTACAGGCACCCGCCACCACGCCCAGCTAATTTTTGTGTTTTTAGTAGAGACGGCGTTTCACATTGTTGTCCAGGATGGTCTCGATCTCCTGACCTCGTGATCTGCCCTCCTCGGCCTGCCAAAGTGCTGGGATTACAGGTGTGAGCCACCATGCCTGGCTATTTTTTGTTTTTGTTTTTTAATAGAGATGGGGGTTTTACCATGTTCGTCAGGCTGGTCTCAAACTCCTAATCTCAAATGATCTTCCTGCCTCAGGCTCCCAGAGTGCTGGGATTACAGTCATGAGCCACCGCACCCAGCCTCCTGTTCGTTCTTAACACTCCCACAGTTTTCCAACTGATTAAGGATCTCACAAGAAATGATATAAGAAGAGAACTGGCCGGGCATGGTGACTCAAGCCACTGTGAGTGTTGGGAGGCTGAATCGGTCAGATCACATGAGGCCAGGAATTCGAGATTAGCCTGGCCAACACGGTGAAACCCTGTCTCTACTAAAAATACAAAAATTAGCCCACCGTGGTGATGCACGTCTGTAATCCCAGCTACTCAGGAGGCTGAGGCATAAGAATCACTTGAACCCAGGAAGCGGAGGTTGCTGTGAGCTGAGATCATGCCACTGCACTCCAGCCTGGGCCACAGGGCAAGACTCTGTCTGAAAACAAACAAACAAACAAAAAACAGAAAGAGAACTGAAAAGTTCTATTTTGCAACAGAAAAAATTATAATCAGTCCAGAAACACAAAATATACATTCTAAAATTTATTATACAGAGGTAGGGAAATTGATGTTTAATCACAACATTAGATCAATGATGACCCACTACTTTGCTCTTCCAGATAAATTAAAAAATTAGCCTCTCACTTCAAGTATTCTCAGAGATCAAAACTTTGATATAAAAAGATGATTTTACCTTGTCAATTATAGGTTACCATGTGAATCTCTAGCTCATAAAAAACAATAGGACCTTACATTTATCAGAGGCCATTTTATTTCAGCAAAAATCAAATTCCCTTAATGAATTTATTTCACTGCACCCCAAACCATTCCTTGATGGCAAAAATAAGGCATAGGTAGTAATCTCTAATTTTGTTGAGCCAACCTAAACACAGAGTTATCAAAGAGTGGTCTAAGGCTGCAAATCAAGATAGCACAGAATTAATATCTCAAAACTTAAATCAGAAGTTGAACATGTGCTTCAGTCCTTTGCCTCTTAGACCAGGCTGCCTTTCAGTTTTCCAGTGTTTCCTAAGCTCTAACAAGAGTTTTTTAACTAGGAGAAGGAAAAAAGATGTTTTAAGAATCTTAAAGAAATATATGGCATCTAAACCATCTATGACAAGGAAACCAAGGCCTAGAGAGGTTATGTGACTTACCCAATGTCATAGATATTGAGAAACAGAGCTGGGTATTATAAGTCCAGAACTTTTAATTCATTTTTCAAAAATTGTGGCTCTTATTATTTTTATAAAAAATAATGCTTAACAATTATTGAGTATGTATTAAACTACCAGACACTGTTCTAAGCATTTATTTGCATTAATTTATTTAATCCTATGATTATGTTCATTTTACTGACAAAAATACTGAGTATTAGAGACAGTAAATTTGCTTAAAGCTATGTAGAAAGTTAAGCAAAGGAGCCAAATTTTGAATCCATGTCTGCATGATTAAATCTAAATTTTTTGCAACTATGCAATGCTGCCACAATGCCACAGAATTTAAGAATTTGAAGGAATCTCATTGATCATTCTTCTCAGGCTCCTCCACAACTGATACATAATGATCTACCTTTTGTTTGAATACCTAGTGATAAGAAGTTTACTGTCTAAGAAGGCAGCTGTTTAATTTTAGGGCAGCTAAAACTTGCTTCCCTGAGCCTTGTACCCTATGAAGCAAGTTCTGGATAGTAATGGAGCAGTGTCCCCAAAGGACTTCAGGAAAAACAGGAAAAAAAGAAATGGCAACTCCAAGGACAGCCAGTTCAATTTATGTGGTCAATAGGCAAACAGATACAATCTTTCTAGTTTTATATCTCTCTGATCTCATAGAGATATTAATCGAGCAACAATTCAAAGAAGATAGTCCATGTGTAAGGATAACTCTGAAGTCCTCGGGACCAGGAAGTAAATGGCTCCTGTGCCATGAACAATGCATAAACCCTGAATAAGTATCTGTGGACATGTGGAAACTTTCTCAGATGCAAGTGTCTATAACAGTTTTAAGGCCACTTCCTGAGAAGAATCTGTCACTATGGCCTTCAAAAGCTCCAAAATTCACCAATTGGGGGTGGGTATTTTTTGAAAGACATTTGGCTTAATTTAAAAGTTAACTGAAACCTGCTGATGGGAGTACAAAGACTCTGAAGGCTCATAATTACGATATCCAAACTAAAAAAAATCCACATTTTATCCTCCTCTTTTGTCTGGGGCTTTCTTTAGAGCCATTAATATGCCCATGATGGGGCTTAGAACAATGCTCAGATTGGGTGTAAATGTGTAATAGCACACAACAGACCTGATAATACTGGAATTGGGAATTAATTTTACTCTTTTTCCAGTTGGGTTTTGAGGACCTTTGAAGGGTTTTGTCGAGAACAGAATAATTCCTAGTACGTAAAAGCTAAGTGGGTTGCTTAATACTTACACAGTTTGTTTTGGGGAATAATGGGAAAGTTTTGGAAATTACGGCAATGGTTGCACAACATTTGAATGTAATTAATGCCACAAAATTACACACTGAAAAATAGTTAAAATGATAAATTGTATATTATATATATTATGATACACATATATGACCACAGCTAAAAAGTAATGTATCAAAAATCATTTAATTGTATGCCATAAATGGGTAAATTAAATGGTATATGAATTATAACTCAATAAAGCTGCTTAAAAAAAAGCCCTAAATGAAACCTTAGAAATTATTCAGTCATTAAAATTCATGTTATAGTTGAGGAAATAGAGGCCCAGAGTAGGGAAGGAACTCCACGGAGGCTGCAGATATTTTTCATGTTAAAAAATACTTCATTTTGGGCCAGGTATGGTGACTTATGCCTGCAATGCCAGCACTTTGGGAGGCCGAGGAGGGCAGATCACCTGAAGTCGGGAGTCCGAGACCAGCCTGATCAACATGGAGAAACCCTGTTTCTACTAAAAATACAAAATTAGCCGGGCGTAGTGGCACATGCCTATAATCCCAGCTACTCAGGAGGCTGAGGCAGGAGAATCACTTGAACCCGGGAGGCGGAGGCTGAGGTGAGCCAAGATCATGCCACTGTACTCCAGCCTGGGCAACAAGAGTGAAACTGTGTCTCGAAACAAACAAACAAACAAAAAACAAAAAAGAAAACAATTTTAATTTTATGTTATATATACTTTGCCACAATAAGAAAAAGTATTTTATTTATATTTCGCCACAGAGACTTATATGCATCTTAATAAATCTTTTTTTTTTTTTTTTTTTTTTGAGACAGTCTTGCTCTTGCTCTGTCGCCCCAGCTGGAGTGCAATGGAATGATCTCAGCTCACTGCAACCTCTGCCTCCCAGGTTTAAATGATTCTTGTGCCTCAGCCACTCAAGTAGCTGGGATTACAGGCATGTGCCACCACATCCAGTTAACTTTTGTATTTAGTAGAGATGTGGTTTTGCCATGTTAGCTGGGCTGGTCTCAAAACCCTGGCCCCAAACAATCAGCCCACCTCGGCCTCCCAAGATACTGGGATTATAGGCATGAGCCACTGCTCCCAGCCTTAATAAATCTTAATAAATAAAATTGTAAAATATTATTAACTTATTAAGAGTTTCTTGATGCCCAGGAAGATATCTTAAATAAAACATAGCTGACTAGCTTCTCTTTAGTAATGTCCTGCGAGACAATTTGAACTCCAAGACCAAGAAGAGAAATCACAGTTCCTAGGAAGAGAGGAAAACATGCTGACTTATACTATCTTTTTGGGACCTTCACAAAAGAACTCTTAGGTCTTTTGTCTTCAGTCCTTTGCCGGATGAGTGTTACAAGATGCCAAATGTTATTGACCAAAAGGCCAATCACACCCCATGAACAACTTACACAGAAACTAAAGAGTTTGTGAACCAAGTGAAGAGCTGAAAAAACTTCCTCACTAATTCAAGTAAAAAAAAAAAAAAGAAATTTTTATATGGGAAAACTAGATGGAAAGTTTTACTAAAATTCCTGAGTTGTTTGACTAGCTCCCAAATACTTAACAGTAATGTTCCAGTATATTTAAGTGTAGAGGTCAATTGAGAGGTGCCTCATTATTATTAAAAATTATCAAAGTACCAATGTTTGAAAATCATTTATTTAAAAAAAAAAAGTAAATAATTTCTGACCAGGTACTGTGGCTTACATCTGTGATCCTACGACTTTGGGAGGCTAAGGTGGGCAGATCACCTGAGGTCAGGAGTTAAAGAACAGCCTGGCCAACATGGTGAAACCCCATCTCTACTAAAAATACAAAAATTAGCCGGGAGTGGTGGTGCATGCCTGTAATCCCAGCTACCCAGGAGGCTGAGGAAGGAGAATCGCTGGAACCCAGGAGGCAGAGGCTGCAGTGAATCAAGATTGTGCCACTGCACTCCAGCCTGGGTGACAGAGCAAGACTCCGCCTCAATAATAATAATAATAATAATATTCTGTGTAACCTACATAAAGCTGGGTCATTTCATGACCCAGCCCCTACTTACAGTTGCATTCAGTGATTCAATATAAACATGACAAAATGAAAGTATATATTTATCTTTACTCCCTCCTAAAACCCAGATAAAATGACGTTAAATAAAAAAGACTTTTTGAAAACCCTATGAGACTAAAGACAGTGGAAAAGGATAAACAAAGGATGACAGAGATTGTAGAATTGTTGGAAGATAAAAAGCAAATAGAGACGCTTTTTCCTCAGTGGTTTACCAAACAAGAGGAAGTTTCAAACAAAGTTACTGAAAAGGAGAATATAGATAATATGTGAAGTGCTTTTTCCAGTGACTTCCCCAGGAAAGCTTCAGCATTTGGAAACAGCAGGCCACCATTAGAGAAGTTTGAAGTCTGGGGTACACTGATGGTAATAATAAGAACAAGAAAACCCAAACTCAGCTCAAGTCCTGACTAGATTGATTCAATTCCCCAATACTAATGGCCTGACAGAAGAGAGTTGTATATATATTCAGGTATAAATACTGTTACCTCAGTCTCTACTGTTCTACACGTGATACCTGGCAGTCAAACAAAAATTATGAGGCAAAACAACAACAACAACAAAAAACTCAAACAACTCATTAGTGAGAGAGAAGATAATCAATAGAACCAGACTTAGAGATGACTCAGATATAGGGAATAATGGATACCAGAGAGATAAAAACTGTAAGAGTCAAATGGAAATCTTAGAAATAAAATATATATGATATGATTAATTTCTTTGGGCTTGTCAACTTAAGAAAAGAATCAGTGACATTTAAAAAGGTCCATAGAAGTTATTCAAATGGAAACACGGAGAAAGAAAAAAAGTGAATTAAACAGAACAACGCATTCAAAAGCTGTGGGACAATATCCAGCAGTTCAATATACATGTCACGGAAGTCACAGAATAAGAGAGAGAACAAGCAGAAAAAGAAGGAAATGATGTCATTATATGTCTGGAAAAAGATATCAATGTAGAAGTACTCCCACCTTCTCTAGTCCCTGGCAAAGAATTCTCTTTGCCCACTGGTTTGGGCACTTCTTGTGATGAATTAGAGTAGCAGGCAGAGATGAATTAGGTGCTTCCAAAATTAGCTTGATTTTATTTCCACTGGAAAGAGTTGGGATTTACTTGTGCGAAAAATCATAGATTCAGAAAAAAGTAGTGATTTGAATTAAGAGAATTTGGAGAGGGATTTGGACAGAGGGAGGAAAGAGATAAGAAGATAGCTATGTTAGAGAGAGATAAATTGGGAAAGAGAAGGTTACGTTTTGCCATGCATTGTAAACTTAATCCTTTAATATAAATCAAGAGTTAAAAATTTAAATTTAATTTTGTGTTAGCAAAGATCTAAATTACTTTCCAATTATTCGTGGTTGAACTGGTTGCTTGTTTTCATTTAGTTTTCTAGTTTTCAAAGGAATATATGCATATAATTTTAATTAAATAATTTTTAAATAATTAAATTTTTAAAAAATTAAATAAATAAGGCTTAAGATGAAAAACAGCAGTTAATTTTGTCCTTCCTCGTACTGGTCCAGTTTTGCTCCCCAGAGGCAATCACTTTTCTCTTTTATACCTTTGTTGACATCCATATTTTGAAATGATAAGCTCATTATTTTTTATTGATTCATTCATTTTGGACATTATCTACTAACTTTCCAGAGTGGCAAGAGAATATTTAGGTTTCTTTTACTTCCCTATTCAATTTCTGGGTTCTACAACTTCCAAGTAGCCTCATATTACAATCTTTTGTTAAATCAATAGTCAATGTTCACTTAATTACAACTATAAACATTCTTTACTGCTGAGCCATGTGCTGTATTTTGATTATGATTCCTTTCTTATACATGTTGGGTTTTCTAAGGTTAAGTTTTAACTACTCAAATGCTCCAACTGGCTCGTAAATTCTTCTCAAATTCCCCAACAGATTTATAAAACTGCTCTTAATACTAATTTCCACATTAAAAAAAAAATCAAAAAATCTCCCGGATCCAATTTTCTAGTTCTTTTTTTCCTAGAAAACTCATTTTTAGGGCTTATCATTCTCCTTTGTCAATTCTGACTTGCTCTCTCTGCCTCCCTCTACCCTGAGCTGTTTTTCTTTGGTTCATTCCTGAGTTGGATCATGTTTCCTGGTCTCACACCTCCCTCTTTCTTAATTTACTCCTCTTTTTGGTGAAGCTCTGACTCCAGGGGCTTCTGGAGAAATGATGATTGCGAGGTAAATTAGTTTGTGTTTTTGTATGACTGGTAATGTCATTTCTCTGTCCTCTTACTTGATTAGCAATTTGGGTTTCAAAATCAGTGTTTAAAATCATTTTCCCTTAAAATTTTAAAGGCACTACTTTACTAAGTGCTGGAGTTTTTATTGAGAAACCCAATGCCATTTCTTGTTACTGGGGCACATGGGGCCTGTTTTTCCCTCTTTTGATACTTTTAGAGTCATCTTTAGTCCTCGTATTGCAAAGCTTAATAAGAAGGTGCCTGGGTTGGACCTTTTTTTATTCATTGTGTTGGGTTGTTAATGGCCTCTTTTGATCTGGAAACTCTTGTCCTTCAGATTTGGAATTTTTTTTTTTTTTTTTTTTTTTTTTTTTTCTGTGAGATGGAGTCTCACCCTGT
This sequence comes from Papio anubis, assembly GCF_008728515.1. NCBI lineage: Eukaryota > Metazoa > Chordata > Mammalia > Primates > Cercopithecidae > Papio > Papio anubis. The sequence continues at coordinate 74,310,422 of NC_044988.1, forward strand.
CGCCCAGGCTGGAGTGCAGTGGCGCGATTTCGGCTCACTGCAAGCTCCGCCTCCCGGGTTCACGCCATTCTCCTGCCTCAGCCTCCCGAGTAGCTGGGACTACAGGTGCCCGCCACCACGCCTGGCTAATTTTTTTGTATTTTTAGTAGACGGGGTTTCACCGTGTTAACCAGGATGGTCTCCATCTCCTGACCTCATGATCCACCCACCTCGGCCTCCCAAAGTGCTGGGATTACAGGCGTGAGCCACTGTGCCTGGCCATTTTTTTTTTTTTTTCCTGTGGCATTTTTTATATTTTCCTTCCATGTTTTTTCAGTTTGCTTTTCCTGGATGTCAGACTTCCTAAATTGATTCCCAAAGTTTCTTATCATTTTTATAGTTTCTTTTGTCTTCTTTTCCATCTTTCTCTCTAACAGATTTATTTCAATTTTATCTTTCATATTTTCTATCAAATTCTCCATTTCAGTCTGCAGGAAACAGTTAACATCACCTAACATTGCACTCCCTAGGAGGTTTGGGAGATGGCCCCTGAGAACTTGGCCTCTGGTATGTTCCCTAAGCTACAAAGTGATAAGGTTGTTTTTGTGCCTGGAATGCTGAATTCTGTACCAGCCTGCCTAGAGTGCATATGCAAATAACATGATTTATGATGAACACCTGCTTTCCTTCTGAGGGTCTGGAATTTTGCTAATGTGGCTGGTTGCACAGGCAGAGAATGCCTGAATGACCAGCATCAAAAACCCCGGATTCTGAGTATTAAATGGTCTTACCTGGGCAGAAACACTGTGTATATGTTCCTACCTTTAACTGCTTCCACATGTTATGTGAGATAACTACTGCTCCACCCAGAGGAAAAACTTTGGAAGCCTGTGCTGGACTTGTCCAGACCCTGCCTGAGGTGCTTTTCCCTTGTTGATCCTATGTGTTCTTCTGGTGTAATAAACAAGAGCCATGATTACAGCTGTCTCTGAGTCCTGAGTCTTTCTAGAGAATCACTGAATGTGTGGGCAGTCAAGGAAATGCCTCAAACTATCAGTTATCATATATACATATATATATCATTTTGTTCTCTGGTAGCACCTCTTTTTAAAAAGCATAGCACTCTGCTCTTTTTTATGGTACACAATAGCTTCTCTTACCTTGTGGAGAATTTTAATTCTACACTTTGTAGGTACTGCTCCATATGTTGCCTTTTTCCCCCTCTACTTGGTTTTGGTCTCTCTCTTTAATGTTGGAGACTTTCCTTACACATTTGGTGATGCCTGGTTGTCCATTTGTGGTTAATGATGAAGCACCAAAAAACTGATGGAAGCTACGTTTGCATGGGTAGCTTGTTGAATGAGCAAACTGGTTTTCTTCATAGGGGGTGTCAGTATATAGAAGCTTTTCACCTGGGAATAGTTTCTCCAGAAAATAAGCCTTCAATTTTCTACTTGTGAGGTACTTGCAGGGCTGCTGAGGTTTTGTGACTAGAGTAGGCAGTGGTTTTAAAAAAAATCTGGAGATATGTATATGGGACTGTCTTAGTTCATTTAGTGGTGTTATATGGTGCTGTAACAGAATACCCAAGGCTGGGTAATATATAAACAGGGTTTTTTTTGTTTTGTTTTTTGCTTTTTTGTTTGTTTGTTTTTGTTTTTGTTTTTGTTTTTTCTCACAATTCTAGTGACTGGAAAGTCCAAGGGCACAGTACTAGCATTGGCTTGGCTTCTGGTGAGGGCTTCATGTTACGTCATAACATGGTGGAGATGTGAAGGGGAAGCAAGCATGCCAAAAGGACCAAACATAAGCAGGAACCTTGTTTTATAACAGCCGGCTTTCCAGGGAATGATTCTATTCTCAGGAGTGAGTACTCACTCTCAAGAGGCAAGATGGCTTTAATCTATTCATGAAGAATCCAACCCCATGACCCAAGCACCTCCCCCTAGCCTCACCTCCCAACACTGCCCCACTGGCAATGAAACTCTCTTGAGTTTGGTGGGGATAAAACACATCCTCTAGGGCAGCCATTCCTCCCTATTCTGGCACAGCCCCTTCCCTCCTCCTTGCAGCCCAGGGATCATCTGCTTTCTACTCTGTCGATAGACTCTATACCCCTTCTTTTGCGCTGCTCCCACTCTCACCTCTGTCAGACAGGTTATGGAACAGGATGCAGTCTCCTTTGCTTCTCATTTTTTGCTTCCCCCAGATAAGTCCTTTTTCCCGTAGCTATTACTGCTAATGAAGTCAGGGAGACGGAAGAATGGCAAAAAATAACAAATATGAGACCAGAACAGAGGTTTCTGAACTCTTATAACATTTTCAAAATTATTGTCCCTAATTTTTGGTCCCTAATTCTACTGTTACACCCCACCCCCACCTTGCTGCCTCCTCCACCCAACACATGTTATACTCTAAAAAATAAGAAGGGTGCAGTGGCTCACGCTTGTAATCCCAGCACTTTTGGAGGCCAAGGCGGACGGATCACCTGAGGTCAGGAGTTTGAAACCAGCCTAGCCAACATGGTGAAACCTTATCTCTACTAAAAATACAAAAATTAGCCGGTCATGGGGGCGAGTGCCTTTAGTCCCAGCTACTTGGGAGACTGAGGAAGGAGAATCACTTGAACTCAGGAGGTGGAAGTTGCAGTGAACCGAGATCACACACCACTGCACTCCAGCCTGGGTGACAGAGGGAGACTCTGTCTCCAAAAAAGAAAAAAAAAAAAAAAGAAGAAGAAGAAAAATAACCTTTTTAAAAAATTTTACACAAATAACATAGCATTGTAGTAGAAAATTCCAGATAACATTCCTCATTCCCCACCACATACCCACACTCAAACTGAAATTTAAGTTAAAGTCCTCCATAACTTGTTCATCCACCATTGTTAACATTTTGGTGTTATTTCTTTCCAGGCTTTCTTCTATTCAAAATGTTAGATTACCCCCATATATAAATCATATTTTGCAAAACTGGGATTTTACTGTGCTAGGATTACAGGTGTAAGTCACCGTGCCTGGCTGTTCATATATTTTTGTAGCTGCCCTTTTTCTTTAATAAATAATGGGCACAGCTGGGCGCGGTGGCTCACGCCTGTAATCCCAGCATGTTGGGAGGCCGAGGCGAGCAGATCACAAGGTCAGGAGATTGAGAACATCCTGGCTACCACAGTGAAACCCCACCAGACGTGGTGGCACACGCCTGTAGTCCCAGCTACTCGGGAGGCTAAGGCAGGAGAATGGCGTGAACCTGGGAGGAGGAGCTTGCAGTGAGCCAAGATCGTGCCACTGCACTCCAGCCTGGATGACAGAGCGAGACTTGTCTCTAAATAAATAAATAAATAAATGGCATCTGCCTGGACAAATATAATTCACAAGCCCATATTAATTATCTTAATTATATTGACTTAAAATAATTTATCTAACTAAGACCAGATGTATGGACATTCAGGTTGTTTTCAATTGTATGCTGTTACCACTACTGCAGGGGTTAGCATACTTGCATAAATATCTTTGCACATTTGTCCAATGTTAAACCTAAGCATGGAAGTTGAAGGAACTCTAAATCAAGGTGTACTAATTTCTGTCTCATCAACAGTAGTCCCTTCTGCCATATCATTGCTAACGTTACATATTAGCATGCTTGTAAAGTTTTTGATAGGCAAAAGATGCAAAAATTACATCTTGTTTGTATCTGCATTTCTTTGCTACTGAATAAGTTTGCACAAATTTATTGGTCACTTGTTTTTATTTTATCATTTTCTTGTTCTTGCCCATTTTTAAAAGTTAGGATGGTCAGCTTGTTTTATTCTTTTTTTTTAACAGTTCTTTGTATACTCAATATATTCACTTTTATCTGACACATAGATTTTGAGAATTTTCTTCAGTTTGTCATTTTGCATTTTTATATGCTTATGGTACTTTTGGATATTTAGAAGAAATATAATGTTCATGGTCAAATCTGTTTGTGTTCCTCTTTCTGGTTTCTGTCTCTGGTGACATTTTCTAAAAAGGCCTTCACTCTCTCCTACCACTGCCAAGATATTTATTAGTATTTCCTTCTAGTACTTTTATCTTTTTATTTGTTTACATTGAATTCCTTAATCCATTTGAATTTATTCTGATATATGATGTTGCGTGTTAGTGATCTCCAGAAAAACAGAACCAATAAGATATGTATGTGGGGAGAGAGAGATAGAGGAGAGAGGGAGAGAGAGATTTTAGGAATTGAGCCAAATGTGTGACTGGCAAATTCAAAATCTGCAGAGCAGGTGGCAGGCTGGAGACCCAGGGAAGAATCAATGTTGTAGCTTGTGTCAGAAGGCGGTCTGGGGTGAATGGCTCATGCCTGTAATCCCAGCACTTTGGGAGGCTGAGGCAGGCAGATCATTTGAGTCCAGAAGTTTAGGACCAGCCTGGGGAATATGGTGAAGCCCAGTCTCGATAAAAAATACAAAAATTAGCCAGGCATGGTAGTAGTGTGCCTATAGTCCCAGCTACTCGAGAGGCTGAGGCCGGAAGATGGCTTGAGCCTGGGTGGAAAAAGTTGCCATGAGCCAAGGCTGTGCCACTGCACTCCAGCCTGGGCAACAGATACCCTGTCTCAAAAAAAAAAAAAAAAAAAAAAGAAGAAGAAGAAGAGGAAGAAGAAGGAAGAAGAAGGAAGAGGAGGTGGGGGGAGAAGGAGGGGAGGAGGAGGAGGATAAAATTCAGAGGCAGTATTCTCTCTTTCTCAGGAGACCTCAATCTTTTCATAATCTTAATGCCTTCAACTGATTGGATGAGGCCCACCCAGTTTATGGAGGGTAATCTGCTTTACTCAAAGTCCACTGATATAAATGTTAATTTCATCTTGGAAATATCTTCACAGCGATCTCTTGACTGGTATTAGATCAAATATCTGGATATAGTGGCCCAGCCACGTTGACACATACAATTGCCATCCCAGTGTGAGTCAGGAATCTAACTTTACCTTTTCCCCATTCTCTTTCTGATAGTAGGTCCCACAAAGCTCCGATTCCCTCATATTCTCTTCTGTTACTCTGTGGGGGCCAAAAAAGGTATTCAACAAACTTCCTTCTCTTCTCTTAGTTCAGCCTTCCCTTCTCTAGATCCTATAAGATGTCTTTTCAGACCTCAAATGACAAATAGAGGAAAACAGTGGGTGTGATCTAGTCTATTTGTCTCCAGACGTTGGGAGCTTGACCCATAGCAGACAAAAGGCTAGCCCCATCTTGATCTCTGGGGGGATTTTTGCTCATGACAGCGTCCCCTTAGACACCCTGAAGAAAGCCACAAAAGTGCGGAATTTCTACTTAGCGTCATACTCTAGTAATCCCTCTAACCCTTGTTTCTCAACTACAAGGCAGGATCCAAGAGTTCTGGAGCTTTCTAGCCAGGGCATTGTGAGGACATGGAGCCCCCAAGGAAAATTTCTGCCCAAACATATGACATTATGATTAATAAGCATTGACCATTAAGTACTTGAGAGCTTCAGATGAAAGTTTCACAACAGGCCAGAGTGTCATATAATAAGGATTATAAGCTTCTAAGTATTTCATACTTGCCTTGTGATCAAGACAGAAAGCTCTTCATGTATACGTTATGAATAAATTTGGATGCCCCTTTAAAGGTGATTAATTAGGTCTGAGTTTCCTTCAGACTCCATGATCACGCTGAAGATCCACACACTGGTCTGTCTGCTCCAGAGCTCCAGGCTTTTGTCTATCTGGTTTGGCAGGAATCTCCATGGGAGGCCAGTCCTAGCCTCGAGTGTGAAGGGTCACCAGTGGGGCATCATCCCCTGCATTTTGGAGTGTGCTGAACGCCAACTCCCATTACATGGGGACGAACATGAGCTCAGGAGCATTGGTATCAGGCCAGACTGCCAGTGTTCCAGTCAGGCATCTCTGCCAACCTGCAACAAACACTGCCTGGTCTAGCTATTTAGAACTGAATAATTGGCACAGACATAGATGCCTGCTGACTTGCATTTGGTGCTCCCGTTTGCATTTTAATTCTTTCATTAGGCCACAAAGCATCTTTTTTAAAGGTCCAGATCCTCCCAGGATAATTAGACTCTTCCTATAGCAATGGGAAGGCTGAATTATTCTTTCTGTCTCCCTGATCTGGCTGCATTTAAACAAGGTGGTAGGTACTTTCTGAAACAATTAGAAGAAAAGGAATAAGATGAGTGAGGCTCAATACCCTTTTCAAAAAGTGTAGACAATGCCGGGTGCGGTGGCTCATGCCTGTAATCCCAGCACTTTGGGAGGCTGAGGCGGGTAGATTACTTCAGGTCAGGAGTTTGTGACCAGCCTGGCCGACATGGTGAAAACCCATCTCTACCATGAATACAAAATTAGCCACGTGTGATTGCATAAGCCTGTCATCCTAGCTACTCGGGAGTCTGAGGCAGGAGAATTGCTTGAACAGGAAAGGTGGAGGTTGCAGTGAGTCGAGATCACACCACTGCACTCAGCCTGAGTGACAGAGCAAGACCCCATCTCAAAAAAAGAAATGCAGACAAGAGATCTAAAAATGCTTCCTGCAATCTAGTAAGCAAGAATGTGCCTTCTTGGGGGCTACAGAAGGGTCTCCTTGAAAAACTGGATTTTTGCTATGTACTTCCCAGTGAATCAAGGCACTGGCATCTCTGGGGGTCTCTGCAAGGTTATGGTCCTGAGGTTTGTGTATGAGCATCCTGTTGCTGTTCCAGTGCATTTATAAGCCCTTATTGAGACAGCAGGTGACTAGAGGGAAAAGGACTCCTGTTCAGTGTTTTTTGTTTGTTTGTTTGTTTAAGAAATCCTTTAGGAAGCTGGATTAGGCTACATGGAAATGTAATTGTGATTCTCAGCAGGCTGAGACTCATTAACAAAGAGCCAGAATACTGGGTTTTTATACAAGATATTCATTCATTCATTTTTATTCATTTATTCTTTTACTGAGTGTCTCTGCTAAGTGCCAAGCACTGGGTATGATCCAGTCCCTGTCCTCAATGAGCTGAAAGTGTTTATATGGGAAGGGCAGTGTGGGTGCAGAACAGAATGCAGGAGAGACAGACAAGTAAATAGGTTATTAATACACTGTGATAATTACTAAAACAGTGGTAGGTACAAGCATCAAAATTTGGATGGGGAATAATGCATTAGAAATGGTGTAGGGAAAAAGTACAAAGGAGAAGAAAGATTTGACAGTGGCCATGAAGCTATAGCTGAGCCTTATTATTATTATTATTATTTTTAGGGTCTTGTTCTGTTGCCCAGGCCAAAGTACGGTGGTATGATCATGGCTTACTGCAGCCTCAACCTCCTAGGCTCAAGCAACCCTCCCAACTCAGCCTCCTGAGTCACTGGGACCACAGGTACATTGTTACCATGCCCTGGCTAATTTTTTTTATGGACTTTTTTTTTTTCCCCCCGAGATAGGTTTCACTCTGTGGCCCAGGCTGGAGTACAGTAGAATGATCTCGGCTCACTGCAACCTCCACCTCCTGGATTCAAGCGATCCTCCCACCTCAGCCCTCCCAGTAGCTCAGAGAAGTAGGCACCACCATGCCTGGTTAATTTTATTTTTTTGTAGCAATGAGGTCTCATTGTGTTACGCAAGCTGATCCTGAACTCTTGGCTCAAGTGATCCTCTAGCCTTGTCCTGCCAAAGTACTGGAATTACAGGTGTGGGCCACTACACACAGCCTTTTGTTGAGTTTTGAATGATGAGTAGGAGCTTGTCAGACAGATCAAGAAGCAGGTAGAAAAGAAACGAAGGCATTCCAGTCAGAGACAAGAAAAGGCAAAATGAAGGGGGCATAAAACAATATGGTGTATGCACAGTACTATAAGTTGGTATGGCGAAATGCTGGAAGCATGGGGAAGGGGACAGAAACAAATGAGACTAGAGAGGTAGCCAGGGGCCAGATCTACAAGTGCCTTCAATACCATGAAATATATCCCTGAAGCAATGTGTCTAATAAGCTGTACCCTAGAATTTTGGGTCACCTGGCAGGAACTATGGCTACCTATATCTATCTCTTCCTAAAGGTCTGTGGACCAAGGAGCTCCCCGAAATGCAAAGGATATGGCACATCCATTGCTTGACCTGGTATATGCTAATAAAGTAGACAGGCACAGGCCCAAGACTAATGCCCTCCCTGCAGCAGCCACAAGGGGCTTGCTTCCATATCACTTTCCATTCATTAACTGGTATCCACTGGGTATAATTATGAAGCCACCGCATGATACCTGTATCCAGTCTCTCTTTCCACATTTTGCATTCAATAATGTCACATGAGACATGTCTTGCTGTCACCTGGATATTCTGGCTCACTCCACATATCTACTCAACCAGTCTAATAGCCTTAATCAAAAAAGGAAATTAGATTACTCTGGCATGACCTGTTTTACTGAAACACTACTGGCTTAGAGGGATTGCTGCTTAATTTGTAAGCACTCATAAGCCATTAGTAGAATAATCTCTTATGGAATTTTGCCTAGGACTGGTGCCAAGCTCATGAATCCATAGTGGGTGAAACAGGGAGGGAAAAATTAATTGTATTTCCTAAAAATCAAGGCATTTGTCCATCCTTAGTCCTCCAGTATGATTCCTATTTTTCATCAGTCTCTCAGATTATCAACAGCAGTCCTGTGATCTTACTAGCAAATATAGTGATAGCTTGTAGAGTGATTTGTTTAGGCCAAGAGACAAAATCTTTTAAGACAGCTATTACCTCATTTCTCCCCTATGAGAAGATTTCATCTCTTTAATTAGTTTGTGCCAGTCTTTTTAGTCAGAATATCGTCATTCTTGACAGAGAAGAAACAATAACATTGGACCTACCCATTAATCTTTCTGAATCTTTCTTTTGTTCTGTCTCTTGAACAGCTGTTATGTGTTCTTGGTGAGTCTAAATTTTTTTCAAAGGTTGACTTGCTTAGAGTATTAACTCTCATATTCCATACATTTTGTCTCAATATTTACCATTCCCCGACATCCAAAGTCCACAGGACAAGTGTTTCCAACATGACAATTGATGGTCAATGAAACCACACATCTGAACTCACTCTGAGTCACATGGGGATTTAGTGCTTCAGGAATTATCTCAGAGGTAATACATCATGATGAAATCTACAGGGACAAGAGTCTTGCAAATCAGCCTTGACAGGAGAGAGCCCTTGAACTCATTCACTTCTGTACAATTCCATTTCGATATGTCTCTTTTTCACTACTTGAGTAAAAGATAGACTTAGGGTTGAGAACACAAATTATCTCTGTGGACCTCAGTCTCTTAATTTATAAAATGAAGAGTTCTGGTGAGATAATTTTTAAGATCTGTTTCAACTAGAAAGTTATACAGCCCCAGAAATCTGAAGGGAAGAAGAAGAATTAAGACTCATGGAGGATCTATGACAAACTAGACATTGTGCTAAAATCATAATGCCTGAGAACTCTTTTCTTTTAGGGCAGACAACAATCTTATGAGCAGATCCCATTTGGCAGATAAGGAAGATGAACTTTACTGATATGGCATACTTTGTCCAAGGTCACAGAACTATTAATCATAAGTAAGGGGCAGAGTAGAAATTCATATCCATCTACATCGTTGATTCTCAACTGGGGGTGATTTTGCCCCCCAGTAGACATTTGACAATGTCTGGAGACATTTCTGGCTGTCACACTTGGGGAATTGCTACTTGCAGCTAGCGGGTAGAGGCCAAGGATGCTGCTAAACATCCTACCACACACAGGATAGCCCCCACAACCACGAATTATCTGTCCCAGAAAGTCACTAGTGATGAGGCTGAGAAACCTAATATGGATAGAAAGCCCAAGTAATATTGAATTGATTTAAATCACTTGTCAAATTCAGAAAATATTAGTTATCATTGCCACACACAATTTTCTATCAAAGGATCTCCAGTCACAAAGAACAAACACACATCCCCCAAAGGAATGTAGCTATTGTCAAGTCTGAGAATTTTACACTGTATCGCATTATATGCCCATATTATGTAATAGAAAACAACATTTTCCAATGCTTTTTTTTTCCCAAATCTTTTTTTGTTTTTGTTTTGAGATGGAGTCTCACTCTATTGCCTAGGTTGGAATGCAGTGGCGTGATCTTGGTTCACCGCAACCTCCACCTCCTGGTTTCAAGCGATTCTCCTGCCTCAGCCTCCTGAGTCGCTGGGACTACAGGCATGTGCCACCACACCTGGCTAATTTATGTATTTTTAGTAGAGAGCGGAGGTCTCACCACGTTGGCCAGGATGGCCTCGATCTCTTGACCTCATGATCCACCCACCTAGGCCTCCCAAAGTGCTGGGATTACAGGCGTGAGCCACCATGCCCGGCTCTCCCAAATCTTTCAGTAAAACTGACTGCCCTGGAAGACACAGCATGCTTATCCTATGGCTTCTGCTGTCTACTAACTCACCACTCATAAGCCATGAGTAGGTGGTAAGGGGATATAGCTAAGCCTATTGGCAACACTAGCCATATCCACAGGTCTTTCACAACAAAAAATTGGAGCTTTAAACGTAAAAGTGTTACAAAAGAGAGAGAAGAAAAACGAGTGGAATATGAGGAAAGACCTTAGAATTATCTATTTTGGCCATCTCATTTCGGAGATAAGGAGGCCAAGGCCCAGGGAGGTTAAGTGGCTTGCCAGAAATACACAGAAAACAAAGGTCAGGTCCAAACATCATGCAGCACTCAGCTCTAATTAAAAAATTGGGCCAGGCATGGTGGGTCATGCCTGTAATCCCAGCACTTTGGGAGGCCAAGGTGGGCGGATCACCTGAGGTCAGGTGTTCAAGACCAGCCTGGCTAACATTGCTAAAACCCCATCTCTACTAAAAATACAAAAATTAGGGCTGGATGCGGTGGCTCATGTTTGTAATCCCAGCATTTCAGGAGACTGAGGCAGGTTGATCACAAGGTCAGGAGTTTGAGACCAGTATGGCCAACACAGTGAAACCCCATCTCTACTAAAAATACAAAAATTAGCTGGGCATGGTGGCAGGCACCTGTAATCCCAGCTACTCGGGAGGCTGAGGCAGAAGAATCGCTTGAACCCAGGAGGCAGAGGTTGCAGTGAGCCAAGATCACGCCACTGCACTCCAGCCTGGGTGACAGAGCTAGACTCTGTCTCAAAAAAAAAAAATTAGCAGAACATGGTGGGAGACACCTGTAATCCCAGCTACTTGGGAAGCTGAGGCAAGAGAATTGCTTGAACCCAGGAGGCAGAGGTTGCAGTAAGCCGAGACCATGCCATTGCACTACAGCCTGGGCAACAAAAGCGAAACTCTGTCTCAAAAAAAAAAAAAGTTTCTTCAGAAAACAAATAAATCAGCCCAGACCAGAACTCCTGTGTTCTCTTCACAGCTGCTATCAGCGTATGTGGCAGACCCTGTCTGTTACCAACAGGGCAGCCTCTTCCCCAGGTGATCAATTATCTAAGCTAGTCATGCCTTCCAAATCACACCACAGAGTTGCCTCAGGGGTCCCAGTTGCCCCATGCCTCATATAACTGTTTCATGGCTGGGCAGAGACAGCCAGCTCACCTCATGGTTATGGGATCTAGAGATATCTCTAACATCTCTGATATCTCCAGGAACTGCATGCATCTGTGAACATCATCACCAGCGTGGATTTCATGGCACCTCTTCTTTATGTCTCTAGCATCCAAAACAGTTCTAATATGTCTGACCAATGGAATTGGATTCCTGTGTCTGCATCCCAGCTGCAAAGGAAGCTGGGAAGGCAGGTTTCTGGCCTTTCCTTTGGGTTGGCATGGGCCTGAAAGGTAGAGAATTCTCCAAACTTGGTGAAGTATTTAAATGAAATATGTCTAGTCTTTTAAAGAATAAAATTAATTTGATCATCATCTTGATGTTGTGAGGAAGAAGTAACAGAGAGGGAGGTGTCATTTGGGAGCTCCGCCATTTAACAAGTTACCCAAGCAAGAAACTTCATTGCTGCCAGATCTCTTCTTCTCTTCCCTTCCACATAAGTCCTACCAATTTACTCTTGAACTCTCGCGAGTGTCTGATCCCTCTCTCCATCCCCTCTGCCCTGGTTCAGGTCCTTCTCTGTTCTCACGTGGACTGCTGAAACAGTCACCTATGTGGCTTCCCACCTCTAATTTGATTGCTCACGTTGCTCTACAAATGACGTTTGTGAAACACAAGCCTGATTGTGTCGCTCCGCTACTTCAGGGGTTTGATGGGTTCCATTGCTGTTCTAATTCTGTCCCATTGCTCACAGGATAAGATGCAAAGTCCTTCATTACCTGACCATGATCACCTTTTCAGCTTCATCTCCTGCCACATCCTTTACACACCCTGGTGTAGACAGCACACACCCCAGTCACAGCGAACCTCACAGAATCCATGATGACATTTTGTGTTTACGTGGCTTTTCTTTTGTTCCCTGTGCTAAGAGTGCCTGCCCCATCTCTACCTGGTGAAATCCTTCCCTCACTGATGGCCAGTCTGAGTGTCATCTCCTCTTGGAAGCTTACAAAATTCCTCTAAAGAGAGTTTGAGGTTCCTTCTTCCTGTGTACTTACAGCATTTTGCATCTAGGTCTCCAGGAACCCATCTTGCCGTGTGCTTCTGGCTTGATTCATGGATGTTCCCTCTCTAGATCATGAGTGTCTTAGGGGCATGGGTCTGACTTCAGGGCTCACTGAATTCTTGCTGTCTGGCTGAAGGCTGAAGGTTGGAGTGATAACCAAACAGGTAGCAATTTGGATTTGATCTGACCTTCTTTCATTGACTATTCTGGTTTTAAGACAGAGGCTTTTGAAATTTGACTTCTCAAACTACTCCTTTTATGCAAACACAAAACGCATTACCTTAATATTTTAGGGAAATGGTTGTGTCAACAATAATCTTTTTTTTTTTTTTGATACGGAGTTTCACTCTTGTTGCACAGGCTGGAATGCAGTGGCGCGATCTCGGCTCACCACAACCTCCACCTCCTGGGTTCAAGCGATTCTCCTGCCTCAGCCTCCTGAGTAGCTGGGATTACAGGTATGTGCCACCACGCCCGGCTAATTTTTTGTATTTTTAGTAGAGACGGGGTTTCTCCATGTTGGTCAGGCTGGTCTCGAACTCCCCACCTCAGGTGATATGCCAACCTTGGCCTCCCAAAGTGCTGGGATTACAGACTTAAGCCACCGCACCTGGCCAACAATATTCTTAATACTTCATTGTGTCAGCAGCTGGATATGCATCCATTACCAGGAAGCAACCTACCTAAGAAGCCCTGTAGAGGGCTTTGAGTTCTGAGAGTAAAAGCCTCCTCTGCAGGTGGGTGGGGCTAGGATGATTAGAATTAAGATTGCATTTGTCTTAATGCTGCTTTAATGCACAGGACCCACACTGGATAAACACTGGATATACGGGATCCACGGGAGCAGTGATGATTGCTGGTTTTGTTCAGATATATCCTGAGTGCTTAGCCTGGTGCATAGTAGGTCGATAGTAAAGATTTTTGAACGAGTGAATGAAAACAGGGCTGGAATTCAAGATTGAGACTGTCCCTAAATTCATTGACCTCAACATTATTTTACATCCACTGAAACAGGAAAAGAATTTCCAAGGCTAGAAGGAACTAAAGAAGAGTGATGAGGGTTGTTGTCATAGCTCGACTGGTCATAGAAGTCCTGGCTAAAGAGGGGGACATTTGCCCAGAGACGTGAATGATGAACATGAGGAAGAGCCATGAGCATCTCAGGGAAAAGCATCTAGCTTCCCCTCCTGACCACACATATACACTAATCCCCACCCTAGCAGCTAAATTATTAAAATACAAAAAATGTGTCTTATTCTCACTTCCACAGCACCCCTTAAAGGTTTGCTTTAATTTCTGACATAATTTATATGCTAGGAAAAGACTGATGCTCCTCTAGTTAGGTTGGGTCAAAATCCCCAGGCAATGCCCTGTGGCAGTTCAAAGGCCCCCGCTGAGACTCCATGGCTTTCCAGGAGCTCACAACATTCCAGGGGTCACTTTCCGATCTATGTCTTACTTCTGCACACCTGTGGTCTCCACGTAGATCCCAGATCTATGTCTTACTTCCACACACCTGCGGTCTTCAAATTGACCTAGGTGTACAACAAGAACCCTTCTGAACATTATAAAATTAATCCAAGAAGAAGGGAGAAGGAGGAACTAAAATAAACCAAGCTTGCTGCATGTTCAGCATTAATCATTAGGTAGCTTGCTCTCTGACCTGTTTCACCATATTTAATAATTGTTTGTTGCCCACTGTCCTAGAATCAAGTAAGACTCTGTTACAAGATGATAGTTCTGTTAACTGCTCTGTAGATAACAACTTGAACATAATGAAATATTAAGTTTTCCCTTTGAGATATTCTTTCAGGTCCTGTATAATGGTGGAACTACTGATACCAGCTGCTCTGGAGAACCCCACTGACTCAGCTGAGTGGAGGAACACCAGGAGAAGCTGACTCACCAAAGAAGGTGATTTCCACATTGTGATGATTTCATCACCCTTGCCCTGACCAATCAATTACCCCAATTTTTAAGCCCCCTGCTCACCACAATCCCCCTAAAAATTCCAGCCCAGACTGGGTGCAGTGGCTCACACCTGTAATCCCAGCACTTTGGGAGGCCGAGGCGACCAGATCATTTGAGGTCAGGAGTTCAAGACCAGCTTGGCCAATACAGTGAAAACCTGTCTCTACTAAAAATTTGAAAATTAGCCTGGCGTCGTAGCAGGCACCTGCAATCCCAGCTACTCAGGAGGCTGAGGCAGGAGAATTGCTTGAACCTGGGAGGCAGAGGCTGCAGTGAGCCTAGATGGCGCCACTGCACCCCAGCCTGGGCAACAGAGTGATGATACTCTGCCTCAAAAAAAAAAAAAAAATCCCAGCCCAGAACTCCTTGCGGGTATGAATTTGAGGGTCTCCTTCCATCTCCTCACTCAGATCCCTGCAATCATTAAACTCTTTCTGTGCTGCAAACCCTGCTGTCTCAGTATAATTGGTCTGTTACTGCACAGTGGGCATATGAATCTGTTGGTCCTATAAACAATTTTGGTGAGCCTAACTTAGAGCCCCTTGTGAGCATCTGCCCATGACTCAGTGCTCCTTTGTCCTTGGGACAGACCTGGAGACAAGTCCAAGCAGTTGCTTGGTTCCACTGAACTGGGGGCTGTCTCCAGTGCCTTGCGTGCCAATGGGACAGTGGTGACCTTCAGTGCATAAATAGCTTGCAGCAAAGAAATAGTTTCTGGTTTTGAAAGACATCTTTGGTAAGTTTTCTCTGTGCAACCAGCACCTCTTCCTGCTTTCCTAGTTTGCTGGCCTCCTCAGAGGTCTTTTGACCTTTTCTGAGGTTTCGTTGATCCTCCCTGGCAACAGGAAGCGCCTTCTTTGAGGGGGTTCACCCTAAATTGGAAGGAGAATAAAGGGCACTGTTGGGAGAAATACTCTTGATTTCTGAAAGGTAGACTTTGGTTTTGGAGGGCCTTTAGTCTTTGTCTAGTTATATATGTTTACGTTTATGAAAAGAATTTCAGAAGGAATTTCTAGCAGGGGACCTAACTCAGGAGACCATCCACTTCCCCATTTTGCCCAGAGAACACCACGGCAAGATCTACTCATTTCTTCCCACGTTGAGTAGAGCAAGGGCTCTGGGGGCCAATAGATGCAAGTTTGAGTCTTGCCAGGTCAAACTTAGGCACTGAGGGATGTGACTAGTGTATGTGTTTTGTTGTTTGTGCATTGCCTTGGCTGGAATGGGAAACGTTGATTTCAACATGTTGATTCCAAGCAGTCTATTGGGCTGCATCCCGCCAAGTTGGGAAGACAAGATACATCCCCATCAGGTCAGGGCAATGGGTAACTCTCCCATTAAAGGCAGGAATCCTATGAAAAATATGGGAAAGGTCAAAGGCATGCCAGGTTTTCTAGAACTCCAGCTGGTTACATATTATGACTCATTCTTGTGTACATTTTTAAACTGATGAGCAAATTATAGCAAGGAAAACTCAGGGCTCACAACTGCAACTACGGAGTTAAAATGTACATTAAATATAGAGTCTTTTAAAGCTATCTTTTCTTTTCTGACTGCTTTGAATCTGTTGTTATTAAGCTACTGGTATTGAGATGAGACTCACTGTTTATGGTATTACCAATTCAAAACTACTTGGAGATTTTGTTTTTCTTATACAATTCAGCCAGTTCTACCTAACATGTAAACACTGAAAACTCATTTAAAACTGAAAAAATAAAATGGGGGGATAAAAAAGATTCTTTTAAAAGTCAAACTGCCACAGACAATGCTTTATCCAAAATTTGGGTTCATAGCCTTCATTGGATTACCAATGGGGCAAACAAAGTTTAACCATGTGAACAGGTTCCAATTTACCAGAAATAATTTGGATCTAGCCTTTTTTTTTTTTTTTTTTTTTTTTTTGAGATGGAGTCTCACTCTGTCACCTAGGCTGCAGTGCAGTGGCGCAATCTCAGCTCACTGCAACCTCCCCCTCCCAGGTTCAAGCGATTCTCCTGCCTCAGCCTCCCGAGTAGCTGGGACTACAGGCACCCACCACCACACCTGGCTAATTTTTTATTTTTAGTAGAGACAAGGTTTCACCATCTTGGCAGGCTGGTCTTGAACTACTGACCTCAGGTGATCTGCCTACCTTGGCCTCCCGAAGTGTTGGGATTACAGGCGTGAGCCACTGCGCCTGGCCTCTAGCCATCTTTTATAAGCTGGTGAGTTTGTATTGCTATCCCATGGCTAGAATTCAAAGGTAAAAGCTATAGCATCTTTGTGCATATGTGTATATATATATGTTTAGATGTGTTTGTGTATATGCACATGCATTATATGTTGTGTCTACATGGTACCAAATTGGTTTACAAATAAAAGAGCACTCATAAATTAATAAATCTAAATGCTTTTCAACTTCATATAACTTAAATAAATCTTTAATAAATAAGCTGACTTTAAAATTATTTGTAGGAGGCCAGGTGCAGTGGCTCACGCCTGTAATTCCAGCACTTTGCAAGGCCGAGGCAGACAGATCGCCTGAAGTCAGGAATTTGAGACCAGTCTGGCCAACATGGTGAAACCCCATCTTTACTAAAAATACAAAAATTAACTGGGCGCGGTGGTGAGTGCCTGCAATCCCAGCTACTCAGGAGGCTGAGGCAGAAGAATTGCCTGAACCTGGGAGGCAGTGAGCAGGGATTGTGCCACTATACTCCAGCCTGGGTGACAAAGCGATACTCCATCTCAAAAAATAAAATAAAATAATTTGTAGGACTGGGCATGGGGGCTCACTCCTGTACTTTGGGAGGCCAAGACAAGAGGATCAACTGAGGTAAGGAGTTCGAGACCAGCCTGCCCAACATGGCAAAACCCTGTCTCTACTAAAAAATAAGAAATTAGCTGGGCAAGGTGGCATGTGCCTGTAATCTCACCTACTCAGGAGGCTGAGGCAGGAGAATCACTTGAACCCAGGAGACGGGCGTTACAGTGAGCCAAGATCACGCCATTGCACTCCAGCCTAGGTGACAGAGACAGAGTAAGACTCCGTCTCAAAAACAAAAGACTAATTTGTCTCATTCAAAAGTTATCTAGGGGTTGATTCAAATTATAAACTTGGAAAGGTTATTTATGGAACCAAGTAGAAAAGAAAACAGTAAGCAGTGGAGAGGGATGTGAAGAAAGTTATAGATATGAAGGTATATTTTTGGTAAGGAAGGTTATAAAGAAAAGAGAGTAATTTTTTATAAGAAAAAATCCTGTGTAGTAAATTTTTGTCCTAAAGTAAAATGATTGGTTATTTAAGGAAGGGGAACTATAGAACAAATCAGAAAGTCCAAGAATGTTGTAGACGGACTTTGTAAATCGTGATAATATTCATAAAAGTAAATTTATGAAAATAATTTTCTGGCCAGGCATGATGGCTCACACCTGTAATCCCAGCATTTTGGGAGGCCGAGGCGGGTGGATCACCTGAAGTCGGGAGTTCGAGACCAGCCTGGCCAACATGGTGAAACCCTGTCTCTACTAAAAATATAAAAAATTAGCCAGGCGTGGCGGCCTACATCTGTAATCCCAGCTACTGGGGAGGCTGAGGCATGAGAATCACTTGAACTCGGGAGGTGGAGGTTGCAGTAAGCTGAGATCATGCCACTGCACTCCAGCCTAGGTGACAGATTGAGACTCAGTCTCAAAAAAAAAAAAAAAAAAAAAAAAAAAAAAAAAAAAAAAAAATTAAAAAAATAAAAAAAAAAAAAAAAAAAAAAAAAAAAAAAAAAAAAAAAAAAAAAAAAAAAAAAAAAAAAGAATTTTCTATAAGATTAAGCTGGGTATAATGAAAAGAAAATTATTTATAATAGCCTTTATAATTTTGGTCCCCTGGCCAGGCGCAGTGGCTGACACCTGTAATCCCAGCACTTTGGGAGGTTAAAGCAGGTAGATCACTTGAGCCCAGCAGTTCGAGATAAGCCTGGTCAACATAGTAAACCCTGTCTCTACTAAAAATACAAAAATATTAGCTGGTTGTTGTGGCACGTGCCTGTAGTCCCAAGCTCCTTGAGAGGCTGAGGCATGAGAATTGCTTAAACCCAGAAGGCGGAGGTTGCAGTGAGCCGAGATCACACCACCGCATTCCAGCCTGTGTGACATAGCAAGACTCCATGTCACTAAATAAATAAATATATATAAATAAATTTTGGTCCCCTATATTAAAACAAGGTTTTCTTAAGACATTGATTTGCTCTTAATAAAATTCCAAAGGTTTTAATTTTTAATTCTATAACCTGTTTCTTTTTGAAAACTTCTCAGATTTATATCTCAGGATTTCAACTCCTGCTAAGACTCACTGCTTTCAGCTTTTTCTCCCTTTGAGAAGGCATGAGATGATAACTCTGTCCTTCAACTTCTTTTTGAGCTCCAAAACCTTTTTTTCTCTGGTTCTAATTGCTGTTGTAACCTGATGCTAAAATGTTTATCTTGAAAGTCTAGAAAAGCAATGTCTTCCTCTAGTATAACTTGACTCTTTACTCTTGGCTGTCCTTGATATGTCTGAATTGTTCCATGTAACCAGGAAACTTATCATGCTGTTACTAAGAGTCATGGAGACATTATATGATAAGTGTATAATATAATGTTCACTCATGACCCTGAACACACTCTTCCTGTGTCTGAACAATTCTAATGCCCTCTTCATCAGGATTGACTTTCAGGTTATCTAAATAGGCTCCCATAAGGAGAAGCAATGACACTGCAGAAGATTTTCTTTGCCTGTTGGTGACTGGCCTAGATAACAAAGATTTTACATTTTATCAAGGTAATTCCTTTGTTGTGTCTATTAGGGTTTTGACAACTTGGAAAACTGAGCTTAAAAAGAAAAGTTTTTACATTCATGTAACTTTCTTTTCTTTTTTTTTTGAGACGCAGTCTTGCTCTGTCGCCCAGGCTGGAGTGCAATGGTACAATCTAGACTCACGGCAACCTCAGTCTCCCGGGTTCAAGTGATTCTCCTGCCTCAGCCTCTCGTGTTGCTGGGATTACAGGCACGTGCCACCATGCCTGGCTAATTTTGGTATTTTTAGTAGAGACTGGGTTTCTCCATGTTGGCCAGGGTGATCACAAACTCCTGACCTCAGGTAATTCCCCACCTCGGCCATCCAAAGTGCTGGGATTACAGGCGTGAGCCACCGCGTCCGGCCAGCATCCATGTAACTTTTTATATTGCCTTCAAAGTCTTTGGTTAAGTGAATAACCATTATTTTACAATGACCTGTGATTCTGTTTTGACTAAACATTTTAAGCCTTTTAGTGTCTTTGATAAACATTCTCAAAATCCAATCCTAAATGAAGTATTATTGCTGTGGCTTATTATCAAAGCTAGAAAACTAATCCCCAGCCAGGCACAGTGGCTCATGCCTGTAATCTCAGTACTTTTGGGAGGTCGAGGTGGGCAGATCACGAGGTCAGGAGTTTGAGACCAGCGTGGCCAAGAGGCCAGCCTGGTCAATATGGTGAAACCCCATCTCTACTAAAAATACAAAAATTAGCCGGGCGTGTTGGCTTGCACCTGTAATCCCAGCTACTCAGGAGGCTAAGGCAGAATAGCTTGAACCCAGGAGGCGGAGGCTGCAGGAAACCGAGATTGTGCCACCGCACTCCAGCCTGGGCAACAGAGAGAGATTCCATCTCAATATATAAATAAATAAAATAAATAAATAAATAAATAAACCCCACAAGATTGTAGAATCTTTTCACAGCTTTCAGTCAAACTAAAGGCACTCCAGTGTCACCACCTTCAGCCTAATAATCACATATACTGGAAGAGACATTGGTTAAAGGTCTTTCTTCGGCCCCTTTGAAAGGGTCCTTATGCTGTTACCTAATCTTTGTGCTGAGTTATAGGGTTTTGACTCCTGGGTACACATATCTCATCTGAAAAAGGCACTGACACCTGCTAAATCTTGAACGTGGACACCAGTATGTGATACCAAACTTAAGATAACCAAAGGCTTGTCTTCAGACCCAGGAGAAGGTGACAATCAGAACGAATCCTTTCATGAGACATAGGGCCAGAAATTAAAACTGTTCAATCCCTTTAGGTCCAGGGACTATCACAGAAGAGGTGGGCATGTGAGATTGGAAGGGCTGTTTTGAGGGATAAAATTAGTTCAGGCCCTCCAAATCAAGGATGGGCACACAGATGCCTAAACAGCTAATGGCTCAACATATGCAACTCATAGATAAGTCCATTCTGTAACCTTACCTTTTGACTTTTGGTTTTTGGCTCTTACATTGCTCAAAAGGTTTTTGTTTTTGTTTTTGTTTCGAGATGGAGTTTCACTCTTGCTGCTCAAGCTGGAGTGCAATGGCGCCATCTCGGCTCACCAAAACCTCCGCCTCGTGGGTTCAAGCGATTCTCCTGCCTCAGCCCCCCAAGTAGCTGGGATTACAGGCATGCACCTCCACACCCTCCTAATTTTGTATTTTTAGTAGAGACAGGGTTTCTCCATATTGGTCAGACTGGTCTCGAACTCCCGACCTCAGGTGATCCGTCTGCCTCGGCCTCCCAAAGTGCTGGGATTACAGGCATGAGCCACCGCACCTGGCCAGCTCAAAAGGTTTTTAAGGATTAATAAGTGCCTTCCCACTTCCATGCCCATCTGGCCTAGAATGTTTACTCAGCTATAAGCCTTTGGCTCTAAGTCCCTTGGCCATAGGGGTCCCACCAATGGACTGGATGGACCTGGGGCAGGTAGCCACACCATCCCAGCAATGGTATAAAACAAAATTGTAGCCATAGATACTGTCTCTGGCAAATTTTGACCCAAAAAGGGGTAATGGAAACTAAAAAGCAAAGTCCTAAGCCCCCCTCCACTGACTGAAGGGACCCCCTTGTGGCCAAGGGGACCTCACACACACAAAACCCTTAAAACTGAGATCCTGACCATGACAGGATGAGAGGTCAGACATTCCCCATTATACCCCTCCTTTTTTGGGGTCTAGACACAACTGACCAACATTAATGTTAAAATAAAGATCATAAAACTGACAGAACAGACTTTTTGTGACAATAAGGTCTCATGGATACCCCCAATGTTTTCAGCCTATTTTACAAGGACTTTTTTGAAATTTGGACTCACAATTCTAGACAATAGCACTTATAATTTATTTTAGAGTCAGGTTAGCAATTGTTTATTTTATTTTGAAATGGAGTTTCACTCTTGTTGCCCAGGCTACAGTGCAATGGCATGATCTCAGCTCACTGCAGCCTCTACCTCCCAGGTTCAAGCGATTCTCCAGACTCAGCTTCCTGAGTAACTGGGATTATAGGCGCCCATAACCATGCCCGGCTAGTTTTTTGTTTGTTTGTTTCTTTTTGTTGTTTGTATTTTTAGTACAGACAGGGTTTTGTCATGTTGGCCAGGCTGTTTTCAAACTCCTGGCCTCAGGCAATCCACCTGCCTCGGCCTCTCAAAGTGCTGAGATTACAGGCATAAGCCACCATGCCTGGCAAGTCTGGTTAGCAATCAAATGTGCCCCATGCTAAGACAGTGGATAGCAGCACTAATGTGTTCATGCTGCACCCCCGAAATCCCCAACCAGGCACTCATGAATACTTACAGGTTACTGCCAGGCAATTTCATCCCTCTAATCCTGACTATGATCTGTGCCCGCTGCCAGCAGGATCTTCAGGCAATTCCCACTATATTAGTTCTCACCTCAGGACTGAGGTATGATCAAGCCCAGTGGGGACTAAACTGTCCTTATAAACTTTATAAAATTAATAATGTAAGAAGAGAGAAGGGGAAACGAAAATAAACCAAGCTTGCAGCACATTCAACATTAATCATTAGGTAGCTTGCTCTCTGGCCTATTTCCACATTGTTTGTTGCCTATTGTGTGTGAATCAAGTAGATCCAAGCAGTTCCTAAGATTATAGTTCCCCTGAACTTCTCTGTCTACAGAGCAAGACATTTTCAGTGTCTTGCTTTGAATAATTAAGCTACATTAACTACATAAGTACTTAAATGTAAAATTAAAATATGAGAAGGAAAGAAGTAAGTATAACAACTATAACAAGGAAAGATGTTATACTTACTTCTTCCCGCAAGAAAAGAAGTATAACAACTGTAACAACTTCAACATTATGAAACATTAAATTTTCCCTTTGAGATATCCTTTTAGGTCCTGGATACCAGCGGAACTACTGGTATCAGCTGATCTGAAGGATCCCACAGGGAGCTGACTTATCAAAGAATGCAGTTTCTTTTTCTTTCTTTCTTTCTTTCTTTCTTTTTTTTTTTTTTTTTTTGTGAGATGGAGTTTTGCTCTGTCGCCCAGGCTGGAGTGCAGTGGCATGATCTCAGCTCACTGCAACATTTGCCTCCCAGATTCAAGCAATTCTCTTGCCTCAGCCTCCCAAGTAGCTGGGATTATAGGCATGTGCCACCACGCCCAGTTGATTTTTTATGTTTTTGGTAGAGACAAGGTTTCACCATGTTGGCCAACTTGGTCTCGAACTCCTGACCTCAAGTGATCCATCTGCCTCAGCTTCCCAAAGTGCTGGGATTACAGGTGTGAGCCACCACACCATACTAAAGAATGCAGTTTCTGCATCGTAATGATTTCATCCCCCTTGTGCTGACCAATCGATTGCCCCAATTTCTTTCTTTCTTTTTTTTTTTTGAGATGGAGTCTCCCTCTCTTGCTGGGGCTGGAGTGCAGTGGAGCAATCTCAGCTTACTGCAACCTCTGCCTCCTAGGTTCAGAGGATTCTCCTGCCTCAGCCTCTGGAGCAGCTGGGATTACAGGTGTGTGCCACCATGCCCAACTAGTTTTTGTATTTTTAGTAGAGACAGGGTTTCACCATGTTGGCCAGGCTGGTCTTGAACTCCTGACCTCAAGTGATCTGCCCACCTTGGCCTCCCAAAGTGCTGAGATTACAGGCATGAGCCACCATGCCCAGGCTATTTTTAAGCCTCTCACCCTCCATGACCCTCAAAAACCCCAGCCCAGAACTCCTTGGGGGTGTGGATTTGAGGGTCTCCTCTCATCCCTCCCTCAGAGCCCTGCAATCATTAAACTCTTTCTGTGCTGCAAACCCTGCTGTCTCAGTGTAATGGGTCTGCTACTGCACAGTGGGCATATGAATCTGTTCTTATAACACTTCCACACACTTCCCCTCTCCACAGGCACAAACACATAAACCCACTCCTACAATGATTCATGAATATTTCAGGCTTTGCTGAAGATTGAGAGATCTAGGGGAGAAGAGGCCAGAATGGTTTGCCTCACTGAAAGCAAACAAGCTTGACACTAAACATGTGGCCTGTCTATTCAAAATGTCTTTCAGCTACCCCACCCCAGAGGAGTCTCCACTGGCCCTTCATTCCACAGGGTCTTTTACTCTATCACCCCAGCTTCTCCTATTGCCCCGCTTCTTTCTCTTCTTGTCTCACTCAGAGCAGTTTGCTCAGCATCTTTTGCTGCCTTGGTTCCTGCTCTCTGAACCTCACATTCAACCCAGGAAGATTCTCAAGGCATTTCTACCAAAGTGTCTTCCAGTAGCAAACTCACGATGCCTGCTGTTTGATCCATTTTTGTTTTTATTTCATTACACCTGAGAAGAGGGAATCCCAGTATTAGTTCTACCATAGGGATAAAGAGAGGGCCCTGAGGAGGGACCCGTAAGCCAGTCTTGGAGGGGGTATCAGTGAAAGGTTTACCAGAGGAAGAGACATCTGAAGGAGGAACAGGAGTTACCCAGGACAAGAAGGGAGATGGCACAACCCACGGAGGCTGGAAAATTCAGCACTGACAGAGTAGAACATGCACATAAGTAGTGAGGCTACAGAGTAAAGGGGCATATCGGGTGCAGTGGCACATGACTGTAATCCCAGCACTTTGGGAGGCCAAGGTAGGTGGATCACCTGAGGTCAGGAGTTCAAGACCAGCCTGACCAACATAGTGAAACCTTGTCTCTATTAAATACAAAAAATTCGCCAGGTGTGGTGGCACATGCCTGTAATCACAGCTACTTGGGAGGCTGAGGCAGGAGAATCACTGGAACCCGGGAGGCAGAAATAGTGCCATTGCACTCCAGCCTGGGCAACAAGAGCAAAACTCCATCAAAAAAAAAGAAAGAAAGAGTAACAGGGCAGCCCACAAGTAGAGTGTATTAGCTAAGGGACAGTCACTGCATTTAGAAAGCAATGTGGAGATGGTGAAGGATTTTGAAGGGTAATACAAGCAGATTCGCACTTTTTTTCTTTCTTTTCTTTTCTTTTCTTTTTTTTTTTTTTTTTTTGCTGAGAGGGATGGAGTCTCACTCTGTTGCCCAGGCAGGAGTGCAGTGGCACAATCTCGGCTCACAGCAACCTCCACCTCCCAGGTTCAAGCGATTCTCCTGCCCCAGCCTCCTTGGGTAACTGGGATTACAGGCGTGCGCCACCACTCCCCACTGACTTTGTAGTTTTAGTACAGACAGGGTTTCACCATGTTGGCCAGGTTGGTCTCGAGCTCCTGACCTCAAGTGACCCACCCACCTCGGCCTCCCAAGGTGCTGAGATTACAGGAGTGAGTCATCACGCCCAGGCTACATGATTTTCTTTCTAAAAATCACTGCAAGAACTACCTTGAGGTTGGAGGAGGGGAGAGATCCCGGAGGCAGAGTGCCGTGGACTGGGAAGGGAGATGCAGCTCCAGAGTACTGGCTGGAGATGGAGAGGAGGGGAAAAATTAGGGAGCTGTATCAGAGCTGGACTGGACACCACTTAGTGATTGTCTGGAAGGGGTGCGGGGATGAGCCAAGAGCAAACAGGATCACAGTGAGGATTCAAGGGTCAAGATTGCAGCAGGTTTCACTGGAGGATAGTGTGGCCTTCTGCTGGGAAGTGGGGCATTTGGACACAGCTGATGAATTGATTCCCGCTAGTCCTCCCTTGATGGGCTCCCAACCTTCAGGATATTTGCTTCTCCCTATCTTTGTCAGTTGCAGTGGGGGACCACAACCCCTGAGTTCTGCCCAGCTGCAGCTGGACAACTTTTGAACACTTCTGCTCCTGGCTGATGGCTGGTGGCCTGCAGTCTCCCACAGAGAGAACCGATTGAAGCAGCTGGCACTGCAGCCAGAGACAGATGCAGCTGAGCAGAGAGAAGAGGGCACAGAAGGCACTGTGATGAACTCGGAGCTGCTCGATGGTTGTGTGAGCCTAGGCAATTCAGTTACCTTCTCTAAGTCTTAGATTCTCTACCCACACTTTAATGATGGGGGAGAATACTTACTTCAGACATGTGTTTTAAGGATTTCACATAAAGCGGCCGGGCGCGGCAGCTCACGCTTGTAATCCTAGCACTTTGGGAGGCTGAGGTGGGCGGATCACAAGGTCAAGAGATGGAGACCATCCTGGCCAACATGGTGAAACCCCGTTTCTACTAAAAATACAAAAATTAGCTAGGCGTGGTGGTGCATGCCTGTAATCCTAGCTATTCGGGAGGCTGAAGCAGGAGAATCGCTTCAACCCTGGAGGCAGAGGTTGCCGTGAGCCGAGATCGCGCCACTGCACTCCAGCCTGGCAACAGAGTGAGACTCCATCTCAAAATAAAAAAGAAAACAAAAGACTTCACATAAACCATGTGGAAGTGATTCCTGAACTGTAAAATTCTTTAAGGGAAGTGAAAGGAACAAATATTTGTGGCTAGATGAACTGAGATTCTCCAGCGTACGCCCATCTCCTCTCAGGGAAGATCTGGGGATCACAGAGCTGATACATAGAAAAGTTTAGTTCATCTTGATGGACTCCGAGTCCCTTCAAAGTGAAAATAGGCTCTGAGAATAGGAGCATGTACTATTAGCACAATAATGTCAAGGTTAATATTTCACAACATGGAGAACCAAAGTCATTTTAATTGGAGGAATTTCATGTGACACTGGACTGTGTGATCCTCATAAGAAAATAATTCTTGTACAGACATTTGCCTAACATGAATCAGGAAAAAAGAGGGCTTAGTCATTACTGCCAGAGAAAAACCAAACTGAAGTCTGGTTTTTACCTTCTCCCATTCCCTTCATAAACAAGGAGGCGCAGGGGAAGAATTGCATGAGATGAACATCTCATTCAGACAGTGCGTGATGAGGTGAGGAGTCAAGCCCATGTCTATGTGTGTATGGAACCCAAGCCCTTCCCGCCATATCAGCAGGTGAGAGCCCCCTTTCAGCCTAGGCTGCCTCTGGTTCCCTTCCCCCACCAAACTTCCTCCCTCCTCCAGACACACAAGCCGCCGCCATCACCATCACCACACACAGCACGCAAGTTCCAACCCGATAGCTGAACTGGCCTTCCCTCCAGAAATGTGACAATACTGAACACCTTCCCAGGCCCTGCCTGATGTGGGCTTAGGAGAGGGGAGATCCTGCCCCTGCTGGAGGATCTTCCAGTGAGGTGAGGAGATAGCCCTAGAGGCATGTAACAGTGACCCCTCCGCAGAGACCCAACAGCCCTACCCACTCCATTTTGGAAAGCAGGTACCTGGGAAGAAGGAATGCACCCAGGAATTTCTAGGATGTCATGCCTGAGGAGCCCTGTGGGAGAGGGGGTATGCCAGAAGCATAGCAGGAAAGGGAGCAAAAAGAGGCTCCCTTGTTCCCCCATTAGCTCCACTCCATTAGGGGCCTTGAGCTGCTCTTCCCCCTGCCTGGCTGCCTGCTGTCTTGGGTGTGTCGGGGAACCAGCCACTGGAGACGATGAGTGTGGCTGGGGGAAGGCCCTAGAGTGACCGCTGGTAACCCCAGCTGCACGTGATGGTGGCCAGCTGCCAGCTGGCTCCTCCCAAAGCCTCCCAACTGGCAACGGCTTTGAAGTCAGACAAGCCACGGCTCCTAGGCTGTCCCGAGGGGATGTAAGTCCAGGACCTACACTCAAAGCACCCACCCAATGACAAGCTAAGTCTAGGCAGGTCCTCCTAAAGGTCCTGGCTCTCAGACCAGCTGCTGTAACTAGATCAGAAAAAAACAGAACATGCAAAGCTTACTCACTGCCAGCTGAAACAGTCAGAAGGACAGTTCACAAAGCCATTTCCCATCCATTATGTCATTTCATCTGCCCAGCAACCTAGAGGAGAGTTCTGCCGACCCTGACCCTGGGCACGCTGCTTAGCCTCTCTGTGCCTTTGTTACTGTCCTTGTGAAATGGGCAGCAATAAGAACACCTCTTCTGATTTCTAGCTGTTTGTCGCTTTCCAGCCGTGTGTCTTGGGCAACGCATTTAACTTAATTGTGCTTCAATTTTCTCACACATCAAGTGGGGTTAAAAATAGAACCAACCTCATGGGATAGCTGGGAAAATTAAGTAAGTTGATTCACCTAGAGCACTCAAAACAATGGCTGGCTGCATAGAAAGTGCTCCGTAAATGCTAGCAACTATTATTATTTCTGTGGTTATTATTAATCAGGGGATTGTTAGGAGGCTCAACAAAATAATAACAGCTGCCATATATTGTACATTGACCATGTTTCTGGCACTGGGTTCAGTCTTTTACGGGAATTACCTTGTACATAATGTTTAGTACACGCTGACTGCAGCACCTAATTCGTAGAGAGCCCTTAACAAACAGTAGCCACTATCATTATCTCCCTCATTCCACAGAGCAGCAAACAGCTCAGAGGCTTAATGATTTACCCCAAGTCCACAAAGCTAATAAGTAAGGAGAACTTAGACTTGAATCCAGGTCTTCTGAGAAACAGACTTCCATGATCCTTCAATTTTCACCTTCTTCTTGTCCCACCTTCCCCAGCCTGGCACTCAGCATTTGCACCATAGCTAAAGCTGGCTTCCCTTCATGAGACACATCTGCTGCTCAGTTGCAAAGTGCCCAGGCTTCTCTGCACAGGTGTTAAGAGCTCTTGCAGGCTGGGCGTGGTGGCTCATGCCTGTAATCCCAGCACTTTGGGAGGAGGTGGGTGGATCACCTGAGGTCAGGAGTTCGAGACTAGCCTGGCTAACATGGCGAAACCCTGTCTCTACTAAAAATACAAAAAAATAGCTGGGCACGGTGGCAGGCACCTGTAATCCCAGGTACTTGGGAGGCTGAGGCAGGAGAATAGATTGAACCTGGGAGGCAGAGGTTGCAGTGAGCTGAGATCGCGCCATTGCACTCCAGCCTGGGTGACAGAGTGAGATGCCATCTAAAAAAAAAAAAAAGCTTCTGCAATTGTAATGACCACACTTGCCTCCAAATGACTTTTCTCCTTTAGGAGCCAGGAACCAGGCTCCAGCAGGCACAGAGGGGTGCAAGGCAATGAGACAGGATCATAGATGTTCCCAGGGAGCAGACCTGACCCCAGTTCCAGCTCTGCCTTCTTTAGGAATAACATGGAATCACATATGCTTCTGGGGCTCATGACTGGCTCCAACTCCCGCTCTGTTCAGCTATCTAAATATCCCTCTGCTGCAATTCTGTGGTGGAGCCTTCCCTGAAAACAACTCCAAATCCTCCCTTAGTTGAGCAAAGTGAGTCCACAACCAGCAGCAGCCAGCTGAGGGGTGAGAGATGTTTCCCTGCACGTTACATACCAAAAGCAACGTTTTGCTGAAGACATGACTTCTGGACTGTGGGCAAGTCACTTCCCCATTCTGGGCCACAGTTTCCTCATGTGAAATGTTGAAAAAATAAGACTCATCCAGCAGGGCTGCTCTAAGGGTCAAATGAGAGAATGGATGTCAGAGCACAGGACCTGGCACCAGAAATACAGACAGGAGGAGTCCGCACACTGTACGGACTCCAGAAATGCTCACGGACCAGACGGAACTTGACAGCCCAGTGCATCAAGGTGGCTCACAGTCAATTGAGCACGAACACCTCAGGGGAGAGTATAAGGATGTGAGACCAAGATCCTCACTGAAGAATAAAAGCATTTGTCCAACACAGGGGGCTCTAACCTGGAAAAGGACATTCTCCCAGAAACTCTGCAAAACCCCACTTACCATAGAAGATGGAGAAGCTGTGTAGCAGAGTCACAAGATAGTAGCCATGGGGAGATGTGAACAGTTAGGTGACAAGGATGCAATGGAGCTGCCTTTGCATTTGAAGCTTGTTATTCACGAGCTGGTCCTTGCCAAGAAACAGGTGCACACTGAGGCAGACCAGAGTGGTGGTATGCTAGATCTGTCATGGATCGTCGCCCATAAGAGCCACTTGTTACATTTTCAGAATGTTTGCAAATCAGTTATTAAATGTGACCATGGAAAGCCGGGTACAGTGGCTCATGCCTGTAATCCCAACACTTTGGGAGGCCGAGGCGGGTGGATCACCTGAGGTCAGAAGATCAAGACCAGCCTGGCCAACAAACCAAAACCCCATCTCTACTAAAAATACAAAAATCAGCTGGGCGTGGTGGTGCGTGCCTGTAGTCCCAGCGACTTGGGATGCTGAGGCAGGGGAACTGCTTGAACTCGGGAGGCGGAGGTTGCAGTGAACTGAGATCGCACCATTGTACTCCAGCCTGGGTGACAGAGCGAGACCCTGTCTCAAAAAAAATAAAAATAAAAATAAATAAATAAATGTGACCATGATTAAAATTATATAAACTTAAAATTAAGTGAATATTAAAATCAATGATAATAAACACTTAAAACTCATCACTTCCTTATTATACTGTATTTTACTACCATCTATGCTCTTAAAGTGATTTATATCTATTATAATAGTGTGATAGAAATGCTTGGCCGGGCACGGTAGCTCATGCCTGTAATCCCAGCACTTTGGGAAGCTGAGGCAGACCGATCACGAGGTTGGGAGTTTGAGACCAGCCTGGCCAACATAGTAAAACCCCGTCTCTAGTAAAAATACCAAAAAAATTAGCTGGTGTGGTGGCACAAGACTGTAGTCCCACCCACTCAGGAGGCTGAGGTGGAAGAATTTCTGGAATCTGGGAAGCAGAGGTTGCAGTGAGCCAGGACCACACCATTGCACGTCAGCCTGGGTGACAGAGTGAGACTCCATCTCAAAAAAAAAAAAGGAAATGCTCAGTGCTATTACATTTTAACTTGAATCAGCCATAGACTATTCATACCACAGGAATGGGCAAACCTACAAACCATGATCCCTTGCCTGCCCTATAGAGTCACTTGTTAAACATTTATCAGCTCACCGCTAATGAAGAGCCTCTTCACTGCTCCAGTGCCACCAAGGAAATGGGCTTTTATGAGACTCTGAGTCGTGCTGTCCTGCATGCTTAGGTTGTGTTTTCTCTGTTAATTAAATTTCTGGCCACAATTTCATATTAAGAGCCCTTACAAGGCATTTAGGTCTAATAATCTCAGGATTAATAATTGAAAGGCACATTTCTGCAATGAGTCGAACAATATGGGGGGCTTCATGAAGCATGCTGCCCTTCACAGAGGGCAGGAAAGTTACACAAGAGGAGACCAATATAAACTTAAAGCCTTTTCTTGTCTTCCCCAAACTTCAAAACATTCCGGTAGTGTTCAGTTCAACTAACAGTTATTTCATACTCATCACAGCCAAGGCACTGGGCCAGGAGGAGGATAAGGAAGACACATAGTCTATTCTCAGGAAGCTTGAAGTGTGATGAGGTGAACACTCTCTCTCACCATCACATTGAGACCTACACTGAACTCCCTATTTTAAATTATAATTTCCCCCAGCACTTCTAATCCCCTCCGTTTTGTTTTGTTTTGTTTTATTTTGTTTTGTTTTGGAGACAGAGTTTTGCTCTTGTGGTCCAGGCTAGAGTGCAATGGTGTGATCTCGGCTCACTGCAAACCTCCACCCACCGGGTTCAAGCGATTCTCCTGCCTCAGCCTCCCAATAGCTGGGATTACAGGCGTGCACCATGTCTGGCTAATTTTTGTATTTTTAGTAGAGATGGGGTTTCATCATGTTGGCCAGGCTGGTTTCAAACTCCTGGCCTCAAGTGACCTGCCTGCTTTGGCGTCCCAAAGTGCTAGGATTACAGGCACGAGACACTGCACCCAGCCCTAATTCCCCCATTCTTATTTTCTCCCTAACCCTTGTGACCTTCTAACATGCTATATAATTTGCTTTTTCTAGTGATTTTTTTTTTTCACTGTTGTTCTTTCCTCACTAGAATATCAGGTCCACAAAGACAAGGATTTTGGTGTGGCTTGTTCCTGTGCCTGGAATAGTTCTGGCCCAGAGCAGTCCATCAGTCAATTTTTTATATATTTACATGTAACATACTAGAAAAAACACCAAATTAAATCCTAATTCCAGCTCTACCACTTACTGTGTGACCCGTTTGAGTTACTCCTCTGGTCTCCATTCTCTTTTTTTTTTTTTTTTAACTTTATTTTATTTTATTTTATTATTTTTGAGATGGAGTCTCACTCTGTAGCCCAGGCTGGAGTGCAGTGGCGGATCTCAGCTCGCAGCTCCGCCTCGGGTTCACAGCCATTCTCCTGCCTCAGCCTCCCGAGGTAGCTGGGACTACAGGCGCCACCACCCGCAGCCTGGCTAGTTTTTGTATTTTTTAGTGAGAGACGGAACACCATGTTAGCCGGGATGGTCTCATCTCCTGACCTCGTGATCTGCCCGTCTCAGCCTCCCAAAGTGCCGGGATTACAGGCTTGAGCCACCGCACCCGGCCAATCCTTCCATTCTCATATGGTAAACTACACATTTGGACAAGGCTACAAACCAGACAATGGAAAACTCAAAATTCAATGTGTCTACTAGATATGACAATCATGGCATGTCTGCCACATGCATGGCCACATCTACTCTACAGGAAACTATGTTCTGCAGCCCCCAGCTCCAGGCAGCCATGCTCTGAACTCCACCATGGCCATCTGGCTTTCTCCAAACCCCCAACTCCTCCCTTCACCTCTATGTGATTGAAAACTATGTGAACACTTGACCCCACGGCAGACAGAGGCTTACAGTATAGCCCAGGGAAAGACCTGCCCTAATAAAGAAGCCTAGACCAACCCAATACTACTCTTAGAAATGTAAATTGGGAAATGCAGATAAAATCAGGCACTTTACAGAGGCTTAGGATGCAAGTTTGAGAGAGGCCAGAGAGGGCATGATTAGCAATTAAGCGAACCAAGCTAGAAGTCAGCAAATAGTATGAGGTAGAGAAAAGACAGAGTATACAAAGAGAAAATCAGCGTTTAGCAAGAAGAGAAGTGGGCAGACACAGAGAAGGAGACCTAAAGGACAATTTGTGTAACATTTCTTGGGCAGCACTTTAGGGAAATCCTTAAAGTCTGTTGCAGAGATCCTGGTGCTGGTCTACCCTCCACCTCCAGTGCCATGCAGTTTGGTCCTATTTTGCCTTCCCCTCTTAGATTTCCACAAGACTCCCTCCCTTTTGCCCACAGACATTTCTTGAGTCTCTATCCCTTGCAATGAAAAGAACCCAATTCAGAGATAGAGGGTAAGGCCCACAGGCTATGCTTGATTGACTTATCTGTCCTAGGAACTCCTGCCAATGTCTTGTGTGATTGTTTATCCTCTTGTTCAGAGTTGCAGTGACACTGTTTCACAGTGTCCTTGCAAGATCTGTACAAGGAATAGGATAATTTGGAATGGAATAGGAGGAAAAAAGAATAAACGCTAAGTCCCACTCCTGCCAAGGTACACCACATCATCTTTGCTGCAACCTTGTAAGATAGGTATTATGTTCATCTTGAAGGGATAATTTTTTTTTGGCGGGGGGGGGACAGAGTTACTCTCTGTCGCCAGGCTGGAGTACAATGGCGTGATCTCGGCTCACCAAAACCTCTGCCTCCCAGGTTCAAGCAATTCTCCTGCCTCAGCCTCCCAAGTAGCTGGGATTACAGGTGCCCGCCACCATGCCGGCCTAATTTTTTGCATTTTTAGTAGAGACGGGGTTTCACCATCTTGGCCAGTCTAGTCTTGAACTCCTGACCTCATGATCTGCCCACCTCAGCCTCCCAAAGTGCTGGGATTAAGGTGTGAGCCACAGTGCCTAGATAAAATTTATTGTATTTCTTGTTTTTTTGTTTTGTTGTTGTTGTTGTTGTTGTTTTTGTCCTACTGGGAACCCTGAGATTCCACTGCAGTTCTCTTCTTGAAGTCCCAGTTTTGATCCAAAGCTCCAATATGGAATCGAAAATATGAGGAACACTTCAACAGTACTCTTCCTTTTTCTCTAGGGGTCCAGGAGAGACTAAAAGCTATCAAGGAATTTGACCTGGGGAACCCCAACAGAGCCAAGAAGGTCACCAGAGAGTTTAGAAAATACAGGGACTTACTGCTCAGGACCCGTTTGAAGCCTAGACCTAAGAAGGATGA
This sequence comes from Papio anubis, assembly GCF_008728515.1. Classification (NCBI taxonomy): domain Eukaryota; kingdom Metazoa; phylum Chordata; class Mammalia; order Primates; family Cercopithecidae; genus Papio; species Papio anubis. Next base: position 74,344,225 of record NC_044988.1, read on the forward strand.
TTTGATGCTGAGACTGCATGACATGCAGAGTGACTCAATCCAACAGAATGCTAAGTCTCAATGAGCTGTCGCCCTATTCTGCACTCGATGAATAACTCTGCAACACTCAGATGACTGTGACCTCCTGATGCCGTGCCTGCCCACAGATCACCAGTAGAAGCAAGAATGAACATTTGTGAAAAAATGAATCTGCATTGTCAATTGTCATCCTGGAGAGAAAATGACTTGATCTTTAGTGATAACAGGAATATTACTGACTTTCAGCCCCATCTCGTTTTTCTTCATTTGTCTTACTCAGTGACCTAATATTGAGTCTACTGATGTCTTCACCTGCAAGAGCAGCCGCCTTCCCAAATCAGTTCCCACTCCTAACAGGAGCAGAGGCAATATCAGTAGTCTTTTTTTTTTTTTCCCGAGACAGTCTTGCTCTGTCATCCGGGCTGGAGTAAAGTGGCACAATCTTGCCTCACTGCAACCTCTGCCTCCTGGGTTCAAGCGATTCTCCTGCCTCAGCCTCCCAAGTAGCTGGGATTATAGGCACCTGCCACCATGCCCGGCTAATTTTTTGTATTTTTAGTAGAGACGGGGTCTCCCCGTGTTGGCCAGGTTGGTCAACTCCTGACTTTGTGATCCACCCGCCTCAGCCTCCCAAAGTGCTGGGATTACAGGCGTGAGTCACTGCGTCCAGTCGCCTTTTCTGTTCTCTTCCTTGATCTTAGGAGTTTAGGAAATGATCACACTCCCAGATGCAAGATCTGGTGTCCCACCCTCAAAACCAATGGACTCACAAGATCCCACCAACAGATCTGAATGATCTAGGACTCATAATGCAGGCTCTGAAGTTAGAGAGACTTAGAGTCAAATTTCAACTCTGCCACTTAACCTTGCACAAGACCAGTATCTCAATTAGGTTAGGATAGTGAACAATGCTAAATAAGAAAATTAATTTCTCAGCGGGGCGCGGTTGTTCACACCTGTAATCCCAGCACTTTGGAAGGCTGAGGCACAGATCATGAGGTCAGGAGTTCAAGACCAGTCTGGTCAACATGATAAGACCCCGTCTCTACTAAAATACAAAAATTAGCTGGGTGTCGTGGCACATGCCTGTAATCCCAGCTACTCGGGAGGCTGAGGCAGGAGAATTGCTTGAACCCAGGAGGCGGAGGCTGCAGTGAGACCAGATGGCACCACTGCACTCCAGCTTGCGTGACAGAGTGAGACTCCATCTCAAAAAAAGAAAATTAATTTCTCATCACAATATATGTCCAACATAGCTTAGTGGAAGGCAGTGCTCCATACTATTACTCAAGAACCCAGGCTGAAAAAGGTTCCATCTTATAATGTCACCATCACAGCACATGGTGTTCAGGGATACTAAGACGGGGAAAGATGGGAGAAGGGCCAAGTTTGAAGTTTTAACCATCTCATCCCAGAAAGGATACAATGGCATTCCAGTTGTGGTCCATCGGCTAGAACTAGTCATGTAGCCCTGCCAACCTGCAAGGGCCTAAGAATCACCACCTTCCTTATTACCAGAAAGTGAAGAACTGGATATGAGTAAATAATTTTACTGCAGCCAGGCACACAGAGTGTGATACTACTGTGCAGTTACTTTCTTCCTTCAAGGTTCCTGCAGGTCCAATAGACCAAGGATTCATTAAGCTAAGGAAGGGCCCTGTTGTTTGTATAACCACTCGTCAGAAGACTCCGTCCCCCATGTCACTCTCAACCTCAATGCCACTGCACAATGAACAGGCTCAGTTTACCAGCATGGGCTTATGCCCTAGGCTTTTCTTCCTAACCAGTCTCGCCCTATTGTCCTGCTTGAATTTTTGGCCTCCCCCTCTCAGCTTGAGCTTTATCCTAATAAGAAACTCTGTAGGACGGAAAGCTTCATATCTTGTTCAGCTCTTGCCAGTTCTCCTTATGAGCAGCCAATCAATGTTTTAGCAGTGGAGCCATCTTGGATCCTCAAACCTCTTGGAGGTCAAAGGGTTAAACAATTCCCAGTCACAATGAATTTGCTGCCAAAGATACACTCACTCAGCCTTCCCAAGTGACTGAATATGTAAAAAAGGGTTATGTACAAAGATGTTTATTGAAACATTGTTTGTATTAGCAAAATATTGGGAATAACCTAAATGTCCACCAAAGGAGAATGTTCATAAATATGAATCATCCACATGATGGATGTATAAGTTATGCCTGCCAAGTTCATCAGGCTAAACAGAAGAGACGAAATCAGATTACTTATTAGGATGGAGCTGATTTCCTAACCCAGTGGTTCACAGTGGGACCTGCTTTCATTTTGTTTGCTCTGCAGTTCTACTTTCCCAGATTTTATTGGTTCGTTTTGGGGCCATTCTATAGGCAGCATCTCCACGGGGCAGCCAGGGCCCAGCTCATGTGTAGTTGGGTAGCCTTTGCTACTGCACTGGTCCCCAATCCAATCATCTGTGATTAGCGGAGCAGCTAGCTGTCCTCGAAACTAGAGAAGGTTGCCCTAGCCTCTAATTTATTCTCCTTTAGTCAGTCTAATTCAGTGAAATATTATGTACCCTTTAAAAATGGTATTTACCAAAAGTTTTTAATGACCTGGAAAAGTATGCACGAAATATTGTTAGGTTTTTAAAATTTATAAAATGGAATCTATACTCTGATATATGTTGTAATGTAAATGAATCTTAATGGCCGGGCGCGGTGGCTCACGCCTGTAATCCCAGCACTTGGGGAGGCCAAGGTGGGTGGATCACCTGAGGTCAGGAGTTCAAGACCAGACTAGTCAACATGGCAAAGCCCCATCTATACTAACAATACAAAATTAGTGGGGTGTGGTGGTGGGAACCTATAATCCCAGCTACTCTGGAGGCTGAGACATGAGAATCACTTGAACCCAGGGAGCGGAGGTTGCAGTGAGCTGAGGTCACGCCACTTCACCCTAGCCTAGGCAAAAGAGTGAAACTCTGTCTCAAAAAAAAAATAAAAAATAAAAAGTAAATAAAAATAAATGAACCTTGAAGACATACTAAGTGAAATAAGAAATAAGCCAATCAAAAAAAGGGTAATATTGTATGATTCCACTTTCTTTTTTTTTTTTTTTTGAGACGGAGTCTCACTCTGTAGCCCAAGCTGGAGTGCTATGGTGTGATCTCAGCCTTCACTGCAACCTTCACCTCTGGGGCTCAAGCAATTCTCCTGCCTCAGCCTCCCAGGTAGCTGGGACTGGAGGCTTGCACCACCACACCCAGTTAATTTTATGTATTTTTAGTAGAGACAGGGTTTCACCATGTCACTCTGGGTGGTCTCGAACTCCTGAGCTCAGGCAATCCACCCTCCTCGGCCTCCCAAAGTGTTGAGATTACAGGTATGAGCCACCATGTCCGGCCATGATTCCACTTACATGAGGTGCCTAGAGTAGTCAAATCATAATGACAGAAAATAGACGGGCAGTTGCCAGGGGCTGGAGGGAGAGGAAAATAGGGTTTAATGTTTAATGGGTATGGAGGTTCAGTTTTGCAAGATGAATAAAGTTCTGGAGATGAATGGATGGTGGTGATGGTTGCACAACAATGTGAATGTACTTAATGCCACTGAACTGTACACTTAAAATGGCTGAAATGGTAAATTTTATGTTATTTTACCACAATTTAAAGAATTGAATCTATAGTTTCATCACAAATGTGTGAGTTTTTTTTTTTTAAACAAATGTTTGAGTATATGTGTGTGCGTGTGTGTGTGTGTGTATAACCATGCCTAGTGTTCTGCTTTTGGTAACAAGAGGAAGATGCTACAGTTTCTTCCCTAACACTCTTCCTTTAGCTAGTGCAAGGGCTGACAAACTGTGGCCCTTCAGCCATATCCAGCTTCTCATCTGTTTTCGTAAATAAAGTTTTATTGAAACACGGTCATGCCCATTCATTTACAGATTGTCTGCTTTTGTCCAACAATTGCAGTAGAGTAGCTGCAATAGAGACAGTATAGTCCAGAAAGCCTGAAATATTTACTATCTGATCCTTTATACGAAAAGCTAGGCTGGGCATGGTGGCTCACGCCTGTAATCCCAGCACTTTGGCAGGCCGAAACAGGTGGATCACCTAAGGTCAGGAGTTCGAGACCAGCCCGGTCAACATGGCGAAACCTCATCTCTACTAAAAATATAAAAACTAGCTGAGTGTGGTGGCGCATGCCTGTAACCCCAGGTACTTGGGAGGGTGAGGCAGGAGAATCGCTTGAACCTGGGATGTGGAGGTTGCAGTGAGCCAAGATTGCGCCACGGCACTCCAGCCTGGGTGACAGAATGAGACTCTGTCTCAAAAAAAAAAAAAAAAAAAGAAAGAAAGAAAAGAAGAAATTTGCTGAAGCTGGGCGTGATGGCTCACGCCTGAAATCTCAGCACTTTGGGAGGCCAAGCTGGGTGGATCGTCTGAGGTCAGGAGTTCGAGACCAGCCTGGCCAACATAGTGAAACCCCGTCTCTATTAAAAATACAAAAAATTATCTGGGCGTGGTAGCGTGCACCAGTAATCCTAGCTACTCAAGAAGCTGAGGCAGGAGAATCGCTTGAACCCGGGAGGCAGAGGTTGCAGTGAGCTGAGAGGATGCTACTGCCCTCTAGCCTTGGTGACAGAGTGAGAATCATCTCAAAAAAACAAAAAAAAAAGTTTGCTGTTCTCAGCTTTAGTGCATTGAGAGCACACGTGGAAACTAGAAGAATGATCAAAACTTTACTGTTTCAGTTCCCAGTTCTATATTTCAAGCCCGAGCCTATAGGCCTGGAGACTCCAGAGTTGGTGTCTCTTCTCTATATACTTGTTCTTCAACTTCTCAACAGGCTCAAAGTCTTCTATTTAGATGAGACACCCAATGGGGCTATCCCAGGCCCCAGAGGTGAGAAAGACAAAAGGAAAAAGAGGTTCTCATGGTGAGTCTGATTTGTTCTTTCTGGAGTGGCATTACCAAGAAAGACCTTCCTAAGGTACCTGAAACTTGGGAATGTACTAGAAAGTGGGGAGAGGGATCATGTTGTCACATTTGCAAACACAGATTTTTTTTTTAAATCTGGAAGGACATGTACCAGTAAATTCATTATGATATCTTTTCTTTTTTTTTTTTTTATGGAGATGGAGTCTCGCTCTGCTGCCCAGGCTGGAGTGCAGTGGTGCAATGTCGGCTGACCACAACCTCCACCTCCCGGGTTCAAACAATTCTCTTACCTTAGCCTCCCAAGTAGCTGGGACTACAGGATCACGCTGCCACGCCCGTCTAATTTTTTGTATTCTAGTAGAGATGGGGTTTCACCATATTGCCCAGGTTGGTCTCAAACTCCTGAGCTCAGACAATCCGCCCACCTTGGCCTCTCAAAATGCTAGAATTATAGGTGTGAGCCACTGCACCTGGCTGATTATGATATCTTTCAATTGTGGGATTACGGATAATTTTTAAGTTCTCCTCTATAATTTTTTATATTTTATGATGTGTTATAATGACTATACATTGCTTTTATATAATCAAAAGGTAAAGTTATTTTAATATTCCAAAAAATTATTATTAAAAAATCCCAGGAGCACACCAGGTTAAAATCCAGTGAGAATCACATGAGAAACATTTCAACGGGGTCAAAAATCTGGGTAATCCTTAGCTAATCTAAGTTTGTTCTCTTGACCTGAACTCTACTCAGAAACAGCTGAAATCTGATAAGCCCAATATTTTCCTGGCCTGCTCAGCCACATGACCCATAAATTTCGTTTGTCCAGGCACTCCCTGCTCTCCTGGGAATTCCTGTGCCTTCTACAATTTTAAAAGCAGCATTTAAGCTGCTGCGTACCTTTTTGGTCAAAGGTTCTCTTTTCTTTCCCCTTTTTTTTTTTTTTTTTTTTTTTTTGAGACGGAGTCTTGCTCTGTCGCCCAGGCTGGAGCGCAGTGGCCGGATCTCAGCTCACTGCAAGCTCTGCCTCCCAGGTTTACGCCATTCTCCTGCCTCAGCCTCCCGAGTAGCTGGGACTACAGGTGCCTGCCACCTCGCCCAGCTAGTTTTTTGTATTTTTTTAGTAGAGACGGCGTTTCACCGTGTTAGCCAGGATGGTCTCGATCTCCTGACCTCGTGATTTGCCCGTCTCGGCCTCCCAAAGTGCTGGGATTACAGGCTTGAGCCACCACGCCCGGCCCCCCCCTTTTTTTTTTTTGAGACAAAGTTTCACTCTTGTTGCCCAGGCTGGAGGGCAGTGGCTCCATCTCCACTCACTGCAATCTCTGCCTCACAGGTTCAAGCGATTCTCCAGCCTTGGGCTCCCGAAAAGCTGGGATTATAGGCGCCCGCCATCATACCTGGTTAATTTTTTGTATTTTTAGTAGAGATGGAGTTTCATCATATTGGCCAGGCTGGTCTCGAACTCCTGACCTCAGTTGATTCACCCACCTCGGCCTCCCAAAGTGCTGGGATTACAGGCATGAGCCACCGCGCCTGGCCAAAGATTATCTTTTCAAAGGCCATAGACATTGGTTCTGCAGAGTAGTAAGTCAGACCTGGATTAGGCTTTGCTACCTACCTGAGTTAGGATTAAGTATTAAAATTTTGTCTCTTAAGGGGAGGTAACCCTACCTATGAGAGAAGAAGGGATTCTCTGCTATTCTGCTCACTTACCTCTTACTCTCTCAAGGGGACTAAAAACTAATCTGAATTGTATACAGTGACTGAGTCTTTCTGTTAGTGATGAGGATTTCAGGTTCTCCACTGACCATTCACAGAGAAAGTGTACAGACTTGGCCAACCTTTTATGTTATTGTCATGATGTCTGTCCTTTGTCCACAAGGAAATTTCTTGTGAGGGATGTATGTAGCTTTTTAAAATCTTCTTGCCATGTTTTTTAGAAATAGATTGGGAGGCAGGTTTGCCCTAAGCAGTTCCCAGCTTACTTTCCCCTTTTGCTCCCCACATTCAACATTTCCCAAGATCCATTCCATACATGTTGCCCTGGTTCCAGTTAGCCAGCATCTACAATTCTTTTATATGTACGTTATTTCTTCATGGAGCTAGTAGATTGAGTAGATTGGTGATTCTCTTCTCCTGTTCCTCTTCCCCGGAGCAAAAGTGGTCTGAGAAGCAGGCCTTTCCTGGATACTGAAGGAGGCCTGCCATCTTGCACTCATTCCTTGATTTCCTGCGAAGTAGCTGGTCAGAGTGGTGGCATCCTAAGATTTGTGTTTAAATTTAGGGAGAGGAGGCAGGTCAGGCACGGTGGCTCACACCTGTAATCCCAGCACTTTGGGAGGCCAAGGCGGGCAGATCATGAGGTCAGGAGATCGAGACCATCCTGGCTAACACGGTGAAACTCCGTCTCTACTGAAAATACAAAAAATTTGCTGGGCGTGGTGGCGGGCGCCTGTAGTCCCAGCTACTCGGGAGGCTGAGGCAGAAGAATGGTGTGAACCTGGGAGGCGGAGCTTGCAGTGAGCCGAGATCCTGCCAGTCCAGCCTGGGTGACAGAGCGAGACTCCATCTCAAAACAAAACAAAACAAAAAAATTAGGGAGAGGAAAAAAGACTTCAAAGGCCTTGCCTTGCCTGTATCACAAGGATCTGTACTAGGTTTTTGGCATAAGCTGAGATACTTTCTTTATGTTATAGAATCAAGACATGCTTACAAAATTTCAGACAATGTCACCTTAATCTATTAACCCTCACCACTACTCCTTATATTACCTAACCCAACAGAGGTACAGAGAAGACTAAATAAAACTAAATGGGAAACAGTAGCTAAAGAGCCAGGTACATAGTAGAGGCTTAGTATCAGGGAAATTTTTCTTCTCTCCTCCTCCTTCTTCATCCTGATCTCAGGGGCCCTTTATCTAATAACTATAGAGTTTATAACACTGAATTATAAACACCTAATTTACTAGATTATGAGTGCCTAAGAGGACCAAGCTGTATTTGTTTTTTGTTTTGTTTTGTTTTGTTTTTTCAAGACAGAGTCTCACTCTGTAGCCCAGGCTAGAGTGCAGAGTCGCAATCTCGGCTCACTGCAACTTCTGCTTCCTGGGTTCAAGTGAGTCTCCTATTTCAGCCTCCCAAAGTTGGAATTACAGTTGCCTGCCATCATGCCGGGCTGATTTTTGTATTTTTAGTAGAGATGGGGTTTCACCATGTTGGCTGGGCTGATCTTGAACTGCTGACCTCGTGATCCACCCTCCTAGGCCTCCCAAAGTGTTGGGATTACAGGCATGAGCCACTTTGCCTGGCCCCTAAGCTATATTTTTCTTATTCACCATTTAGTTCTCAGAGCCAACTCCTGGTGTCCTTGCCAGCACATTAACCACTAAGTCTTGAGATAGTGCTCCCACATTAGTAAATTTCACCTTGCACCCTTATACTTCACCTCCCCTGATTCAGCATTCCCCAAGATCCACTCCACACATGTTGCCCTGGTTCCAGTTAGCCAGTTCCTAGAATTCTTTGGTATGTACATTATTTCCTCGTGGAGCGCAAACTGTATTTTTTTTTCCCCCTCAGGCTCTGATGCAGCTTGTCCCTAATTTATCGGACTTAGGGTAATGAGGGCAGGTAAGAGCAGATCTTAAGGAGTACAAGTATCATCTTGCAAGGAACCTGCCTATGGAGAGTTTTTTAAAGAGCTCTAGTCAAGGGGAGACTGCTTTCCCCCTAACAAGAGTGAAGGAACTGATAGGAATCTGGAGATGCAAGATTCTTAGGTTCATGCACTCAAATGTTCCCATCCCAGGTGTTAGTTCCTGCTCCTTTTCTATTAGGGCCCTGAGTTTGCATGAATCTAGTGAGGCTTTACATTTTGTCTTCTCCATAACTCAGTCATTCTTAAATCCTGATTTACAGCATTGTCTGCCCTGGGGCTGCAGGAGTTGAGGTTCTCCTTAAAGCTACCATAAAGTCCTTTTGACTTTCACAACATACTTGAATTAATTGTTGTTTGACCAGAATCTGTCATTTACTGCCAGCACAGTGGCTCACATCTGTAATCCCAGCACTTTGGGAGGCTGAGGCAGGTGGATCACTTGAGGACAGGAGTTCAAGACCAGCCTGGCCAACATGGTGAAACCCTGTCTCTACTAAAAATACAAAAATTAGCTGGGCGTGGTGGTGTGCGCCTGTAATCTCAGCTGTTTAGGAGGCTGAGGCAGGAGAATCGCTTAAACCCGTAAGGTGGAGGTTGCAGTGAGCCGAGTTTGCGCCACTGCACTCCAGCCTGGGCGACAGACCTAGACTCCATCTCAAAAAAAAAAAAAAAAAAGCATCTGTCATTTACCTTCATGGTTTCTGAAGAACATAATAAAGTCATAATAAAAGAACATAATAAAAGTCATAATAAAAGTCAAAAATTTCCACAATTCTCATAAAGGAAAAAAAAAATCCTATTATGCCTATACCATCAGATGCCTTAGCTAGCTCATAATCCAATGCTTCCCCCTCCACTCACACCCCATTCTAATCCACTGCTAGTGAGAGTCTTAGCAATTGTTATACCCCAGCATGCCAGGGTTATCACTACCACGCCAACCACCACCAGTGGGGTGATTGGCAAGTGAACCAGTTCCCAAGTCCAGCCTAAGAGTCAGCTTTCAAGGGTCACTCCCGGTACTAACTGTCTTGAAAATGCCTTTGCAAAAATTTTAACACTGAGAAAGTTATGACAGTGAAAGAGATCTGATCTAACCAATTTCCATCTTGCCTTTAAACCTACAAACTGCGCTAAATCATCCCTGAGCTTAGCACAAGCTAACTTTGGGGGACATTTAGTTTACAATTTAAATGATAATAACCCTTCCCCAAAACTAAACTGCTTTTTCTTTTTTTTTTTTTTAAGACAGAGTCTTGCTCTGTCACCCAAGCTGGAGTGCAGTGACACAATTCGGCTCACTGCAACCTCCACCTCCCGGGTTCAAGTGATTCTCCTGCCTCAGTCTCCTGAGTAGCTGGGATTACAGGTGCGTGCCACCACACCCAGCTAATTTTTCTATTTTTAGTAGAGACGGAGTTTCGCCATGTTGGCCAGGCTGGTCTTGAACTCCTGACCTCGTGATCCACCCGTCTCGGCCTCCCAAAGTGCTGGGATTACAGGCTTGAGCCACTGCACTAAATTGCTTTTGTAAAGCTAATGAAAGAAGACCACCAGGTTAGGAGGATGAGGAACCTGAATTTTGCTAAGACGCAGACATAAATGGATGACCAGCTATTATTCCAGAGATCACAAGATTTGCAACTCCTCCAGTTACTCCTGTGGATAAAATAACATTACTGTTGTAGAACCTACGATTGGTCTTTTGAGATGTCTTTTCAGGTTTTTGCATTTCTGATCAATGATTCCACCTGGCCCCACCAACCAGTCCTGTGGCCACAGCCAGAAGCGAACTCCCTGGCCTGCCAAACTATCCCTGAAAAACCCTAGCCTCTGAATTTGGGGGAAAATTGCTTTGACTAATGACTGTCTCCCATGTGGCCTGGCCAGCCTTATGTCTATTAAACTCTTTATTGCAATGCCTTGGTCTAAATGAATTAGTTTTGTCTGTGTAGTGAGCAGGGAAATGCATTAGTGGTTACAGTCTCAGCCTGGGCTCCCCATCAAAAGTAGATCCTACAACAAGATCCCCGTCAAAAGTAGATCCTACAACAAGATCCCCGTCAAAAGCAGATCTTACAACAAGATCCCCGTCAAAAGTAGATCCTACAACAAAGCTCAAAGAGTAAGAAACTGGAGGGAAAGAAGCAGAAAGAGCAAGGGCCCACATGTTATCAAGTTGGTCACCATTGGTCATCACTTTGAATAACTGGCCCTTCTGAAGCATATAGACTGTAATCCAGAATTATCTTCCCAGGAGAGAGAAACAGGGACGCGAGAACTTACCTATCAGCTCCCATGCCCCCATTGTCATGGGCTGCCTCATGGAGTGTTAATTCACATCTCCAGGAGGTGCAGGTATAAGAGTCAGGCAGACTTCCCTGGTGGGTGGGTAGGTGGGAAGTGGGGGAAGAAAACAAGAGATGTTCAGTGCAACTGAGGCCAGGTACTGTCAGGCTATACTTGTGTAAAGCTGGTTGCCGGAGCAATGACATAAAAGGTGGGCCAAGTCTGCACACTTTCTCTGTAAATGGTCAGATAGTAATTATTTTAAGCGTTGCAGGCTATATAAGGTCTCTTTCATGTATTCTTTTTTCTTATTTTACAATTCTTTAAAAACTTGAAAAAAAAAATTCTTAGTGTGTGGCCTTAAGAAAATGAGTCACAGCCAGATTTGCCCAGTGGACTACACTTTGCCACTTCCTAAGCAAGAAGATGTGAAGCCTCCTCTGGGTAGAGAGGTCTTCCTTGACCTTATTTATGAGTGCGCCTACCCCTCACTACTCTCAATCCCCCTTCTTGCTTGATTTTTCTCTTTAGCATTTATCATTCTCTAAAATGTTATATAATTTACATATGTATTTAGTATATTGTCTGGGTTATTCAACAGAATGCTAGCTCTACGCATGCATGCATGCCTTTTTTTTTTTTTTTTTGAGACAGTCTTGTTCTGTTGCCCCGGCTGGAGTGCCATGGTACAATCTCAGCTCACTGCAACCTCTGCTTCCAGGGTTCAAGTGATTCTCCCGCCTCAGCCTCCAGAGTAGCTGGGATTACAGGCACCCACCATCATGCCTGGCTAATTTTTTTTGTATTTTTGTAGAGATGGGGTTTCACTGTGTTAGCCAGGCTGGTCTTGAACTCCTGACCTCAGGTGATTCACCTGCCTCGGCCTGCCAAAGTGCTGGGATTACAGGCATCAGCCATCATGCCCAGCCAGATTCAAAGATTTTCTGATTGGCAATTAGTTGAAAGAGTTTATCAAAAGACCTGGAATCAATAGAAAGGAGTGTCTCGATGAAGATAAGGGTCTGTGGAGATCAAGATTCTTATTATGCAGATGAAGCCTTCAGGTAGCAGACTTCAGAGAGATGAATTGCAAATATCTCTTATCAGACTTAAAAAGGGGCCAGACCCTTAGTTCATTCTCTCCTGGATCAGGGAAGCAATCTAGAAAGGGAAGGGGAGATTTTCCCCACAAGAGACAGCTTTACAGGGCCATTTCAAAATTTGTCAAAGAAATATACTTTGAGGTAAAGTACTTCGATTTCTTTCAAGGTCTGCTATGTGTCATGTTGGTATCTTATAGCTACAAAGAGTCTCTTTTGTCAGTCTTAAGGTGGCTGTTTTAATGTTAATGCTGGTCACCTGTGCCAGAATTCCACTGGGAGGAAGGTATAATAAGGCATGTCTGACCACCCATTTCCATCACGGCCTGAACTAATGTTTCGGGACTACTTTAGAATGCCCTTGGCTGAGAGGACAGGTCCTTTCAGTTGGTTGGGGAGGTCTTAGAATTTTATTTTTGGTTTACAGCAGTGTGAACCTCAAATACCTGAGACAGGTCTCAGTCAATTTAGGAAGTTTATTTTGCCAAAATTAAGGATGTACGTCTGTGACACAGCCTCACGAAGTCCTGATGATATGCACCCAAGGTGATTGGGGCACAGCTTGGTTTTATACATTTTAGGGAGACATGAGACATCAATCAATATAGGTAATATGTTCATTGGTTCCTCTGGAAAGGCAGGAAAACTCGAAGCAGGATGGGGGCTTCCAGGTCATACGTAGGTAAGAGAAATGGTTTCAGTCTTTTAAGTTTCTGATTAGTCAGCCTTTCTAAAGAAGGCAATCAGATATGCATTTATCTCAGTGAGCAGAGGGATGACTTTGAGTTCTGTTTGTCCTTTGTCCACAAGGAAATTCCTTGTGAGGAAGGTATGAGATGGAGTCTTGCTCCATGGCCCAGGCTGGAGTGCAGTGGCATGACCTCAGCTTACTACAACCTCCGCCTTCCATATTCCAGTGATTCTCCTGCCTCAGCCTCCCGAGTAGCTGGGATTACAGGTGCACACCACCATACCCAGCTAATTTTCGTATTTTTAGTAGAGATGAGGTTTCTCCATGTTGGCCAGGCTGGTCTCAAACTCCTGACCTCAATTGATCTGCCCGCCTTGGCCTCCCGAAGTGCTGGAATCACAGGCACTTGGCTGCATGTAGTTTTTTTTGTTGTTTTTATTTTGAGATGGAGTCTCACTCTGTTGCCCAGGGTGCAATGGTACGATCTTGGCTCACTGCAACCTCCGCCTCCACAGCCGGCCCCCATGCAGCTTTGTTGTTTTTTTTTTTAAATCTTAGTAGCTATCTTTTTAAGGAATAGAATGGAAGGCAGATTTGCCCTAAGCAGTTACCAGCTTGACTTTTCCCTTTGGCTTAGTTATTTGGGGCCCTAAGATTTATTTTCTTTTCACACTGGTCACAGCACAGGGAGACAGAGTTATTACTCCAATCAGTCTCTCCAGAAATTTGGAGGCTAGGGCTTTTCAAGGACGGTTTGGTGGATCTCTTCTAGGTAGGGCCACAAGGACCAGTTGGTGGGGGTCGATGGGTCTGGATGAAGCCATTGGTTGTCAGAAATGCAAAATCCTGAAAAGACATCCCAAAAGGCCAATCTTAGGTTCTACGATAGTGATATTATCTGCAGGAGTAATTGAGGAGTTGCACATCTTGTGACCTCCAGAATAATGGCTGGTAATCATTTACGTTGTAAACCAAAAATAAAATTAGAAGACCCTCTGCAACCATCTGAGTGGACTCAGCCAAGGCACTCTAAAATTTAACCTGAAAGACTGGTTCAGGCCATGATGGGAAATGGGGGTGGGACACGCCTCAATATATCCCTCCAGCGTTAACATCAACACAGACCTTAAGTCTGATGAGAAACTTTTAAAGTCTATTCTCTCTAAAACCTAGAGAGGCATTCTGCATGATAAAACCTAGGTCTCCACAATCCCTGTCTTAACCCAGACACTCTTTTCTACTGATAATAACTTTCTCAACCAATTGCCCATCACAACAGAATATATATATTTTTAAAAGTATACTTTAAGTTTTAGGGCACATGTGCACAACGTGCAGGTTTGTTACATATGTATATATGTGCCATGTTGGTGTGCTGCACCCATTAACTTGTCATTTATATTAGGTATTTCTCCTAATGCTATCCCTCCCCCAGTCCCCCTCTCTATGACAAGCCCTGGTGTATGATGTTCCCCACCCTGTGTCCAAGTGTTCTCATTGTTCAATTCCCATCTATGAGTGAGAACATGTGATCTTTGGTTTTCTGTCCTTGTGCTTGCTGAGAATTATGGTTTCCAGCTTCATCCATTTCCCTACAAAGGACGTTAACTCATCCTTGTTTATGGCTGCATAGTATTCCATGGTGTATATGTGTCACATTTTCTTAATCCAGTCTATTACTGATGGCCATTTGGGTTGGTTCCAAGTCTTTTATTGTGAATAGTGCTGCAATAAACATACGTGTGCATGTGTCTTTATAGTAGCATGATTTATAATCCTTTGGGTATATACCCAGTAATGGGATGGCTGGGTCAAATGGTATTTCTAGTTCTAGATCCTTTAGGAATCGCCACACTGTCTTCCACAATGGTGAAACTAGTTTACAATCCCACCAACAGTGTAAAAGCGTTCCCATTTCTCCACATCCTCTCCAGCACCTGTTGTTTCCTGACTTTTTGATGATCGCCATTCTAACTGGTGTGAGATGGTATCTCATTGTGGTTTTGATTTGCATTTCTCTGATGACCAATGATGAGCATTTTTGCATGTGTCTGTTGGCTGCATAAATGTTTTCTTTTGAGAAGCGTCTGTTCATATCCTTTGCCCACTTTTTGATGTGGTTTTTTTTTTTCTTGTAAATTTGTTTGAGTTCTTTGTAGATTCTGGATATTAGCCCTTTGTCAGATGGGTAGATTGCAAAAATTTTCTCCCATTCTGTAGGTTGCCTGTTCACTCTGATGGTAGTTTCCTTTGCCACGCAGAGGCTCTTCAGTTTAATTAGATCCCATTTGTCTATTTTGGCTTTTGTTGCCATTGCTTTTGGTGTTTTATTCATGAAGTCCTTGCCCATGCCTATGTCCTGAATGGTATTGCCTAGGTTTTCTTCTAGAGTTTTTATGGTTTTAGATCTAACATTTAAGTCTCTAATCCATCTTGAATTAATTTTCGTATAAGGTGTAAGGAAGGGATCCAGTTTCAGCTTTCTACATATGACTAGCCAGTTTTCCCAGCATCATTTATTAAATAGGGAATCCTTTCCCCATTTCTTGTTTTTGTCAGGTTTGTCAAAGATCACATGGTTGTAGACGTGTGGTATTGTTTCTGAGGCCTCTGTTCTGTTCCATTGGTCTCTATCTCTGTTTTGGCACCAGTGCCATGCTGCTTTGGTTACTGGAGCCTTGTAGTATAGTTTGAAGTCAGGTAGCGTGATGCCTCCAGTTTTGTTCTTTTTGCTTAGGATTGTCTTGGCTATGCAGGCTCTTTTTGGGTTCCATATGAACTTTAAAGTAGTTTTTTCCAATTCTGTGAAGAAAGTCATTGGTAGCTTGATGGGGATGGCATTGAATCTATAAATTACCTTGGGCAGTATGGCCATTTTCACAATATTGATTCTTGTTATCCATGAGCATGGAATATTCTTCCATTTGTTCGTGTCCTCTTTTATTTCACTGAGCAGTGGTTTGTAGTTCTCCTTGAAGAGGTCCTTCACATCCCTTGTAAGTTGGATTCCTAGGTATTTTATTTGCTTTGTAACAATCGTGAATGGGAGTTCACTCATGATTTGGCTGTCCGTTTGTCTGTTCTTGGTGTATAGGAATGCTTGTGATTTTTTCACATTGATTTTGTATCCCAAGACTTTGCTGAAGTTGCTTATCAGCTTAAGGAGATTTTGGGCTGAGATAATGGGATTTTCTAAATATACAATCATGTCATCTGCAAACAGGGACAATTTGACTTCTTTTTTCCTAACTGAATACCCTTGATTTCTTTCTCTTGCCTGATTGCCCTGGCCAGAACTTCCAACACTATGTTGATTAGGAGTGGTGAGAGAGGGCATCCCTGTCTTGTGCCAGTTTTCAAAGGGAGTGCTTCCAGTTTTTGCCCATTTAGTATGATATTGGTTGTGGGTTTGTAATAAATACCTCTTATTATTTTGAGATAGGTCCCATCAATACCTAGTTTATGGAGAGCTTTTAGCATGAAGAGCTGTTGAATTTTGTCAAAGACCTTTTCTGCATCTATTGAGATAATCATGTGGTTTTTGTCGTTGGTTCTGTTTATGTGATGGAGTACGTTTATTGATCTGCATATGTTGAATCAGCCTTGCATCCAGGGATGAAGCAGACTTGATTGTGGTGGATAAGCTTTTTGATGTGCTGCTGGATTTTGTTTGCCAGTATTTTATTGAGGATTTTCACATCGATGTTCATCAGAGATATTGGTCTAAAATTCTCTTTTTTTGTTGTGTCTCTACCAGCCTTTGGTATCAGGATGATACTGGCCTCATAAAATGAGTTAGGGAGGATTCCCTCCTTTTCTATTGATTGGAATAGTTTCAGAAGGAATGGTATCAGCTCTTCTTTGTACCTCTGGTAGAATTCAGCTGTGAATCCGTCTGGTCCTGGACTTTTTTTGGTTGGCAGGCTATTAATTATTGCCTCAATTTTGGAGCCTGTTATTGGTATATTCAGAGACTCAACTTCTTCCTGATTAGTCTTAGGAGGGTGTATGTGTCCAGGAATTTATCCATTTATTCTAGATTTTCTAGTTTATTTGCATAGAGGTGTTTATAGTATTCTCTGATGATAGTTTGCATTTCTGTGGGATCCATGGTGATATCCCCTTTATCATTTTTTATTGCATCTATTTGATTCTTCTCTCTTTTCTTCTTTATTAGTCTTGCTAGTGGTCTATCAGTTTTGTTGATCTTTTCAAAAAACCAGCTCCTGGATTCACTGATTTTTTTGAAGCGTTTTTTGTGTCTCTGTCTCCTTCAGTTCTGCTCTGATCGTAGTTATTTCTTGTCTTTTGCTAGCTTTTGAATTTGTTTGCTCTTGATTCTCTAGTTCTTTTAATTCTGATGTTAGGATGTCAATTTTAGATCTTTCCCACTTTCTCTTGTGGGCATTTAGTGCAATAAATTTCCCTCTACACACTCTTTTAAATGTGTCCCAGAGATTCTGGTACATTGTGTCTTTGTTCTCATTAGTTTCAAAGGACGTCTTTATTTCTGCCTTCATTTGGTTGTTTACCCAGTAGTCATTGAGGAGCAGGTTGTTCAGTTTCCATGTAGTTGTGCAGTTTTGAGTAAGTTTCTTAATCCTGAGTTCTAATTTGATTGCACTGTGGTCTGAGAGACAGTTTGTTGTGATTTCTGTTCTTTTACATTTGCTGAGGACTGCTTTACTTCCAAATATGTGGTCATTTTTGGAATAAGTGCAATGTGGTACTGAGAAGAATGTATATTCTGTTGATTTGGGGTGGAGAGTTCTGTAGATGTCTGTTAGGTCTGCTTGGTGTAGCGCTGAGTTCAAGTCCTAAATATCCTTGTTAACCTTCTGTCTCACTGATCTGTCTAATATTGACAGTGGGTTGTTAAAGTCTCCCATTATTATTGCATGAGAGTTTAAGTCTCTTTCTAGGTCTCTAAGGACTTGCTTTAAGAATCTGGGTGCTCCTGTATTGGGTGCATATATATTTAGGATAATTAGCTCTTCTGGTTGAATTGATCCCTTTACCATTATGTAATGGCTTTCTTTGTCTCTTTTGATCTTTGCTGGTTTAAAGTGTGTTTTTGTTTGTTTGTTTGTTTTTTTAGCGTCTTACCTAATTTTTTTTTTTTTTTTTTTTTATACTTTAAGTTCTAGGGTACATGTGCATAACGTGCAGCTTTGTTACATAGGTATACTTGTGCCATGTTGGTGTGCTGCACCCATCAACTCGTCAGCACGCATCAAGTCATCATTTACATCAGGTATAACTCCCAATGCAATCCCTCCCCTCTCCCCGCTCCCCATGATAGGCCCCGGTGTGTGATGTTCCCCTTCCTGAGTCCAGGTGATCTCATTGTTCAGTTCCCACCTATGAGTGAGAACATGCGGTGTTTAGTTTTCTGTTCTTGCAATAGTTTGCTGAGAATGATGGTTTCCAGGTGCATCCATGTCCCTACAAAGGACACAAACTCATCCTTTTTTATGGCTGCATAGTATTCCATGGTGTATATGTGCCACATTTTCTTAATCCAGTCTGTCACTGATGGACATTTGGGTTGATTCCAAGTCTTTGCTATTGGGAATAGTACCGCAATAAACATACGTGTGCATGTGTCTTTATAGCAGCATAATTTATAATCCTTTGGGTATATACCCAGTAATGGGATGGCTGGGTCATATGGTACTTCTAGTTCTAGATATTTGAGGAATCGCCATACTGTTTTCCGTAATGGTTGAACTAGTTTACAATCCCACCAACAGTGTAAAAGTGTTCCTATTTCTCCACATCCTCTCCAGCACTTGTTGTTTCCTGACTTTTTAAATGATTGCCATTCTAACTGGTGTGAGATGGTATCTCATTGTGGTTTTGATTTGCATTTCTCTGATGGCCAGTGATGATGAGCATTTTTTCATGTGTCTGTTGGCTGTATGAATGTCTTCTTTTGAGAAATGTCTGTTCATATCCTTTGCCCACTTTTTGATGGGGTTGTTTGTTTTTTTCTTGTAAATTTGTTTGAGTTCTTTGTAGGTTCTGGATATTAGCCCTTTGTCAGATGAGTAGATTGCAAAAATTTTCTCCCATTCTGTAGGTTGCCTGTTCACTCTGATGGTAGTTTCTTTTGCTGTGCAGAAGCTCTTAAGTTTAATGAGATCCCATTTGTCAATTTTGGCTTTTGCTGCCGTTGCTTTTGGTGTTTTAGACATGAAGTCTTTGCCCATGCCTATGTCCTGAATGGTACTACCTAGGTTTTCCTCTAGGATTTTTATGGTATTAGGTCTAACATTTACGTCTCTAATCCATCTTGAATTAATTTTTGTATAAGGAGTAAGGAAAGGATCCAGTTTCAGCTTTCTACTTATGGCTAGCCAATTTTCCCAGCACCATTTATTAAATAGGGAATCCTTTCCCCATTTCTTCTTTCTCTTAGGTTTGTCAAAGATCAGATGGCTGTAGATGTGTGGTATTATTTCTGAGGACTCTGTTCTGTTCTATTGGTCTATATCTCTGTTTTGGTACCAGTACCATGCTGTTTTGGTAACTGTAGCCTTGTAGTATAGTTTGAAGTCAGGTAGCATGATGCCTCCAGCTTTGTTCTTTTGACTTAGGATTGTCTTGGAGATGCGGGCTCTTTTTTGGTTCCATATGAACTTTAAAGGAGTTTTTTCCAATTCTGTGAAGAAAGTCATTGGTAGCTTGATGGGGATGGCATTGAATCTATAAATAACCTTGGGCAGTATGGCCATTTTCACGATATTGATTCTTCCTATCCATGAGCATGGTATGTTCTTCCATTTGTTTGTGTCCTCTTTTATTTCACTGAGCAGTGGTTTGTAGTTCTCCTTGAAGAGGTCCTTTACATCCCTTGTAAGTTGGATTCCTAGATATTTTATTCTCTTTGAAGCGATTGTGAATGGAAGTTCATTCATGATTTGGCTCTCTGTTTGTCTGTTACTGGTGTATAAGAATGCTTGTGATTTTTGCACATTAATTTTGTATCCTGAGACTTTGCTGAAGTTGCTTATCAGCTTAATGAGATTTTGGGCTGACACAATGGGGTTTTCTAAATATACAATCATGTCATCTGCAAAGAGGGACAATTTGACTTCTTCTTTTCCTAACTGAATACCCTTGATTTCTTTCTCTTGCCTGATTGCCCTAGCCAGAACTTCCAACACTATGTTGATTAGGAGTGGTGAGAGAGGGCATCCCTGTCTTGTGCCAGTTTTCAAAGGGAATTTTTCCAGTTTTTGCCCATTCAGTATGATATTGACTGTGGGTTTGTCATAAATAGCTCTTATTATTTTGAGGTACGTTCCATCAATACCGAATTTATTGAGCGTTTTTAGCATGAAGGGCTGTTGAATTTTGTCAAAAGCCTTTTCTGCATCTATTGAGATAATCATGTGGTTCTTGTCTTTGGTTCTGTTTATATGCTGGATTATGTTTATTGATTTGCGAATGTTGAACCAGCCTTGCATCCCAGGGATGAAGCCCACTTGATCATGGTGGATAAGCTTTTTGATGTGCTGCTGAATCCGGTTTGCCAGTATTTTATTGAGGATTTTTGCATCGATGTTCATCAGGGATATTGGTCTAAAATTCTCTTTTTTTGTTGTGTCTCTGCCAGGCTTTGGTATCAGGATGATGTTGGCCTCATAAAATGAGTTAGGGAGGATTCCCTCTTTTTCTATTGATTGGAATAGTTTCAGAAGGAATGGTACCAGCTCCTCCTTGTACCTCTGGTAGAATTCAGCTGTGAATCCATCTGGTCCTGGACTTTTTTCGTTGGTAGGCTATTAATTATTGCCTCAATTTCAGAGCCTACTATTTGGTCTATTCAGGGATTCAACTTCTTCCTGGTTTAGTCTTGGAAGAGTGTAAGTGTCCAGGAAATTATCTATTTCTTCTAGATTTTCTAGTTTATTTGCGTAGAGCTGTTTATAGTATTCTCTGATGGTAGTTTGTATTTCTGTGGGGTTGGTGGTGATATCCCCTTTATCATTTGTTATTGCATCTATTTTATTCTTCTCTCTTTTCTTCTTTATTAGTTTTGCTAGTGGTCTGTCAATTTTGTTGATCTTTTCAAAAAACCAACTCCTGGATTCATTGATTTTTTGGAGGGTTTTTTGTGTCTCTATCTCCTTCAGTTCTGCTCTGATCTTAGTTATTTCTTGCCTTCTGCTAGCTTTCGAATGTGTTTGCTCTTGCTTCTCTAGTTCTTTTAATTGTGATGTTAGAGTGTCAATTTTAGATCTTTCCTGCTTTCTCTTGTGGGCATTTAGTGCTATAAATTTCCCTCTACACACTGCTTTAAATGTGTCCCAGAGATTCTGGTATGTTGTATCTTTGTTCTCATTGGTTTCAAAGAACATCTTTATTTCTGCCTTCATTTCGTTATGTACCCAGTAGTCATTCAGGAGCAGGTTGTTCAGTTTCCATGTAGTTGAGCGGTTTTGATTGAGTTTCTTAGTCCTGAGTTCTAGTTTGATTGCACTGTGGTCTGAGAGACAGTTTGTTATAATTTCTGTTCTTGTACATTTGCTGAGGAGTGCTTTACTTCCAATTATGTGGTCAATTTTGGAATAAGTGCGATGTGGTGCTGAGAAGAATGTATATTCTGTTGATTTGGGGTGGAGAGTTCTATAGATGTCTATTAGGTCTGCTTGCTGCAGAGGTGAGTTCAATTCCTGGATATCCTTGTTAACTTTCTGTCTCGTTGATCTGTCTAATGTTGACAGTGGAGTGTTGAAGTCTCCCATTATTATTGTATGGGAGTCTAAGTCTCTTTGTAAGTCTCTAAGGACTTGCTTTATGAATCTGGGTGCTCCTGTATTGGCTGCATATATATTTAAGATAGTTAGCTCTTCCTGTTGAATTGATCCCTTTACCATTATGTAATGGCCTTCTTTGTCTCTTTTGATCTTTGATGGTTTAAAGTCTGTTTTATCAGAGACTAGGATTGCAACCCCTGCTTTTTTTTGTTCTCTATTTGCTTGGTAAATCTTCCTCCATCCCTTTACTTTGAGCCTATGTATGTCTCTGCATGTGAGATGGGTCTCCTGAATACAGCAGACTGATGGGTCTTGACTCTTTATCCAGTTTGCCAGTCTGTGTCTTTTCATTGGAGCATTTAGTCCATTTACATTTAAGGTTAAGATTGTTATGTGTGAACTTGATCCTGCCATTATGATATTAACTGGTTATTTTGCTCGTTAGTTGATGCAGTTTCTTCCTAGCCTCGATGGTCTTTACATTTTGGCATGTTTTTGCAATGGCTGGTACCGGTTGTTCCTTTCCATGTTGAGTGCTTCCTTCAGGGTCTCTTGTAAGGCAGGCCTAGTGGTGACAAAATCTCTAAGCATTTGCTTATCTGTAAAGGATTTTATTTCTCCTTCACTTATGAAACTTAGTTTGGCTGGATATGAAATTCTGGGTTTAAAATTCTTTTCTTTAAGAATGTTGAATATTGGCCCCCACTCTCTTCTGGCTTGTAGAGTTTCTGCCAAGAGATCTGCTGTTAGTCTGATGGGCTTCCCTTTGTGGGTAACCCGACCTTTCTCTCTGGTTGCCTTTAATACTTTTTCCTTCATTTCAACCTTGATGAATCTGGCAATTATGTGTCTTGGGGTTGCTCTTCTCGAGGAGTATCTTTTTGGCGTTCTCTGTATTTCCTGAATTTGAATGTTGGCCTGCCTTGCTACCTTGCTAGATTGGGGAAGTTCTCCTGAATAATATCCTGAAGAGTGTTTTCCAACTTGGTTCCATTCTCCCCATCACTTTCAGGTACACCAGTCACATGTAGGTTTGGTCTTTTCACATAGTCCCTTATTTCTCAGAGGCTTTGTTCATCTCTTTTTACTCTTTTTTCTCTAACCTTCTCACTTTATTTCATTAATTTGATCTTCAGTCACTGATACCCTTTCTTCCACTTGATCGAATCGGCTATTGAAGCTTGTGTATGCATCACAAAGTTCTCATGCCATGGTTTTCAGCTGCATCAGGTCATTTGAGGTCTTCTCTACACTGTTTATTCTAGTTAGCCATTCATCGAATCTTTTTTCAAGGTTTTTAGCTTCCTTGTGATGGGTTTGAACATCCTTCTTTAGCTCAGAGAAGTTTGTTATTACCGACCTTCTGAAGCATACTTCTGTCAACTCGTCAAAGTCATTCTCTGTCCAGCTTTGTTCCATTGCTGGTGAGGAGCTGTGATCCTTTGGAGGAGAAGAGGCATTCTGGTTTTTAGAATTTTCAGCTTTTTTGTTCTGGTTTCTTCCCATCTTTGTGGTTTTATCTACATTTGGTCTTTGATGTGGGTGACCTACAGATGGGGTTTTGCTGTGGATGTCCTTTTTGTTGATGTTGATGCTATTCCTTTCTGTTTGTTAGTTTTCTTTCTAACAGTCAGGTCCCTCAGTTGCAGGTCTGTTGGAATTTGCTGAAGGTCCACTTGGCCCTCCAAAATCTACTGTTGGAATTTTCTGGAGGTGACTGCCTGGGTATCACCAGTGGAGGCTGCAGAACAGCATATGTTGCTGCCTGCTCCTTCCTCTGGAAGCTTTGTCCCAGAAGGGCACCTGCCTGTATGAGGTGTCAGTCGGCCCCTAATGGGAGGTGTCTTCCAGTTAGGCTACACAGGGATCAGGGACCCACTTGAGGAGGTAGTCTGTCCGTTCTCAGAGCTCAAACACCATGCTGGGAGAACCACTGCTCTCTTCAGAGCTGTTAGACAGGGACGTTTAAGTCTGCAGAAGTTTCTGCTGCGTTTTGTTCAGCTATGCCCTGCCCCCAGAGGTGGAATTTATAGAGGCAGCAGGCCTTGTTGGGCTTCTGTGGGCTCCGCACAGTTCGAACTTCCTGGTTGCTTTGTTTACCTATTCAAGCCTCAGCAATGGTGGACACCCCTTCCCCGCCAGGTTGCTGTCTCACAGGTTGATCTCAGACTGCTATGCTAGCAGTGAGCAAGGCTCTGTGGGCATGGGACCTGCCAAGCCAGGTGCGGGATATAATCTCCTGGTCTGCCATTTGCTGAGACCATTGGAAAAGCATGGTATTTGGGCGGAAGTCTCCCATTTTTCCAGGTACAGTTTGTCATGGCTTCTCTAGCCTAGGAAAGGGAAATCCTCCGACCCCTTGTGCTTACCGGATGAGGCGACGCCCCACCCTGCTTCAGCTCGCCCTCTGTGGGCTGCACCCACTGTCCAACCAGTCCCCATAAAATGAACCAGGTACTTCAGTTAGAAATGCAGAAATCACCCATCTTCTGTGTTGATCATGCTGGGAGCTGCAGACTGCAGCTGTTCCTGTTTGGCCATCTTGGAACGGATCAACTAACAACAACAGAATATATTTAAATTGCCACGGCATGGTGGCTCACGCCTGTATTCCCAGCACTTTGGGAGACCAAGGCAGGTGGATCACAAGGTCAGGAGATCAAGACCATCCTGGCCATCATGGTGAAACCTCATCTCTACTAAAAATATGAAAAATTGCCAGGTGTGGTGGCTTGTGCCTGTAGTCCCAGCTACTCAGGAGGCTGAGGCAGGAGAATTGCTTGAACCCAGGAGGCAGAGGTTGCAATGAGCCGAGATTGCACCACTGCACTCTAGCCTGGGTGACAGAGTGAGACTCCATCTCAAAAAATAAAAAAAAAATAAAATAAATACATACATATGTACATTTTTTATATATATACACACATATATATACACATACATATATACATATATATACACGTACATATATATACATATATAAATATATATACATATATATATTTGGAGAAGTAGTAGTAGAATTTAGTACATAGGTTGTAAATTGACAGCCTTTGGACAAGGATACGGGAAGGAGTTTGAGCAGAGAACTTAACATTTCTATGTGCCACTCCCTAAGAAAGTGGTGAAAAACAACAATCTTTGCAAATTCTAGCCCATTCCATAAGAAGAAAAGGCACAAACACATTTCCACTGTTTGCAGGCACCATTTACACCACCTATGCCACTGCCCTTGGGCTGAATTTTGTTTTAGTTTGGATTTGTCTACAAGTATGTTAAAAGGCAGATGTTTTAAAACAGGTGTTCAGCTTGATTGCAACATAGGTTGCTTCTTGCCAGTTGTCTTACTCTAGCTTGATGCATTTATTGAACGTGTCTGGCCCCTGTAGACATTTTGAGTAATCTACCTCTGACTTAGTGTTAAGAGTTTTTGACAGCAGCCAGGCCTACGTTTGAAACTGGATTCTACCACTAATTTCTTTCAGCCTCAACTTGCTCATCTATGTGAAACCAGGGTAGTTTTGCCTTCCTACTACAATGTATCCTAAAGTAGGACACTTAAACCCCTGGATTTGCAAGATTCCTAGTCTAGTCCCTCTCCTGATTTTCCAGGGGGCTCCCCTAGCCTGCAGATATGTGGATGAAATGAAAAGCCAATTCTGTTTGCTCTCAAGGCTGTTGTCTTGCCGACAGCAGAAACCTTGGCATTCCAAAGAGATACCTGCAATTCTTGCTGCTGCCACCACTTGTGCTAGAATAACCACCCCTGGAGTTTATGGTAGTTAGTCCCCAAAGATGGCCTCCCAGTAATCCATGGAATCCATGGCTCTGGATATTCACTCTCTTCCCTTAAACCTGGGCAGGCCTAGAACTAACTTTTGATGAATAGATGTGCCTGAAGTGATACTGCATGTCTTCTAAGGCTGGGTTATAAGAAATGATGCACCTTCATCTGGCTCCCTTGGAAAATGCATTTTTGGGGAAGTCAGCTTTCATGTTAGAATTCTAACTACTCTGAGACCACCATGCTATAAGGAAGCCCAAGCTACCCATGTGAATATGCCCTGTGGAGGAAAATCAAATGCTGGGTTGATACTTCCAGCTTTGATCCTATTCAATAGCCAGCACCAGTTTACAAGATGTGAGAATGAAGATGCCATTTGGATATTCAACCCAGTCAAGCCTTCAGGTGACTCCAGCTCCAGCCACCATCTAACTGCAACCGCATGACAGACCATAAGCAAGAATCTTCCTGCTGAGCCCACAACAATCCCACGGAACAATGAGGAGTAATAAAATGGCTGTTTTAAGCTATTCTGTTTTGGGAAGCTTTGACATGCAGCAACAGATGATAGGTACAGGAGCATACATACCACTATTGCCTGGCATGTCTGAAGCCACATGGCTGGGGCTGAGCTTTTGCTTCCAATTGCTGCCAACATGGTAGTGAAAATTCTTGCCTAGAAGACACTATTTCTCAAAAGCAAGGGCAGATGACACTTCTCTCTGCATCATATTTGGAGATGGCTGCTCCATGGCAAAATTGCCTTAGGCTTCCAGTGTTACAAGTCCTTCAAACCAGTTCTCTAGCCATTTCCCCAGGACATAAGCCTGCCATCAAGATAGCTGTGCTGGGACAGGTTCTGGAGTCTGCTGCCAAACTGACTATATCTCAGGATCACAGCAGAAGGTAGATGGTACTTTCAAATTAGAATTGTTTGAGTTCTTAGTAAAGGACTATTTATAAAAAGTAGGTGTAAAGGACTCACAAGGGACAATGGAGTAACCCCAGACTAGTAACAGTGAAATGTTACCATCTTTATGCCCATAAAGATGAAAGGAAGGAGCAGCTACTGGAACCTTAATAGAGAGACTCATGCAGAGAAGTCCATTTTGAGAGGAACTGTGTCCTTCAATTTAGAGATATAGCCTGCTTTGGGTAACAGTGCAGAGAGTGAGCCTGAGAAATAAATACCCAGACTTCCCTCCCACACCTTCCTCTGATTTCCTGCTGGAGCTTTTCATTTGCCAAAAATCAAGCAGAGGCCAAAAGACAAGGAAGCCTGATGAAGTGTTACAGTAGTCTGTACAAGTCAGCCTCCTGAGGGTTGGAGTGGGGCTGAGATCAGGCTGGAAAAAGGGCAAAGGGAAGATGTCTGGCACATAGACCCAGAACCATCATTAGCTAACACCTTCAGCCCAACACCCATCTCTTTCTCTTTTGATGGAGATTTTATCCTAGAAGTCTCAATGGCTTCCCTGGCAATCAGGTGCAGCCCCATCGCTTTCAATCATTTTAACTCTTACATAGGAAGTGTTCTGAATCCTTTGCTCCCCCGAAGGCCCCTGTGTTCCAAATTGGGCCACTTCCTCTCCAGCAATTTTCAAGCTTCAGTCATTTCTCTCTCCTGACATTTTCCCCAAAATACTTTAAGCACAAAACATATCTGGAAGGCTATCCAAGAAACTAATTATTGTGGTCATAATACATTTGGAGGCTGGGCGCAGTGGCTCACACCTGTAATCCCAGCACTTTGGGAGGCTGAGGCAGGTGGATCGCCTGAGCTAAGGAGTTCGAGACCATACTGGCCAACATGGTGAAACCCCATCTCTACAAAAAATACAAAAATTAGCCAGCCATGGTAGTGCGCACCTATAATCCCAGTTACTCAGGAAGCTGAGGCAGGAGAATCGCTTGAACCCAGGAGGCAGAGTTTGCAGTGAGCTGAGATCGCACCATTGCACTCCAGCCTGGAAACTCTGTCTCAAAAAAAAAAAAAAAAGAAGAAGAAGAAGAAGAAGAAGAGAGGATCAAGAAAAGGCAGACCACTGCTGAAATTTCTGTGGCCCTGAAGAAGGAGATGAGATCATGGTGGCCAGAGAGAAATTCCACAATCAGAAAAATGTCACCTCCTCTAAAAGTGGTGTAACACCTGGGTCAGCAAACCTGATATTCCAAACCACAATCACCTGCTTAGCCCCTTTTTTCCATAATTTTTCCTCACACTTTTAGGAAGTTATTTCCAACGGAATGTCTTTGAATTCAAAAGGAAAGACAATGAGCATAAAGATTTGGTTTCTAGAAATGTCTTTTGCCTGCTACTTTACTGGAAACTATTTTTCATGGATCTCCTTTAGCAACCCTTGATGCTTTCCTGATGGTAGCAAATGTCATTGCAAAACTGCTGGAGTTGGCTCAGCGTCCCTTCCCATGCTCACACATGCTATTCCACTCTCAGACCTTCAAAGGTTGTTACAGAATGCGGAGATACGGAGCCCAGCTCCTTCAGACAGAACTTAGATAGCCAGACCTTGAACAGCCAGCCCTAGAAGAGACATTTTATCAGTTCCCTCAAAGGCGGGTAGCCCTTTTTATTATGGCAGTTCCTTTCTTCACATTCCCTGAAAAGGCTGAGTGATACCACACACAAAAACCCCTCCCCAGGGACTCTAAGCCAGGCTCCAGATCAAGGTTCAGCTCCTCCTTCTTCCTCTCTGCCCAACTGGGATATCCTGCCATAGAGGTAGGGCAGCCTTCGTTTTCATTCAGAGTATAGAATCTTTCATGAATTTATTCATTAATTTTTAAAAAGCAATTTATTGAGCTCCTGTGCTTCAATCTAACAGGGAAGATAGACAGTTAAATGACTACAACACAAAATGATAATTGTTATAAATGAGAAGCACAGGGAATTATGGGAGCTCATAGGCGGACCACCAACTAACAGGGTGGAAAAAAACTTTCTAAACAAGTTTTAAGCTGAATCCTGAGGATGAGGGGGACTTATTTAAGCAAGTGTGAGGTGTTGGGGATGGGAGATAGGGGTAATTGTGTGTGTGTGTGTGTGTGTGTGTGTTCAGCGTGAGGAAGCAAGAAAGAATGTTTCAAATGTAAGAAAATGGCATGTGTGAAGCCAAAGTAAAGAAAGCACAGAGATTTTAAGAAATTGGAAGGGCTGAGTATGGCTAGAATATAGCATATGATGGGGAGATGGACACAGTGAGAGATGAACTGGACAGGTGAGCAAAGACTAGTCTTCTTCTCTATTTAAGTGTTTTCATGTATTTGTTTATTGAACTCATATTTATTATGTTTTTCATGTGTGCCTATTAATGGAAGGTCATAAAAGGCTGTGTAAATTAGGTTAAGGAATTTTGTCTTTAGTCTAAGGGCAGTGGTATAACACTAAAGTGTTTTCTTTTTCTTTTTCTTTTTTTTTTGGAAACAGAGTCTCACTCTGTTGCCCAGGCTGGAGTGCAGTGGCACGATATCCACTCACTGCAATCTCCACCTCTTAGGTTCAAGCGATTCTCCTGCTTCAGCCTCCTGAGTAGCTGGGACTATAGGCACACAGCACCATGCCAAACTAACTTTTTGTATTTTTAGTAGAGGCAAGGTTTCACCATATTGGTCAGGCTGGTCTCGAACTCCTGACTTCAGGTGATCCACCTGCCTCAGCCTCCCAAAGTGCGGGATTACAGGCATGAGCCACCGCATCCGGCCCACTAAAGTGTTTTCATCAAGACCAAACTAACATCTTGAGAAAGCTGGTATCAATCACCAGGTTCCCATCAGTCTTTCTCTGAGGAAAGCTCAGGAGGTTATCACTCAGATAGGATCGAAGAGCCTGAGGGGAGTGCAGAGGGCATAACCTTTCTGGGACCCTCACTACAGTATAATGAAGGAAACACCTAATGGAAATGAAGGTCAGAAACCGTTCACTTTCCTCACTCGGGGACTTCCTGGGAGACCTGGAGCCCCAGGGCAGTAATCCCTCTAGGACACCTTCTAGGGTTGAATTTCCCAGGGGTACCCAGAGCAGCTCTGGTTGGCATATAAACTTTTAAGATGATGTCCTCTGGATGAATTGACTCCTTTATTATTATGAAGTGATTCTCTTTATCCCTGGTAATGTTCTTCACTCTTTACCTACAATCTGCTTTGACATTAATTTAGCCACTTGAGTTTTATTTTGATAGGGCTAAAATGGCATATCTTCCTTCATCTCTTTACTTTTAACATATTTATGTCTTCATATTTAAAGTGGGTTTCTTGGCTGGGCACGGTGGCTCATGCCTGTAATCCCAGCACTTTGGGAAGCCGAGGCAGGTGGATCACTTGAGCTCAGGAGTATGAGACCAGCCAGCCTAGGCAACAAGGTGAGACCCTCATCTCTACCAAAAAAAAAAAAAAAAAAAAAAGTTGGGTATAGTGGTGCATGCCCACGGTCCCAGCTAGCTACTTGGTACTTGGGAGGCTGAGGTGAGAGCATTGCTTGAGCCCAGGAGGTCAAGGCTGCAGTGAGCCATGATTCCACCACTGCACTCAGCCTAGATGACAGAGCAAGACCCTGTGTCAAAAAAAAAAAAAAAAAAATTAATTAAAATAAATAAATAAATAAATAAATGAAGTGGGTTTCTTATAGGTGGCTTATAGTTGGGATTTGCTTTTGTATCCAATCTGACAATCTCAGTTTTTTCATTTGGGTGTTTAGACCATTTACATTTAACATGATTATTGGTATGGTTGGGTTTTAATTTACCCACTTGCTATTTGCTTTCAATTTATCTCATTGGTTCTCTGCTTTTTCCTCTTTCTCTGCCTTCATTTGGATTCATTAATTTATTTTTATTCCCTTCTATCTCTTTTATTGGCTTATTAGCTATAACTTGCTGCATTATTTTAGTGGTTATTTTAGGATTGACAGTATTATGAAGAACCTTCTCCCTGTCCAGCTCTCTGGCAGATGAAATTCATTGCTTGAAGCATTTTTTGAGTGGACAGAACTGGAAAGTGGGGTGCAGCCCACAGCTACCTGAGTAATTAACTGCATAGAATCAACTCTATGTAGTGGTGATGGCAGGAAACATCATCCATGCATGTGTTCATGGAACAGTAAAGCCACAGGTATTAGACAGCAAATCAGGCAGGCTCTAAATATGAGGCAGTCAATGACCAGGAAAGCAAAAACCAAAGCAAAAGGGCCATGGCTTTAGAAGTTTTGTGGGAGCCCAGGAACATTTTGGAAACTTTCAGATCCGAAAGGGGAGAGCCAAGCTACCTGCCTCTTGTTTAGACTGGTCTGGACAGGCTGAGCCTTCAAATACAGTGATGAATGAACCAGCTGCCAGGAGCTGAGGTTGAAACAGAAGCTCACACCCCAGGTCTATTCATGCTTCCCATGGAATGCCCTCCTCACTATTACCACCAGTCTATATATTTTCCATATTTGTTAGCTAGTTCATATTCCCCCTCTAACAGAAAGCCAATGGGACATAATTTTCTTATCTTCTAAACCTCCAATCATCCTACCCAGTATGTCCTAGAGAACACATCACATTTTGCGTTTCATTTTCAAACATGATTTTTCCTTTGTTTATATTATATAAAGTATCTTGAAGACAGTGACTATTAACTTAGTAATAGATTCTAATCCCCTCTCTGCATAGTGATACATAGGGCTGAACAACTCCTTTAGCCTCTTTGAGCCTCGTTCCTCATCTGTAAATAAGCAAAACAAAACCCGCCCTGTTTATATCTCCCGCGGTTGTTGTGAAGTGCCATCAAAGTCAAGCTTATTAATGTGCTTTGTAAATGGTGACATGTTAGGCAAATGTGACTACGGATTGGGAACATTAAAGTTCTAAACATGTTTAAGTAATGTCTTTTTTTTTTTTTTTTTTTTTTTGAGATAGAGTCTTTCTCTGTCACCCAGGCTGGAGTGCAGTGGCACGATCTCAGCTCCCTGCAACCCCTACCTCCCGGGTTCAAGTGGTTCTCCTGCCTCAACCTCCTAAGTAGCTGGGATTACAGGCATGTACCACCACACCCGGTTTTTTGTTTTGTATTGTTTTGTTTTGTTTTTATATTTTTAGTAGAGATGGGGTTTCACCATGTTGCTCAGCCTGGTCTCAAACTCCCGACCTCAGGTGATCCACCTGCCTCAGCCTCCCAAAGTGCTGGAATATCAGGCATAAGCCACTGCGCCTGGCCTAAGTAATGTCTTTAGTAGGTCCCTGGGCAAATAAAGACAGAATTAAAGAGAGGCTGCCCATCCCATCCTCCCATCTCTACGCCTCTGTAAGAGCATAGTAAAGACCATTGACTCTGAAGCCAGACTGCCTGGCTTCCGTGCCAGCTCCACTCCTCCTGAGCTTTGTGACCTTAGGCAAGTTATTGAGCTTTCCTGTAAGCAGTATTGCTTATTCACCTTTATCTCTCCCAGGTGCATAATTGGGATCCAGTGTCAAAGAGCCAGAGCAGTGTTGAAGGAAGCAGAGGATCAAGTATCAGCAAGCTATCTGAACTGGCTGTGCCACGAGCATGTCACCTAACCTCTCTGGATGACTTTCTTGATCTATACCACAAAGCTAGATGAGCTGCTTTTAAATAGTCTTCTATAATACTTTAAAGTTCTTTTAATAAATAATTCCTGGGCCGGGCGCGGTGGCTCACGCCTGTAATCCCAGCACCTTGGGAGGCCAAGGCAGGTGGATCACAAGGTCCCGAGATCAAGACCAGCCTGGCCAACATGGTGAAACCCATCTCTACCAAGAATACAACAATTAGCCGGGCATGGTGGTGCACGCCTGTAATCCCAGCTACTCAGGAGGCTGAGGCAGGAGAATTGCTTGAACCCGGGAGGTGGAGGTTGCAATGAGCTGAGATCGTGCCACTCCTCTCCAGCCTGGGCAACAGAGCCAGACTCCATCTCAGAAAAAAACAAAAACAAAAAACATTCTTTCTTAAAGATCTGTTTTACACTTTATAGTAGAGACTATTATTTCAGTTAAAAATAAATGACTTTGGTGAGTACAAGTATGTCTGAAGAGCAGAAATCTTGCTTGGCCTCTTACACGTCAAGACCATGGCAAAGCATTTAAGCTTCCTGGTGCTCAGTTTCCTCTTTGGTAGCTACAGTATAGAATTGCCATAGCAATTAAATATTTAAAGCACCTAACACAGTTAAGAGCACATAATAGATGCCAAATAAATAATAGCCAGCTAAGGCAAACAATAATTACAACTTAGCTTTAAAAATTAATTTTTTAAAATGGATTTTAAAAGCTTGAAATCAGTCTTTATGGGCCCAAAGTACTGAAATATTAGTCATTCATATTTAAGTTACCAGCCACCAAGAATTTACAACCCAGTGGGGATCCACTCCTCTCTACCTTTGTTTGCATTAGTCTTTTCCTCTGAAATAACCTTTCCCCTTCCCTACTGATGAATTCCTACTCATCCTTTAATACTCAGATCAAATATCGCTTCCTCAAGTGTCTTCCCCACTCCTCTGGACAAATAAAAGCTTATCAGTCCCCACATACTTCTGTGACAATAGTCATTATGCATCATTTCAAATCTTACATATCCTTATAATTCTATCTCCTCTTCTATACCATGAAACTCTCAAAGACAAGGATAAGCACAGAGTCTAGCATATTGTAGGTATCTGATTTTTTTTTTTTTTTTTTTTTTTTTTTTTTTTGAGAGGGAGTTTCACTCTTGTTTCCCAGGCTGGAGTGCAATGGTGCGATCTCGGCTCACCACAACCTCCACCTCCCGGGTTCAAGCAATTCCCCTGCCTCAGACTCTCGAGTAGCTGGGATTACAGGCATGCACCACCATGCCTGGCCTGGTACTCGAAGTATTTTTAATGTTTGAATAAAGGAGTGAAAGCAATAAAAAGTAATTGTGCTTTTAGCTGTCACTTAGTAAACTCATTCATTATTTATAACAGGAAGACAAAATTAGAGGCCTGGCATAACTCTACAGGCTCAGGTGTAAGCCAAACAACAACAACAACAACAACACACACACACACAAACACACACACAAACACACACAGAACCTAATCAGAGTTTTTTAGAAATTCAATCTTAGAAATAGGATAGGATGGATGTGAGGGTGATCAGACTGCAACATCAGCCACCCATCGATCACCAGGGTTGATTCAGCTGGTCTGGCTGGCTAGGCGGGTGTCCCCTTCTTCCCTCACTGCTCCATGTGTGTCCCTCCCGAAGCTGCATGCTTGGTTGAAGAGGACAACCATCCCCAATAGAGGAGGACCCGTCTTTGGTCAAGGGTATACGAACAGCTGCGCTCCCGTGCTAGAACCTCCAAAGAAATAGGCTAGGATTTGGTGATGGTTATGTACCACCTCGTTACCATAAAGAAGTCCTAACCTCTGCATGCTGTATTATTGAAAGCATCAGAAAAGCATCCAAACACTTGGGAATCTTATGGCTCATCTTTTCAAATCAAGACAAACAAGAACAAGAAACAAACCCAGGATTAGTACTATAACCACTGCCCCAGACAGGTTTAAAGTTTCAACCAAGTTTGGTGGGAAACCATGCTTGGTCTATTTTTTTAAAAGAAAATTATAACTCTAGTGCTCAATTATGGATGTTTGAAAACTGAAGCTGAATCACACACATCTATATTCTGGGATCATTTTCCCAATATGTGAAGAGTTCAAAAGTTCAGATCGAAGTCAGGCAGGGTTGCTCACGCCTGTAATCCTAGCACTTTGGGAGGCCAAGGAGGGTGGATCACTTGAGGTCAGGAATTCAAGACCAGTCTGGCCAAATGGTGAAACCCCATCTTTACCAAAAATACAAAAATTAGCCAGGTGTGATGGCACACACCTGTAATCCCAGTTACTCAGGAGGCTGAAGCAGGAGAATTGCTTGAACCCAGAAAGCAGAGATTGAAGTGAGCCAAGATTGTGCCACTGCATTCTAGCCTGGGTGACAGAGCCAGAATCCACCTAAAAAAAAAAACAAGTTCAGGCCGGGCGCAGTGGCTCATGCCTGTAATCCCAGCACTTTGGGAGGCCGAGGCAGTCGTATCACGAGGTCAGGAGATCGAGACCATCCTGGCTAACTCGGTGAAACCTCGTCTCTACTAAAAATACAAAAAAAAAAAAAAGTAGCCAGGCGTGGTGGCGGGCGTCTGTAGTCCCAGCTACTTGGGAGGCTGAGGCAGGAGAATGGTGTGAACCCGGGAGGTGGAGCTTGCAGTGAGCCGAGATTGTGCCACTGCACTCTAGCCTGGGAGACACAGCGAGACTCCATCTCAAAAAAAAAAAAAAGTTCAGATCAAGCAGGTTCACACCCATCACTAATTACTGTGGGGAGCTAGGGGAAGTAACTCTATCTTTCTGGGTATTAATTTTACTCATTGCAAAATTAGAGCATTGGAATGGATGATTTCAAAGTCCCTTATGACTCTTAGCAAAGTCACAGAAAAGGAGAATCACAAGGTTTTCGTTTGGCATAAGCAGAATTGGTATATGCCAACATAATAATTTTTGAGAGTCAAGAAAGAAGAGCCTTTATCCAAAAATACCTGTCACAGTAGCCAAGGACCAAACTGTACAAGCTGAGATAGTGGAAGACACGGAGGCTTTGGAATCAGCCAGACCTGGCCTCTAACCCAAACTCTGACACCAGCTTTCTGTCAGTATGCAAATTACTTAATCTCTCACCTCAGTTTTCTTATCTATAAAATGTAACGTTCAGTTCACACTCTGTTACTCAGGGTGTAGCAATGGCGGTCAAGTGCAGCATGGATCTGAGAGGGGCAGGCCTCCCCAACCTGCAGGGTTAGTGATTAGGCAGAAATTAATGAGTTCAGATTACCAGCCTCTACTCCAACAAGGGGCAGGATGAGCAGGGACCAGTTGCCTTCTGAGTCTCCCTGAATGTATGGGCTTAGTCTGACCCTCTTCCAAAGCCCAGCCTCAGTGAAAAAATGAACCCCTCCCAGGTCTAGCCAACAATATAATTATAGTTCATCTTCTCCAAATAATGGAGCATTGACTATAATATTGTTTTAACTGTGGTTTTGGATTTTTCTGAACCTGCTGTTCCATCCTTACTTGCCAATACCCCCATTGAATCCAAAGTTGAAAGTTCACTATACAATAATATGTTAAGAGATGATGTTATGGGTTTTTCCCTTTTGTTCAATGAACAACATAGAAATCCCCTTAAATGCTGTTCAGAGCCTGGTACACTTGAGCCTAATTTTAGAGCAGCAATCTTAAAGAGAATTTGAGGGCCACGGGGCTCATAGGAGCAGAAGACCTAGTCTGCCCCAAAGCATCTTGGGAAATGTGTCCAGTGCGGAGAAAACAGGAAATGCAGCCATGTTATCCTCTCACATATGGTTTTGGACAGGATAAAATGAGATAATTTCTGCAACACATACTACATGGTACCTAGCCATAGGAACGACATTAAGTGGTAGTTACTACTATTACTCACCGCTGGTCTGTGTAGCTCCAAAGTCCATCAATGTTCTGCTATGCATACTACCTCCCTACCCCAAATGATAGTCTCCAAACTTTTGGATAATATATCACTATAATTTTGTTTGTTTGTTTTTTGAGACGGAGTCTTGCTCTGTTGCCAGGCTGGTGTGCAGTGGCGTGATCTCGGCTCACTGCCACATCCACCTCCCAGGTTCAAGCGATTCTCCTGGCTCAGCCTCCCAAGTGGCTGGGACTAGAGGTGCCTGCTACCACACCCGGCTACTTTTTCTATTTTTAGTAGAGACGGGGTTTCACGTGTTGGCCAGATGGTCTCATTCTACTGACCTCGTGATCCCCCGGCCTCAGCCTCCCACAGTGCTGGGATTATAGGCTTGAGTCACCGCATCCGGCCCATCACCATAATTTTTTAAAGGTTTAGCATACAGACTTCAAAATACCAAAATATGCATATTCATATATTTATATAATATACAAGTGCTACTTTTTACATGCTAAAACTTATTACAAGAGAGATAGTTAAAAGGCACGAAAGGTTTGAAATAAAATCTTTAAATAATATTTATTTTATTAATTTCTAGAACAAAAAATATCTGTAAGCAATGTGTTCAATGTGTTTCCTTATTTTTAAAATCTTGATTTAAAGAGGCAGAGGTTGCAGTGAGCCAAGATCACACCACTGCACTCCAGCCCGGGCAATAGAGGAAAACTCAGTCTCAAAACATTTAAAAAAAAAATAGGTTGGGCGCAGTGGCTCATGCCTGTTATCCCAACACTTTGGGCAGATTACCTGAGGTTGGGAGTTCGAGACCAGCCTGACCAACATGGAGAAACCCCATCTCTACTAAAAATACAAAATTAGCCGGGCATGGTGATGCACGCCTGTAATCCCAGCTACTTGGGAGGCTGAAGCAAGAGAATCGCTTGAACCCAGGAGGCGGAGGTTGTGGTGAGCTGAAATCCCGCCATTGCACTCCAGCCTGGGCAACAAGAGTGAAACTCCATCTCAAAAAATAATAATCAATAATAAATAAAAATACAAATATAAACATTTTTAAAAGTAAATATAAAAATAAAATAAAATCTTGTTTTAATGTTTTGTGTCACAACAATTTGAAGGAGTGCATCTAAGTTCAGTTTATGATCAACACTTAATTCTAATGGATGACATAGACAGAAAAAGAACCTCACATGAAGGTTCCAAATAGAACCAAATGGAAGAACTGTCTTGCTTGGCTGCACTTGCTAAATCATAATTGCCATCTTTTAAATCCTATCCATCATTCATGCAGAGGTTTTTGTTGAAATTTGTCTGATAGATTTTCATCATTCCTTTTTTTCTTGAGACGGAGTCTTGCTCTGTTGCCAGGCTACAGTGTGGCGGCACAATCTCGGCTCACTGCAACCTCCAACTCCCGATCCAAATGATTCTCCTGCCTCAACCTCCTGAGTAGCTAGGTGGCATGCGCCACCATGCCCAGCTAATTTTTGTGCTTTTAGCAGAGATGGGGTTTCACCATGTTGGCCAGGATGGTCTTGATCTCCTGACCTTGTGATCCGCCCACCTCTGCCTCCCAAAGTGCTGGGATTACAGGCATGAGCCACCATGTCCAGCCCTTTTTTTTATGAGATGAAGTCTCACTCTGTCTCCCAGGTTGGAGTGCAATGGTGCCATCCCAGCTCACTGCAACCTCTGCCTCCTGGGTTCAAGCAATTCTACTGCCTCAGTCTCCTAAGTAGCTGGGATTACAGGCAGCCAACATCATGCCTGGCTAATTTTTATACTTTTGTAGAGAAGGGGTTTCACCATGTTGGCCAGGCTGATCTTGAACTCCTGACC
Organism: Papio anubis; assembly: GCF_008728515.1. Classification (NCBI taxonomy): domain Eukaryota; kingdom Metazoa; phylum Chordata; class Mammalia; order Primates; family Cercopithecidae; genus Papio; species Papio anubis. Next base: position 74,381,772 of record NC_044988.1, read on the forward strand.
TCAGGTGATCTGCCCACCTCGGCCTCCCAAAGTGCTGGGATTACACGCGTGAGCCACTGCGCCCAGCCTGATTTCCATCATTCTTAATGCCAAAAAATTACCCTGAAAACAAATTGGAAGGGGTTGCATGTTTATATTTTTTAACAATTAGATTCAAAACCCACTACAATTCCTTGGGAGATTATTAAACATACTAGAAAATTCTTTTTCCAAGTGTATTCACTATGCATGTGACAAACATATGTAATTTCCACAACTAAACAATATTCCAATAGAGACATTTCCTCAGAGTCATTTTCGAAAATGTCCTCTGGGTATCTTTTAAAAAGCAGTTTGTTTCTCATTATTGGTGTCACTTTTACCTTGAAGAAACAAGCTATTTAATCTGTTCTTACTTTTCTTTTAATTTATCTGCTAGGTAGCATACTATTGACAACTGCTTGTCACATAAAATACCAATAAATTGGCTGGGCACAATGGCTCACACCTATAATCCCAACACTTTAGGAGGCTGAGGCAGGCAGATCAAGTGAGCCCAGGAGTTTCACACTAGCCTGGGCAACATAGCAAGACACCCACACCCCCTACCTCATCCCCGTCTCTACGAATAATTTTTTGTTTTGTTTTGTTTTCAGACAGAGCCTCACTCTGTCGCCTGGGCTGGAGTGCAGTGGCACAATCGCAGTTCACTGCAACCTCTGCCACTTGGGTTCAAGCGATTGTCCTGCCTCAGCCTCCCAAGTAGATGGGATTACAGGCGCCTGCCACTGTGTCTGGCTAATTTTTGTAGTTTTAGTAGAGATGGAGTTTCACCATCTTGGCCAGACTGGTCTTGAACTCCTGACCTCGTGATCCACTCGCCTTGGTCTCCCAAAGTGCTGGGATTACAGGTATGAGACACTGCGCCTGGCCGGCAAATACTTTTTTTTTAATTAGCCAGGTGTGGTGGTGTGTACCTGTAGTCCCAGTTACTCTGAAGGCTTAGGTAGGAGGAGTGCTTGAGCCCAGGAGGTCCAGGCTGCACTGAGCTGTGATTGTGCCACTGCACTCCAGCCTGGGCAATGGAGCAAGACTCTGTCTCAAAAAAAGAAAATCAATAAATGGCAGATTTGTCTTTAACTTCAACAACTTTTTAAAGTGGTTTGACAGAAGATAAACAATGAACTTCTGTGTTTATTGCTACCCCATCTCATTATAAAGCAGGGGTCCAACTTTATGGCCCTTATATCAAATCCCATTCCACTCTTGTTTTTATAAATAAAGTTTTATTGGAATACAATCACACTCATTAATTTACATATTGTCTATGGCTGCTTTCATCCTACAGTGGCAGAGTTGAATCACTATAATAGGGACCATATGGCTTGCAAAACCTAAAACAATGACTAGCTTCTTTACCAAAAAATGTTGCAAAACCTTCTGTTATACATCATTATGAATTTTTTAATATTAAAGTTTCTGTTTTCACAAAATTTATCACACCTAAATTTCCTGGAATTTTAATTATTATGGCTCTAACTTCTTTGCTACAGTAACTACATATGAATGATGCAGTCATTAAATTTCACTTATGCTCTATTCCTCTAGCCTTATCCCTCTTGTATTTAAGAAGTAATTATAATTATAATTAAAGGTATAATTATATCTTTATAATTAATATAGCCCCTCTAAGATACATTTTTCTTAATGGCGATAGAATTGTTTTCTATGTATTTTACTATTGAAACAGAATCTAGCAAGTATCATAAATTGAGTTAAGTTAGAAATATCTGTACTTTCATCCAATTATATCAGAAACCTCCCACAATGTCAAATCTATCCTAATGCTTATTCCTCAGATCTTCAGCAATCTTTTCTATGCATCTTCCAATGATATTTGCTGACAAAGGAACACATTTTTCTTATTATTTCTGCTGAGTTTTACCAGGGCAGAAGAACACGTATTTCTCTAATAGTATGTAGCTTTTTAACCTCTGCTCTTAAGCTAAAATCTGTAAAGTTAGTGAAATTAAGTGACACTGAGCAGTGCCTGATTAAAACATCCCTGTAAAAAAGCGGTAAGATTGGCCTGCATACTCTAGATGCTTCATTTCTAAATGTCATGATAACCATGACAATTTCATGGATAAAACTCAAGTACAAGATACACTTTGGGGCAGTGTTCATTGTCAGTGGTGTTAGACTTAAATCCACATTTCAAACAGGGCTCCATCATAATGTCTAATTTTTTCAACACCTCTTGTCGGATCTCACTAGATATCATTGTTTTATCTCTTAATGTGGTTGACAAAGAGCTCGTAACAGAGCAGAAATGCTTGTTTTGCCATTTTCTCATTGTTTCCTTATGCTTCCATTATAGGTATTGTCTTAAATTTACAATTTCATTACAGATATCTTTTTAAGCTTTTTGTTCATTTGGTACAAGTTACTTTAGTTCAAACTAGATAATGCATTTTTCTTAGAATCCACACTGGCCCACGTAAACTGCAATGCATCACAGGATGCTGAGAGCCAACCTGTGATGCATTGCATTGATGCATTGCATCACAGGATGCTGAGAGCCAACCCAGAAGAAGACAACACAGTCGAGCCCTCCACATTGTGGAAGACCCACTCTTCCCTTAGAGAACTCATGAACTACTCTTGATATCTGACCTATGTGAAGACACAAATATCAACCTGTATATTAGATATTAGCAACACAATGTTTCTTTATTTTTTAGATAAACACATATAGAGGTCATAATATTTTTTTATACAGTGCATTGCTATACACATTCTACATTGGAGACCACGATACTATAACAATGATTTTGCCACTTTATTTTATTTTATTTATTTTCTTGAGACAGAGTCTCACTGTGTCACCCAGGCTGGAGTGCAATGGCACGATCTTGGCTCACTGCAACCACTGCCTCCCATGTTCAAGCGATTCTCCTGCCGCAGCCTCCCAACTAGCTGGGACTATAGGCATGTGCCACCATGCCTGGCTAACTTTTGTACTTTTAGTAGAAACAGGGTTTTGCCATGTTAGCCAGGCTGGTCTTGAACTCCTGACCTCAGGTGATCCACCTGCCTCAGTCTGCCAAAGTGTTGGGATTACAGGTGTGAGCCACCTTGCCTGGCCAATTTTGCCATTTTAAAAAGTACAATACTTAAAGGAGGTGAGAGTTATTCTGCTAATACAGTAAGGTATTATATTAGGTTGGTGCTCAGCAAGTATTCAGTTGCTTATTGAATACTTACCATATACCAACATACACACACACACACACACACCAGTATATCAGGTGCTATGAGTGTTACCAAGACGAATCAAAATAAATCAGACATGAATCCTGCATTCAACTCCAGTTATTCACTAATTTATTCATCCACTTAGCAAATAATTACTGGGTGCCTTCAAGTTCTAGGGACAGAGTAAGGCACTAAGAATTGGTGTCTTGGTGACTTCCACTTCAGATATGGCAAACTATTCATCCAACTTGAATTAGCTTGGATAGATTGGTCATTATTATGGTAAGTTTTCATTTTTTGGCTTCCTAGGGTTTGTTCTCCTATCCCAATAGCACTCCAATTTCCTACTGGATAACAAACTTTCCCCCACTGTGGTACAGTGACCCAAGCTGAAACTACAGGGTCAAAGACACCATGAATAAGGAGAAATTTATTCTCTGCAGAGAGAAAGCCAGAATGGAAAGAAGCAAAGATCAAAGATGAAAGAGTCTTAGGAAAAGAACAGCCTTATTTCCTTACTTTCTGTCTCCCTTTTATAGACCCTCTGAGGCCCAACTATGTATACTTTATTTCTTCTTCATAAATGTCTATAACATTGCCTCACTGTCCTGGACATTGGTTGTTATAGCCATATAATAAATGTACCATTTTACTTGGGCTAATTTTAGTGAGTTTCTCTTCCTTGCAACCAAACAGTTCCTGAGAATAATTTGGTCCCAGGAAGAGGCTTTGCAAACAAGCACTAAGAGGAAATTAGGAAAGATTGTTGTAGAACTGTGACACTCTCCTCCCTTCCCATCTTCACCTTCCACCCCAGATGAAAAGCTGGAGGTCTGAGATCTGAGATATACAGTTTGAGAATCAGCTGATTAAACTTTAACCTTGAGTCTCCATCTCCACGTAACTTTAAGAAGAGTATCGTGAGATAGAGGAAAGATAAAACTCAGTTCCAGGCCGGGCGCGGTGGCTCAAGCCTGTAATCCCAGCACTTTGGGAGGCCGAGACGGGCGGATCACGAGGTCAGGCGATCGAGACCATCCTGGCTAACACGATGAAACCCCGTCTCTACTAAAAGATACAAAAAACTAGCCGGGCGTGGTGGCGGGCGCCTGTAGTCCCAGCTACTCCGGAGGCGGAGGCAGGAGAATGGCGTGAACCCGGGAGGCGGAGCTTGTAGTGAGCCGAGATCGGGCCACTGCAATCCAGCCTGGGCGACAGAGCGAGACTCCGTCTCAAAAAAAAAAAAAAAAAAAAAACTCAGTTCCAGATTGCCTGGCTTGAAATAGAGTAGGGGAAAAAAGAACATTCTGGGGGATTGGTAGCATCTATTTATTGCTCTCCCAGCTTGGGGGATCTTGTAGTCTTAGTTAAACCATCTAACTACAGGTGTGGAAACTCTTTCCCATCATTTCTCTGAGGGTCTAGGAATCAGCTTTAGTCTAACAAAGAGGAAAGGTATTTTGGTAGAAATACCGTAAGAGGTAATTGGCCAGTGGTAGAAATAGATACATGCTTCAAGGTGAGCATAGCTTCTACAGGAAGGAAAACTATTGAGGAGACCTGATGTAAAATGAGCAAGGTTTCAGGAAGGGTGAATATCTGATCTTCAGAAACCAGGGGTAAGTAATATAAGGTTTTCAATCTTGTAAAAACTGCACGGTCAGCTGGCGAAGTCTCTAATCCAATATGACTCCAGGGGCACAAAGACAAGGCTTATTATGGACATCTTCTCAATTCACTTGTCCAGATTTTTCAGGTGGTGGCCCCAATCTTGAGCCAGTTTTCTGACTATGGATCAATGGTCCTTCTTACTTTCTCACTATATCCCTTTCATCCTTTCACACTTGAAGGTTTATTCCTTCTTCCTTCCCTCCCAATTCCCCATCAAAGTCCTTAACGAGTTGACTCAGGATCATCAGTAAGAACTTTGATGGCCAATGAAAAATCAAAGCAGGGTAAAAAAAGGTAAGCAATGAGCAACAAATAGTAGCCCTTTCTCAAGAGCATGGAAGCATTTTTGAAACAATAGTCTTCAAAACACTATTGCCTAAATCTCCACTTCCCGGAAGGAAAGGGAGATTAGACAGATGACAGATAGATAGGTAGGTAAATAGAGAGAGATAGAGATTAAGAAACAGATGTAGATGGTCTTAGTCCTGTTCGTATTGTTATAACAAAACACCTGAAATTGGTAATTTTTTTTTTTTTTTTTTGGAGTCTCACTCTGTTGCCCAGGCTGAAGTGCAGTGGCATAATCTTGGCTCACTGCAACCTCTGCCCCCCCGGGTTCAAGCAATTCTCCTGCCTCAATTTCCCAAGTAACTGTGATTACAGGTGTGTGCCACCACACCCAGCTAATTTTTGTATATTTAGTAGAGACAGGGTTTCACCATTTTGGCCAGGCTGGTCTTGAACTCCTGACCTCAGATGATCCACCCCATCTTGGCCTCCCAAAGTGCTGGAAGTACAGGTGTGAGCCACTGTGCCCGGCCATGAAACTGGTAATTTATTTTATTTTATTTTATTTATTTATTTTTTGAGATGGAGTCTCGCTCTGTCACCCAGGCTAGAGTGCAGTGGCATGATCTCAGTTCACTGCAACCTCTGCCTGCCAAGTTCAAGCAATTCTCCTGCCTCAGCCTCCCAAGCAGCTGGGACTACAGGCATGTGCCACAATGCCCAGCTAGCTAATTTTTTGTATTTTTAACAGACATGGGGTTTCACCATGCAGACTGGTCTTGAACTCCTGACCTCAGATGATCCACCCTGTCTCAGCCTCCCAAAGTGCAGGGATTACAGGCGTGAGCCACCACGCCCTGCCTGAGACTGGTAATTTATAAAGAACAAACATTTGCTTTCTCACAGTTCTAGAGGCTGGGAAGTTCAAGATCGTGGCACTGGCAGGTTCAGTTTTTTTACAAGGGCTGCTGTCTGCTTTCAAGATGACACCTTGTTGCTGCATCCTCCAGAGGGAGAAACAGTGTGTCCTTACATAACAGAAGGTGGAAGGATAAGAGAGCCCAATGCTATTTGAAGCTTCTTATATAAAGTTTTAATCTCATTCATGAGAGGAGGACCCCTCATGATTTAACTACCTCTTAATACCATCACATTGGCCACGAAGTTTCAATACCTGAATTATGGAGGGGACACATTCAAACCACAGCATGGACATACAGATTCTATTTTAAGGAAGGTAGCCATTGCTTTAAAGTAAGTTCAATGATTTCTTCTAGTTCCAAATAGTTCAAAACAAGACAGTCTGGTATGTATGTATGTATGTATGTATGTATGTATTTGTTTAGAGAGGGAGCCTTGCTCTTTTGCCCAGGCTGGAGTGCAGTAGCACCATTTCGGCTCACTGCAAACTCGGCCTCCCAGGTTCAAGCGATCTTCCTGCCTCATCCCCCCTAGTATAGGCATATGCTACCATGCCCGTTTAATTATTGTATTTTTAGTAGTGACGGGGTTTCACTATGTTACCCAGGCTGGTCTCAAACTCCTGACCTCAGGTGATCCACCTGTCTTGGCCTCCCAAAGTGCTGGGATTACAGGTGTGAGCCACCATGCCTGGCCAAAAACAGGCTCTTTGGGGACAATGTGAAAAAAAAAAAAAAAAAAATACAGGCACAAGCCTCTGTACCCGGCCCTTTTTTCTCTCTCTTCTAAATTAAAGTTTTTTATTGTATTACATTCCTCGATTAAACATGGGTTGCCGAACCAAGAGAAGTCATATTCAAAGCAGCCCAAGAACAAGAAAGATTCCCCAGAGCTTTGGACTTGGAGCTTAATCTGCTGGTAAATACATCAAATTGTTTTGCTGTGGGAAAGGGGTGAATATATTTTAGGTACCTGTGTGAGGGCTGTGTGATTTCTGGGAACTGTCTTGGAATACCGTTTATGGGAGGAGAGTTTGTATTAGACTAGGCAGTCAAGGGGTAGACTGTAGCAGACTGTGGTTGCTTCCTTTTCCTCCCAGGAAGCTTTCACTTGTTCCTTCTGTTAAGAGATTCCATTACGCTGGCCACACACTGGGTCAATGATCCAGTCTGGCCAATTCCCTTGGCAATAGCAATAGTTCAAGCGGAAGCATGCAACACAAGCAAAATCAATGAGAACCTTCATCAGGATTAAAATAGAGACTTGGGGAGAAAGATATTTTTTCTTTTCTCTGGGGCTCCTAAGCTAAGACTAGTAACAGCCATGTCCATATGGAGAAGCAAGAAAGAATGACACCAACATGAACAGAAGAGCAAACACAAGTAGCGATGATCATGAGAACAGGAGAAAAAAACATCCTTGTCATAGGGAGGCTTCAGTGCTAGCCCCTGAGATCATGGTTTTTCCTTTAATTCTGTAAACTACTCCATCCCTGCTCTGTGCTGCAGTTAACAGCCACCCCCTTTTCTGCAGAGTCTAGTTTAAATTGAGTTTCCATCACTTCAAAGAGTCCTGACAAGGCTTTGCATGGTGGCTCACACCTGTAATCCCAGCACTTTGGGAGGCCGAGGCAGGTGGATCACTTGAAGTCAGGAGTTTGAGACCAGCCTGGCCAACATGGTGAAACCCTATCTCCACTAAAAATACAAAAATTAGCTGGGCATGGTGGCGCATGCCTGTAATCCCAGCTACTCGGGAGGCTGATGCATGAGAATTGCTTGAACCTGGGAGATAGAGGTTGTAGTGAGCCAAGATCATGCCACTGCACTCCAGCCTGGACAACAGAGCAAGACCCTGTCTCAAAAAAAAAAAAAAAAAAAAAAAAAAAAAAAAGAAAGAAAGAAAAGAAAAGAAAAAAAAAGAAAAGAGAAGAAAAAAAGAGTCCTGAAGAATACATGCCCAGAAACATGGAGAACTCAGAGGGATAATTTAACACAAATTTAGGGTTTTTGTTATTGTTGTCATTGTTATTATTATTATTTTTAAACTGTAATACAAGCCTAGGGTAAAAATTCAAACAGTATAAAGAGGTTTATTATCTAATTATAGAATAAGTCTTCCTCCTAGAACCCTGCTGCCGAAGAAAAAAAACCTGTTAACAGCTTTTTTTGTATCCTTCCAGAAATTTCCTTGAATTAACCTTATAGCACTCTGAAGGACCAAGGAGAGAATGAAGTGAGTGAAATATATTACCCTCAGATCTAGCTCAACAAAGCAGATATATCAATATTATGTCTATTTTTCCCCTTTTCTGATTATACTTGGTTTAAATATGCAGTTGTAAAATTGCCTGTGAATGTCTACATTTTATATTATTGAGTAAAATCCCAACAGGGAAAAACTAACTAATGAGTTTTGTTTTGTCATCATGTAGGGCTTTTACAACATAGTTTAAAACACTCAACATCTTGAAACAATTGACAAAATCATTCACCTTCACAGAAAGTTGGTTTGTTTTTTTGAAACAAACATAGAGGAACTTACCTTATTTTATTTTATTATTTTTTTTGAGATGGAGATTCACTCTTTTGCCCAGGCTGGAGTGCAATGGCATGATCTCAGCTCACTGCAATCTCCACCTCCTGGGGTCAGGCAATTCTCTTGTCTCAGCCTCCTGAGTAGAGTAGCTGGGACAACAGGCGGCCACTACCACACCCAGCTAATTTTTGTATTTTTAGTAGAGACGAGGTTTCACCATATTGGCCAGGCTGGTCTCAAACTCCTGACCTCAAATGATCCAGCCACCTCGGCCTCCCAAAGTGCTGGGATGACAGGCGTGAGCCACCATGCCCGGCTGGATTGTTTTCTTTAAAGCGGTTACTTTTCTGTTATGTGACTCTTACCTCAATACTAATAATCTTTAAAAGACAGAAGGTATACATTTTGCAAAGCAAACCTAAATCAAAAGATTTTTTTTTAAGTCGTAACCTCTGACAAAAACGTTAATTAACCTGTATTAAGAACCTACTCTAGGCAAGAAAGACCCTGTGCTAAAAACTTTCCAGTAAACAATAGACATAATATGTAAATTATGATAGTATGCTAGAAGGTGATAGATACTATGAGGAAATAAGTAGAATAAGGTCAAAAGGAATAGAAGAGACAGAGGGGCAGGGAGCAGAATTTGAAACAGTGGTCCTGGAAATCATCATTAAGAAGGCAGCATTTAAGAAAAGATTCAGCCAGGTGTGGTGGCTCACACCTGTAATCCCAGCACTTTGGGAGGCTGAGGTGGGCGGATCACCTGAGGTCAGGAGTTGGAGACTAGCCTGGCCAACGTGGTGAAACCCCGTCTCTATCAAAAATATAAAAATTAGCCAGGCATGGTGGCGCATGCCTGTAGTCCCAGCTGCTCGGGAGGTTGAGGCAGAAGAATCAGTTGAACCTGGGAGGTGGAGGTTGCAGTGAGCCAAGATGGCGCCACTGCACTCCAGCCTGAGCAACAAGAATGAAACTCTGTCTCAAAAAAAAAAAAAGGGGGATATGCTATGCACTGAAATGTAGATGGCTGAAGCAGGTTTGAAAGAGGGATGGGGAATGAGAGGAGGAGAAGAGGATAGCTGTGACAAGCAGAAGTTCTGTTTGGGACAGGTTGCATTTGAAATGTCTATTAGAAAACGAGGTGGAGGTAGCTCATAGAACTGAGGTGATTTTTGTAAGAATTGAGCCACCAGTCCCTCCACCTCCTTGCAAAGCAATAATATTTAATTATGATAGTATCAGTCAAACTCAATGTTTTCCTTTTTAACACTTCCATATATGTTCCTATTTATCTTGCATTTTGAACTTCTTTTTAATTGAGGTAAAATGCTAATGCTTTCTTTTTTTCTAAAGATTGAGGTCTTTACCCTGCTCCATTGTCAAATCGTGACATGATTTTTTCCATACTTCACCTTGAGTCCCCTCTCACCTACTTTTTTTTTTTCTTTTTCTCTTTTTTTTTTTTTTTTTTTTTGAGACTGAGTCACACTCTGTTGCCCAGGTTGGAGTGCAGTGGCATGATCTTGGCTCACTAAAACCTCCATTCCCTGGGTTCAAGCAATTCTCCTGCCTCAGCCTCCCTAGTAACTGAGATTACAGGTGTGTGCTACCATGCCTGCCTGATTTTTATATTTTTAGTTGAGACAGGGTTTTGCCATGTTGGCCAGGCTGATCTAGAATTCCTGACCTCAAGTGATCCACCTGCCCGGCTTCACAAAGTGCTAGGATTACAGGCATGAGCCATCGTGCCCGGCCCTCACCTACTTTGCTAAATGGGAATATAATTTACTCCTTAACTCTTCTCTTTCTTTCACACCTTGAATCCAATCTACCAGACATTTTGGCCAATGTGTGTTACTCTTTTTTAAAAAAAAGATGTTACTGCAATTTACTGTTATTTTTAAGAAAGCTATCACTACATATCTTCCAACAATTATGTTAAAAGAGTCCACAAATGGTGATTGCCAAGGTGTAATTTCCAAGACTTGTAGATCTAGCCAAGTGAAGTATGACATCTCCGAAAGGAACCTGGACTATGGCCTATCTGAAATATGTTATATACCTGGATTCATTTCTTAGGGCTGTTGTAACAAAGTACCAGAAATTTAGTGGCTTAAAACAACAGAAGTTTATTCTCTTGCAGTTCTGGAAGATAAAAGTCCAAAATCAGCAGGGACATCTTTCTCTGAAGGTGCTATGAGAGGATCTTATGTTCCTCTTCCATATATGTCTGTTTTTAAAGTTCCCTTATGTTATGAGAACACAAGTCATTTAATTTAGGACATACTTTAATCTCATATGGCCTCACCTTAACCTCATTACATCTGCAAATACCCTATTTCCAAATAAGGTCACATTCACAGGTGTCAGGGGTTAGGATTTCGGATATCTTTTTGTAGGGACACAGTTGTCAATCCATAACAACAACAAACCTCAGTTATTCATTCATCTATTCACTAAAAATAGTACCTGTGCTTGGCACACTTGCAAATACTAGAGATACAAGCATGAACAAGATGACGTAGTTCTTGCCCTCAGAAAGCCTGTAATCTAGTGTGGGAGGCAGATACTTGCAGTTCAATATGGTAAAAGAGAAGAACTGAGGCTGGGCGCGGTGGCTCACGCCTGTAATCCCAGCACTTTGGGAGGCCGAGGTGGACAGGTCACTTGAGGTCAGGAGTTCAAGACCAGCCTGGGCAACATGGTGAAACCCCGTCTCTACTAAAAATACAAAAATTAGCCAGGCATGGTAGTACATGCCTGTAGTCCCAGCTATTTGTGAGGCTGAGGCAGGAGAATCGCTTGAACCCAGGAGGCAGAGGCTGCAGTGACCAGAGATTGCGCCACTGCACTCCGGCATGAGCAACAGAGGAAGACTCTGTCTCAAAAAAAAAAAAAAAAAAAAAAAAAGAGAGAGAGAGAACTGGCCAAGCATGATGGCTTGCACCTGTAATCCCAGCTACTTGGGAGGCTGATGCAGCAGGAAGATCACTGGAGCCCAGGAGTTCAAGATCAGCTTTGGCAACACCATGAGACCCCCATCTCAGAAGAACATGAAGGAGAAGGAGGGGAAGCAGCAGAAAAAGAAGGAGAAAGAGAAAAGGAGGAAGAGGAGGAGGAGCAGGAGGAGGAACAACTGAGTAATATGGGAATTCAGAGATGCAACACTTAACTCAGCCTGGAAAGCCAGGCTGGCCTTACCACTTTCTGAAGTAAGCGATATCCAAACTAAGACCTAGATGATGGCATGGGAGATACAGGGAAGAAGACTCCAAGCAGAGGGATTACATTTGTTGAAGTCCAGATGTTAAAGAAATCATGCAGCTGGGCGCAGCGGCACATGCCTGTAATCCCAGCACTTTCGGAGGCCAAGGTGGGTGGATCGCCTGAGGTCAGGAGTTTGAGACCAGCCTGGCCAACGTGGTGAAACCCCATCTGTCTCTACTAAAAATACAAAAATTAGCCAGGCGTGGTAGCGCATGCCTGTAATCCCAGCTACTGAGGAGGCTGAGGTAGGAGAATCACTTGAACCTGAGAGATGGAGTTTGCAGTGAGCCGAGATCATGCCATTGCACTCCAGCCCAGGCAACAAGAGAGAAACTCTGTCTCAAAAAAAAAAAAAAAAAAAAAAAAGGTATAATAATTAGCTTGGGGTGGTGTCATGCCAGCTACTTGGAGGGCTGAGAATTGCTTGCACCTGGGAGGTGGAGGTTGCAGTGAACCGAAATCGGGCCAGTGCACTCCAGCCTGTGTGACAGAGTGAGACTCTGTCTCAAAAAATAAAATAAAATAAAATAAAAGATAATAATAGAGTTTTAATATTAAAGACAGAATAAATCAATACAAATAATCCCAACCATTAATCTTTAGTTCAGCCAATTAGTTTCAAACTTTCTTCCACACCAAACCTCTTAAAGAGCACATTAAGATGAAACCCAATGGAGTTTTAGCTTGGGCATAAACAAGGCATCTCACAGCCAGGCAGATCAGACAGAGAGGATGAAACAAAACCTGGCCCTGCATCTACACAGCTGAATCATGGGCAGGAGGAATAAGCCCAGCTGCAAAAGCAGATATCAAACTGGTAGCCTGACGGGTGAGGCACAATGGCCAAAGGACACAGGAAGCCCAGGCGTGATTGAAGCTACTCTCTAATCAGATGGGTGGAGCCAATGGAGAGGAATCCAAGCATCTTGTCTGCCCTCCCCAGTCAGGCACACAGGCCAGCAGACAGGCAGGTAGGAGGTTATTTGTAGACAAATTGTCCATGGGTAGCAGTGGATAAGATCCAGGTTCTGTCCCAGGGAAAAGGGCTGGCAAGTGCCACATAGTATGCCAAGGCCCAGTCCCAGGCTGAGTTCAGGAGCAGTGTGCAGTCCTAAAAGGGGACTGTGCCTCTGGGTGGGAGAGCTAGGGATCAGGTAGAAGCTGGATCTCTGGGTTGGGCCAACAATAGCCAGAGAAGAGACAGATATAACTCAGGGAAACATGACTGTCAGAGGATGTAACCGGACTATCAACCTCCAAGGTTCAGTGGATGACTGGGCACCAAGGCCCACCAGAGGCACTGAGGTGGTTAATCTACTTCCTGCCTGAACTTGTTCAGATTCAGGAGCTGGAGTGGGAGGGTGGCAGCTGAAAGTGAGATGCATCAGTGGACCCAAAGGGGAGCAGCTGGGCAACATAAAGGTATGGAAACTGAGGCCGGAGGTCAATGGGGTTGAGTTATTCTGCTTGACTGTGCACCATGCCCGCTCTCTGGTGGATGTACTCATGGGAAAGAAATGACTACAGCTAATTACCTACTTGGAAGTCTAATGGAGTGACATTAAGAAACAGCCCTTCATTCCACTAACATTTATTGAGTACCTCTTATGTTCATAGCATAGTCTCTGCCTTCAAGGGTCCTACAGTAGAACAAGCATGATGGGAGATTCACAGAACTAACTCGGTGAGAAGTCCCATCCAAGTGCTGGGGAGCACAGAGGGAAAAAGAAGAACACCTAGAAGAACAGAAAAGTCTCTGAAGCTTTTTGAGAAGAGACCGTGACCATTTTTGCCTGGATAGCCCAATTCTAATTATCGCTCTATCCGAGACTTTAATTGCCTCCGGGTGATGCCAGCTGCCTTGAACGCCAGGTCTGAAGGCACAGCTGTTGCTACTTAATCTACGCCTCCCTCAACTAAGTCTCAGGTTTGTAATCTTATCACAGAGGGAGCCTAGGGTTCCATATGACAGGACTGAAAATCCCTAGCTCTGTCTCTTACTAACTAGTTATGTCTGCCTTTTTTAACCTTTCTGAACTTCAGTTTTACTCCTTATTTATATGAGAATAAAGACAACCCAAACTTCAAAGGGCTGTTTCAAGGATTAAGTGGAAGTCATGTATATGCATGGGTTTTATAAACTTTAAAGAGCTAGAAAAACATTTCTTATTTTAATGGTGTCTCAACTTGAGTCTGCACTGGGCTGCAGCCATGCCTGGGTGTGTTTGATGAACTGGTTTGTGAGGCTTCTGGTTGTCACTCTGTGTGAGGAGGAGGAAGTGGTTTGGCTCACATGCCAGAAAAAGACGCAAAGACAGCTGGGCCGCATGTGGGAAGCTTCAGATATCTATGCCTATCCTAGCTCCGCGGACGGAAGTCAGAACTCAGCAGAGAGGCCGGGCACAGTGGCTCATGCCCATAATCCCAGCACTTTGGGAGGCCAAGGGCGGCGGATCATCTGAGGTCAAATGTTTGAGACTAGCCTGGCCAACATGGCAAAACCCTGTCTCTACTAAAAATACAAAAAAATAAATAAAAATTAAAAAATAACCTAGGCATGGTGGCACGCGCCTGTAATTCCAGTTACTTGGGAGGCTAAGGCAGGAGAATCACTTGAACCTAGGAGGCGGAGGTTGCAGTGAGCTGAGATTGTGCCATTGCACTCCAGCCTGAGTGAGACTCTGTCTCAAAAACACACACACACAAAATAATAACTCAGCAGAGAGAGGGGCTCCTCACTGTTTTCACAGGGGGATGTTACCACCACCGCTTTTGGGCCTCCTGACAAACCAAGATGCAGAAAGGGAGGTGGGGGTGGAGGGACATGCTCTCTTCCCAGCACAGGGAGAATTCCAGAACGTTTGTCACTGTTTAATCACCTGAAGAGTCTCCTCACCAGGAGAACACATTCTTGATGCAAATACAGCATATAAGGTGTCTGCTGTACCTCCCCCTGGGGGGAGGTGACCTGGAGACATTGCCAGGTGACCTGGAGACATTGCCAATGTTGGGGAAATGGGAAGTGTAACAGGAGTACTTGTGAGTTGCTACAAATGCTCCTGGGGACAAAGTCTCAGGGGCAAGGGTCAGCAATGACAGGCCATTGCCCCTAAAATGACCCCAACAGTGACACTCACGGGTGGGTAAGGCCTGGAGAAACTCGGCCACATGACTCTTCTGTCAGGATGAGTGTTAGATGCCATGTGAGTTCCCATGCCAGTAGCTGCTATTTCCAGTTGTTTCAATTGCTTCATTCGTTCAGGGAACCCGAGAAGGGAGATGTGTTACCCAGCGATGCTAGAAGCTGGTTCTCAACAAAGACCACCCAGAAGTGAGCAGAGGTATTGGAAAGTACCTTATGTGTGCTTTCAACAAATGCTGCTTAAAGCTGCTGCAGTGTCCATTAAATCATTGCTCTTGGCTCTCATCTCGGAGTTTTCCAATGCTGAGGGAATGCAGACAGAAGGATGTGTAAGATTATGACACAGGAGCTGCATGGTGAGGCGGTAAAGGAGGAGAGAGGAGCAACAATTGTGCACCCTGTGAAATGTTCCCCCCGCCCCGCTTTTTTTTTTTTTTTTTTGAGATAGAGTCTTGCTCTGTCACCCAGGCTGGAGTGCAGTGGTGCAATCTCAGCTGACTGCAGCCTCCACCTCCCGGGTTCAAGTGATTCTCCTGCCTCAGCCTCCTAAGTAGCTGGGATTACAGGCACACGCCACCATACCCAGCTGATTTTGTATTTTTAATAGAGATGGGAGTTCACCCTGTTGACCAGGCTGGTCTCGAACTCCTGATCTCAAGTGATCTGCCCACCTTGGCCTCTCAAAGTGCTGGGATTACAGGCATGAGCCATTGCACCTGGCCAAAATGTCCCTTTTAAGTGGAGATGGAGTTGGGGGACAGTGCAGGGAGCTGGGGGCAAAGGTGAGTCAAAGAGAACAAAATGCCCCCACTAAAGATATGGCAGGAAGTCTGGCCAAGGGTAGGGACATTGGCTTTTTTTCTCTTTCTCTGCAGCCCACCACCATTAAGTCTAGAATTCTGGATTCAGCATCTTTAGAGGAGACTCAGATGTGCCCAGCATTGGACACCCCATACAGATGCCTGCATTCACTCAACAAGGAGAGAGTAAATAATTCATCCAAGGTCTGCCAAGACAGCTCTCTGGCACCATAATGCTTTCTGAGGTTGAAGGTTAGCTCTTGCCAGACAGGGAGGAGCCCAGCAAACAACAGGGGTCTCCTGAGCAGTATGGAATCTCTGTACAAATGCCAGCTCACAGCCACTCTGACTTGTCCAGCAGTGCCCTGGGCCCCTGCAGTATGCCTCGGACTAGCTTCATCCAGCAAATTGCTCCCTCTGACAGAGTCTGCCATTCCCCAGCCCATACTGAGTGTCAGTCATGGGCCTGAGTGAAAGAGACATGACTGCTGACTGCCTTGGAAGAGCCGGCTTAGGACAGGTTAGGGTGGGAGGGCAGTGGATCCATGGGTCCCCAAATGGGTAGTGAGTAGCCAACTGGTGAGCAGACAGGTGAGGGTTTGGGGAGAGAGGGACATTTCCTAGAGGTAGAGTTATTTAAGCAGAGTTTTAAATAGTAAGTTGGAGCTCACCAGGCAGGAAAGGAAATTAAAAGGAACAGCTAGAGTTCTGTTAGAGCTTAGTATATGCAGGCATTGTGTAAAGGGCATTTCAGAGAGAGAGAGAACAGCTGGTGTGAAGTCTTAGAAATGTGAGAGTGCATGCTATAAGGATAGGCTAATTCTTGTAAAAAATTTACTTTTATAGATTTAGGGGGTGCAAGTGCAGTTTTGTTACATGAATGTATTACATAATGGTGAATGCTGGACTTTCAGTGTAACCATCACCCAAATCGTGTATATTACACCCATTAGGTAATTTCTCATCCCTCACCTCCCTCCCACCCTCCCACATTTCTGAGTTTCCAATGTCAATTATTTCACTATGTCCACGTGTATATATATACATAATTTAGCTCCCACTCATAAGTGGGAACATGCAGTATTTGACTTTCTTAGTTATTTCACTTAAGATAATGGCATCCAGTTCCATCCATGTTGCTCTAAAACATGATTTCATTCTTTTTTATGGCTGAGTAGTATTCCATGGTGCAGATTATACACACTCACACACACATCTCACATTTCCTTTATCTAATCGGAATAGGCACATTCTACGTATTTGCCTATACACAGGTGAATTCTGTGTAGATAATGTTTAGTGTACTGTGGGAGTTGTAAAAAGATAAAGCTACAAAGGAAAGTTAGAACTGAAAAGGCCTCACAAATTTAAATATATATATTTATGCATAAGTCTGGAAAGATATATGGCAATATGTTAGCATTGATTTTGGTGATGAAGACTGGAGAGATTCATTTTTACTCTTTCTATTCTGCATTTTCTTTTTTATTTTTTTTCACCAATAAAAAGAAGAGGTTGAGGAGGTGGGTGGTCTGAATACCATTCCAGAAAGTATGTGCTTCACGCTGCAGGCACTGGGGAGCCACTGAAAATTCTTAACCAGAAGACCGAGGCAACCAGGCAGGAGCCATCAAGAGCTGCTTACATGGGAGGCCCTCAGTGACACACTTGCTCCTACTTCCCTGGGACTATCTTCCTCATACCACCTGCAGACCCAGAAGTCAAGCCTGTAGGATGAAACCTGTCCATCCACGAGATGGGAAGCTGCCAGTAATGAGCAAAGAGGCACACTCATTTTGAGTGCTTTTCTCTGCCCACTCAGAACTCCTCAAAACTTGACAGCGGGCACAAAACAATCTGGCTCTGCCCCAAGCACAAAGACCAGGGGGAAAGGACAGGTGGCAAAGCATTCACAAAAGCTAGGGGGAGAAAAACCAGATTGGTTTTTTCCCTACAACGTAGGAGCTTTTATTACTAGAAAATAAAATCCTGTCTGAGCAAATGCCAGGAAAACGATTAAGGGCTCAATTTAGATTGGGAGGCTTGGCTGGGCACTGCTGAGCAGGGAGCTAAACAATGTCAACCCCACTCTCTGTGCACATCACGTTTGGGGTGAGTGGCCCGAGCCCCAGCCAGGCCTTTCACTGCCAGTTTTGTAGAATTACAGTCAAGCTTTGGCCACTTGGTTTCAGTTAAAAGGATTGTGTGGAAGGAAGGATAAAAGCCTCTTGCGTGCGCAGACCAGCTATTGCGTCTGAGGTCTAAGAGGAAATGTAGCCAGGGTGGTGCCAGGCCCTGCAGAAACCCTTCTTCCCTGTGGTTCTCAGGCTCTCCAGCCTGACCCAGAAAGGACAGGAGAGGTATAGGAGCATGGGCTGGCTTTGGAGTCAGACAGGCCCGGGTTGGAGTCCCCATTCTACTACTGCCTGTGGGGCCTGTAGGCAAGATTTTAACTTTTCTTTTTTTTTTTTTTCTTTTTTTTAATTTTTAGACACAGTTTTGCTTCTGTTGCACAGGCTGGAGTGCAATGGCGTGATCTCGGCTCACTGCAACCTCTGCCTCCTGGGTTCAAGCGATTCTCCTGCCTCAGCCTCCTGAGTAGCTGAGACTACAGGCGTGTGCCACTACGCCTGGCTAGTTTTAGTATTTTTAGTAGAGACGGGGTTTCACCAAGTTGACCTGGTTGTTCTTGAACACCTGACCTCAGTTGAGCAGCCTGCCTCAGCTTCCCAAAGTGCTGGGATTACAGGCATGAGCCACCATGCCTGGCTGGCAAAATTTTAACTTCTCTGAGTCTGGTGTCTTCATCAATAAAGTGAGGATAATAACGCTTAGAATTATTATGGGAATAAAATAACATGATATATGTAAAGCACCAATAAAGTAGATACTTGGTCACTGGTAGCTTCTTTCTATCCCTTTTTTCCCTCCAAGACCTCCTAAGGGAAAGAATTATAATGCAATGGTAAAGACATGAGATTAGAGTTTGAGAAACTAAGGTTCTAGTCCAACTACTAATGAGCTGTGTAACTTTGAGCAAATCACTGTCTCCCTGGGTTCACTTTCTCCCACTGAAAAATTTTGGATTAAATAATCCCTAAGGGCTCCTCTATCTCTGACTTTCAATATTAATTATAATTACTATCATGAAATAGTTGCTGTGTGCCAGACATGTTGGTTAGCAATGCACATACATTATCTTATCAAGTACTATCTTTAGTTTACAAGTGAAGAAAATGAGCTTTAAAGGGGCTGAAGAACTTGTCCCAGATTGTATAGCTAGTAAGGACAGGCCAAGAGGTGCTTGCTCTGACTTATTTGTTTTAAAAAAAAAAACTAACTTAGCCTCAGGGTTCCAAGTCTTTGCACTAAACAGGTAATAAAATCAAACCACTCTGCAGGTTCTAGGTCAGGTTTAAATGGCTACCAATTCTTGAAACTGTAACTGGGAATTCAGGCCTGAGGAATATTGATCACTTGTTGCAGTGTGAAACAGCCCCAACAGAGGAGACACTCATATAGAGGGTAAGAAAAAGGTGCTGCAAATTGGCATTCCTGCGACTTGAGTCTGACTGGCAACAAGAAGACTCAGGAAGACATATCAAAGCCCAGCGGTCATGACCAGGCCAGGGAGCCCAGGGCTGAAGAAGTGAACTATTGCTAAGCCCTATATCAGTTGTCTATTGTTCCATTTTAAACCAAAACTTGATGGTTTAAAACAACATACATGGCTAAATGCAGTGGCTCACACCTGTAATGCCAGCACTTTGGGAGGCTGAGGAGGGCACATCACCATCACTTGAGGTCAGGAGTTCAAGATCAGCCTGACCAACATGGCGAAACCCCATCTCCATTAAAAATAAAATTAGGCAGGTGTGGTGGCACATGCCTGTAATCCCACCTACTTGGGAGGCTGAGGCAGGAGAATTGCTTGAACCCAGGAGGCAGAGTTGCAGTGAGCTGAAATTGTGCCACTGCACTCCAGCCTGGGCGATAGAGCAAGACTCTGTCTCAGAAAAATAAATAAATAAAAATAAAACAACAAAGATGTGTTATTTCTAGGCTGGGAGCAGTGGCTCACGCCTGTAATCCCAGCACTTTGGGAAGCCGAGGTGGGCAAATCACGAGGTCAGGAGTTCGAGACCAGCCTGGCCAACATGGTGAAAACCCGTCTCTACTAAAAATACAAAAATTAGCCAGGCATGATAGTGGGCGCCTGTAATTCCAGCTATTTAGGAGGCTGAGGCAGGAGAATCACTTGAACCCAGGAGGAAGAGGTTGCAGTAAGCCAAGATCATGCCACTGCACTCCAGCCCAGGCAACAGTGCGAGACTCCATCTCAAAAAAAAAAGATGTGTTATTTCTTACAATTTTGTGGGTTGGCTGGGCTCAGATGGGCAGTTCTTTAGTCCCATGTAATGCCAGCTGGGTTCACGCATGTGACTACATTTAGCTAGGAACTCAGTGAAGTTAGAACATCAAAAATCGCTTCACTCTCATGTCTGGCAGTTGGTGCTGGCTATTGTAAGAATTAAAGAAAGAGGAAAGAAACATGAAAGGTGGCTCAACAGTCAAGGACAGGCTTATTTTAGAGAAAACAAACTTGAGAGGGGCTTCTGGCCAAGTTAGGTCAAAGGCACACTCTCTTACAGATTAAGAGTTTTTAAGGATTCAAGGCAGGAGAATTTTTCAGAGGCTTGGACTGCTTCTGTGTCTCTTTGTTGTGCTTATCTGGGAGGGAGAGTTTTGTGTCTGTTCCCGTACATCTTCCTGCAGCTGCAGGCATACATCCGAGTCTGCTTTTAACTTCCCTATCTTAGTGCACCTGAAGGGAAAGGAATGTGCTTATTAAGGCCCACAGTTTTACTGGGACCCACTGTATGAGGGTGAAGCTTAGCTTGGCAGTTACCCAAGAGACTTCCCTCTAACCTCCCTCTGTGCCCGAGCTGTCTTATCTGTGTTTTACTATCTGCTCTTTTTGGCTGCTTGTTGTTAGAAGAGAAGTGAGTTCCTTGAAATGCGTAAGGCTGGAAAGGGAGCTGGAACTTAAAGTGGTGGTGTTTGTCTGAGATGACAGTGCTCCTGCTCTGTCAGCTATCAGCTGGGACACCTCAGTTGTCTGCCACATAGTCTTTTATCCTCCAGGGTCTTTTTCTAAATGGTCTCTCCACCAGGATAGCCTGGCCATCTTTACACGGCAGGTGGCTTCCAAGAGAGCAAAATCAGAATTAGGTCAATAGACAAAGAATCAACTGGATTTATTTATACTAGCAATGAATGCTTTGAAACTGAAATTTTAAAAACAGTACCACTAACATTCCAAAATATGAAATACTTAGGCATAAGCTACCCTACAAAATACTAACGAAAGAAATTTTAAGAGGTAAATCACGTTCATAGATTGGAAGACTGGATGTTGTTAATATAACAGTTCTACCCAAATTGATCTGTAGATTTATGAAAATCCAGACATTATTCTCATCAAGGGGGCAAGTTGTTATAGACATTTACAAGCTGATTCTTAAAAAGGCAGAGGAACTAGAAGAGCCAAACCAACTTTGAAAAATAAGAACAGCAAGTATTTAAACAAATAGACACTACTGAGCAATACAAATAATTGAAAGACTAAGTACACAACTTGAATGAATCATAAAGTCATTCATTATTCTAAGTGAAATAAGCTAGACTCAATTATTATTATTATTATTATTATTATTATTATTATTATTATTAAGATGGAGTTTCACTCTTGTTGCCCAGGCTGGAGTGCAATGGCGTGATCTCGGCTCACTGCAACCTCTGCCTCCTGGGTTTAAGAGATTCTTCTGCTTCAGCCTCCCGAGTAGCTGGAATTACAGGCGTCCACCACCATGCCTGGCTAACTTTTTTCAGATAGAGTCTCACTCTGTTGCCCAGGCTGGAGTAAGTGATGCGATCTCGGCTCACCGCAACCTCCGCCGCCCTGGTTTAAGCGATTCTCATGCCTCAGCCTCCTGAGTAGCTGGGATTACAGGTGCCTGCCACCAAAAAATAGCTGGGTATGGTGGCACATACCTGTAATCCCAGCTACTCAGAAGGCTGAGGCAGGAGAATCGCTTGAACCAGAGAGTTGTAGGCTGCAGTAGGCCGACACTGCACTCCAGCCTGGCGACAGAGTGAGACTCCATTTGAAAAAAAAAAAAAAGAAAAAAGAAAAAAAAAGCTTTGTATTTTTAGTACAGACAGGGTTTCACCATGTTGGCCAGCTAGTCTCGAGCTCCTGTCCCCCTGATCTGCCCACCTCAGCCTTCCAAAGTGCTGGGATTACAGGCGTGAGCCACCACACCTGGCCAAAATTTAGGTACTGTATGATTCCATTTATATGTCATTGGGGAAGAGGCAAAAATATAAGGACTTACTATAATCAAGACCATGTGGCCAGGCACACAGGTTCATGCCTGTAATCCCAGCACTTTGGGAGGCGGAGGCGAGAGGATCACTTGAGGTCAGGAGTTCAAGACTAGCCTGGCCAGCAATGGTAAAACCCCGTCTCTACTAAAAACACAAAAAATTAGTTGGGTGTGGTGGCATGCACCTGTAGTCCCAGCTACTCAAGAGGCTGAGGCAGGAGGCTTGAACTTGGGAGGCAGAAATTTCAGTGAGCCAAGATAACGCCACTGCACTACAGCCTGGGCAACAGAGCAAGACTCCAACTCAAAAAAAAAAAAAAAAAAAAAGACCATGTGATATTGGGTATAAGATACATAGAGAGGCCAGAAGAGACCTAAACACATGGTCAATTGATTTTTGACAAAGGTGCAAAGGCAACTAAATAAAAAAGTGATAGACTTTTTGGTAACTGGTGCTGGAACAATTGGACATAAATATGCAAAAGCATGAATCTTGACCTATGACTCACACCTTATAAAAAATTTTTAAAAATGGATTATAGATTTAAATGTAAAAGGTAGAATTAGAAAACTTTTAGAGGAAAATATAGGAGAAAATTTGTATAATCTCGGATTAGGCAAGGAGTTTTTAGTAGGACAACAAAAGCACACTATGAATAAGTTAAACTTAACATTTTTTGCTCTATTAAAGACATTGGGCCGGGCACAGTGGCTCATGCCTGTAATCCCAGCACTTTGGGAGGCAGACATGGGTGGATCACTTAAGGTCAGGAATTCGAGACCAGCCTGGCCAACATGGTGAAATCCTGTCTCTACTGAAAATACAAAAATTAGCTGGGCATGGTGACACGTTCCTGTAGTCCCAGCAACTTGGGAGGCTGAGCCAGGAGAATCGCTTGAACCTGGGAGGCGGAGGTTGCAGTGAGCGGAGATCACACCACTGCACTCTAGCCTCAGCAACAGAGCAAGACTCCATCTGGAAAAAAAAAAAAAAAAGACATTCTAGAGAAGACAAAAATATAGAGGTACAGAATAGATCAGTAGTTGCCAGGGGTTAAGGATTGACAGAGGGTTTGACTACAAAGAGGATGCATAAGGGAATTTTAGGGAATAAGATCACTATTTATATTCTGGTTGTATAAGTAGTTACACAACTCTATGTATGTGTCAAAATCACAAAATTATACGATAAAAGAGTAAATTTTACTGTGTTGAAATTTAAAAATAGGACAGACACAGTGGCTCATGCCTGTAATTCTAGAACTTTGGGAGGCCAAGGTGGGTGGATCACCTGAGGTCAGGAATTTAAGACCAGCCTGGCCAACATGGAGCAACCCCATCTCTACTAAAAATTCAAAAATTAACCAGGCGTGGTGGCAGGGGCCTATAATCCCACCTCTTGGGAGGCTGAGGCAGGAGAATCGTTTGAACCCAAGGGGCAGAGGTTGCAGTGAGCTGAGATCATGCCACTTCACTCCAGCCTGGGTGACAGAGTGAAACTCCATCAGAAAGAAAGAAAGAAAAAGAAAGAAAAGAAAGAAAAGAAAGAAAGAAAGAGAGAGAGAGAGAGAGAGGGAGAGAAAGGAAGGAAGGAAGGAAGGAAGGAAGGAAGGAAGGAAGGAAGGAAGGAAGGAAGGAATTTAAAAATAAATAACATATAAAACTCAGCCATAAAAAAAATCTAGTCGCGCCCAGCGTGTTGGCTCACACCTGTAATCCCAGCACTTTAGGAGGCTGAGGTGGGCGGATCACAAGGTCAGTAGTTGAAGACCAGCCTGGCCAACATGGTGAAACGCTGTCTCTACTAAAAATACAAAAATTAGCTGGGCATGGTGGTGCATGGCTGTAATCCCAGCTACTCCAGAGGCTGAGGCAAGGGAATAGATCAAACCAGGACCCGGAAGATGGAGGTTGCAGTGAGCCGAGATCGCACACTGCACTCCAGCCTGGGCTACAGAGCGAGAGTCTGTCTCAAAAAAAAAAATCTAGTCAATATTCCTCCAGACCCACCCTGGAGTGGATACCAAGGATCATCCCCATAACAAATTTTTTTAAATGTTCAACCTCCTCATTAATTAAAAAATGATAATTTAATCAAAGCAATACCATTTGCCTCCCCATTATATAGATTTCAAAACTTGTAATAATACCCAGTATTGGCAAAGGTATGATAAAGTGGGTACAATCAAATGCAATGAGTAGGCATGTGAATTGGTACAGCTGTTTTGGAAGGCAATATGGCAACACGGATCAAAAGTGTTCCTTACTTAAGTGTTCTTACTTCTTGGAAAAATGAAGCCACTTCTAGGACTCAATCGTCATGAAATAATCGGAGATTCTGATGAGGATCATTATCTTTTCTGCATTGAAATACTGTCTCCCTCATCACAGGGATAGACGTGCAGCGGGTCCCAAATAAATGCTGCTAACTATCTGGATGGCAACTGACTTCTATACAACATCTTGCTTCCAGCCAGGAGTCTGGTTGGAAGAGAAGCCTTCTACCTCCTGGGCCTGTTTGGTCAGGATGCTGCCTTCTGTGTGTCTTTCATTGTGAATGACTAAAGTGACAATTATATGCCCAATAATTTAATAAGCAATACTTCTTACCATACCCACAGAGAGAGTAGGGGTTCCTTTTCCAGACTGACTACCTCGTGAAAAAACAGACCCAGGAGACCAGACGAGATAGAATCAAAGAGGCAAGAGAGTGAGCTCAGTAGATGCTGAGAACTGCTGGGAAAGCCAGAGAATTCAGGCTGCGAGGCTGTCCAGCCTGAGCCCAGGCTACACTGACAGACTCAGACAAAAGCTGATTTCTAAGGAGGCCTGTGAATTCAGGAAGATGGCCCAGCTTGACTCAACGTTCAAGAGAGAAGAGAAACATCCTGCTGAGCAGCCAGAGAAAAAAGGGCTTAGCTGAGAAATGCCAGGCACTAGCTTTTGAATCACTGGGAAAACATGGTCACTTTAAGATGAAGAAAGACCCTGACACAGGACCTAGGGTCTAGGCCTTATCCTCAGGCCCCACCCGCAATCCCCATCTGCTCACAACAGCTATGCTCTTTGTTCTCAGTTAATGTTTTTTTTTTTTTTTTTTTTTTTTTTTTTTGGAATGGAGTCTCACTATGTCGCCCAGACTGGAGTGCAGTGGCACGATTTCAGCTCACTGCAAGCTCTGCCTCCCGGGTTCACACCATTCTCCTGCCTCAGCCTCCCGAGTAGCTAGGACTACAGGCGCCCGCCACCACACCTGGCTAATTTTTTGTATTTTTAGTAGAGACAGGGTTTCACCATGTTAACCAAGATGGTCTAGATCTCCTGACCTCATGATCCGCCCTCCTCGGCCTCCCAAAGTGCTGGGATTACAGGTGTGAGCCACCGCGCCCAGCCTGTTCTCAGCTAATGTTTTATTAATTCCTTTGCCGTATGCTGTTATATGGACACTGCAAATCCTCGTCCCAATCCTGGCTGTTTAAACAACTGCCTCTGCCCTGGCTGTGGTGCTCCAGAAACCTTCTCAGTCCTGATGTCTGGGCTCTTTCCTCTGCCCACAGGCTCCCAGGCCCCACCCTACCCACCGACTCCTTCCCTGCACGTGCACACACACACACCTCTTATTCCCTTAGCAGTTACAATAGGCACTCTGAGGCCTTAGTCCATGAGACTAAGTTATTAAGGAAACAGGGAATCTTTTCATATTATTGTCTCAAGTTGGAGAACTTTTTTTTTTTTAGAGACAGAGTCTTGCTTTGTCACCAGGCTGGAATGCAGTGGCGCAATCTCGGCTCACTGCAACCTCTGCTTCCTGTTTCATGCAATTCTTCTGCCTCAGCCTCCCAAGTAGCTGGGAATACAGGTGTGCGCCACCATGCCCAGCTAATTTTTGTCTTTTTAGTAGAGATGGAGTTTCACCATGTCGGCCAGGATGGTCTCGATCTCATGACTTCGTGATCTGCCCACCTCAGCCTCCCAAAGTGCTGGGATTACAGGTGTGAGCCACCACACCCGGCAAGTTGGAGAACATTTAATTCAGTATGCTGACTCTAACAAGTGACCATTTCTAACATTGAGTGAGCACTCACTGTATTCTAGGCGCTGTGCCAAGTACTCTACGTGCATTATGAATTATTACAATTTAATCCACGCAGCAACTCTGTGAGTTGGGAACTGGTACTATCATGGTTAACATACCCATTTTGTACATGAGGAATTGTGGGCTCAGAAAGGTTAACCAATGTTCCCTGGACAATGGGGTTAATAAACAAACCAAAGCCATAACTTTGAACTCTTTCATTTAGCAAGTATTAACATTGAGTTCCTCCCATGTGTCAGACACTGCTCTGCCAGGCACAGGCACTAGGCTATATTGGTAGACAAGACAGACTTAGCCACCACCCTCAAGAAACCCAATATCTAGCAGATTAGGTAAACCTTAGGCCTCTACAGCTGCCCTAATTGGCCACAAAGCCAGGATTCAACCTCATGTTTTCTACAACAAAGCCGAAACAATAACCACAACACTTCCTGCCTCTCTCTTACCGGAAATAGTCCGTCTGTGAGAAACTTGAAGTCTTGGAAGTTCTCAGGCTGAAGTCAAGCTGCATACCTGTATGACCTGATGTTGACATTGAATTAAATGCTGTGAATCAGGCTACTGGATGCGTGGAACCTTTTTAAATACTTTGCTCAAATGTCACTTTCTCAAAGTGCTTTTCTAACTACTTGCCTCCTATCAGCATGGTTAACCCATCTTTCCCTGCTCACTTTTTCATCATGCCTGATAATCTTCTTTTATAATGTATTATTTATTTTATTATTATGCCTATTGCTTAGCATGTGTTTATTTGCACTTTTTTTTTTTTTTTTTTTAGACAGAGTCTCGCTCTGTCACCCAGGCTAGAGTGCAGTGCCGTGACCTTGGCTTTCTGCAACCTCTGCCCCCTGGGTTCCTCAGCCTCCCAAGTAGCTGGGATTACAGGTATGCGCTACCACGCCCGGCTAATATTTGGATTTTTAGTAGAGACGGGGTTTTGCCATGTTGGCCACGCTGGTCTCGAACTCCTGACCTCAAGTGATCTGCCGGCCTCGGCCTCCCAAAGTGCTAGAATTATAGACGTGAACCACCATACCCAGCCCTTTGCACTTTAATATAAAGTTCCCCCAAGGGCAGGGAATCCCTGTCTGTTTTGCTCACTGATGTATCCCAGGGCCTAGACAGAGTCTGGCACACAAAAAGTACTCAGTGATGAATTTTTGTGTAAAACAATAAAGGTGAAGAGCATGTACGGGGTTAGCAGACAGATAGTGCTAATTAGATAGGAATAAAGGATAGGGAAGGAAAACTGAGCTGGGAACTGAGGATAGGAGGGAACGGGGCAGTCAACAGAGGTGTGCTGCAAGAACTGGAAGGGAGGGACCACACAGGCCCCAGCCTGGAAAACAGAAGACCCTGCAGGCGGTAGAGTGTTTATTCTTCTCTGTGCTCAGAAGCATGTCAGACATGTGAGCCAGGAAGCCAGGGTTGATCAGGAACTGTACGGCCTCCTGCACTCTGCAAGAATCCCAGGGAGTCACGGGGTCAAACGAACAGTCAGGGGTTGAGGATCAAAGCAGGCAAAGGCTGAAATCCAGGAAGTCTGAGAGAGTAAGATAATGATACCCATCCACCAAAACACAGAGAAAAGCCTAAGCCTGGGGCAGCAACAGTGGAAACTAAGGGTTCTGTCAAGTTTTCTCCCAGGAGGTGTGTAGTCCATAGGGCTGCAGGGGTGGGCAGGGAAGAGAGTATGGTTGGTGGTAAGCTACAGCTGGAGAGAGCTGATTGTGCATTATCTCCTGCCCAATTCATGTTTAGTGTCTTCACATCTGTAGCTTGAAATTGGCCATGGCAGAAGTATTTACACCATGGAAATTGGCAAATGCTATATAAGTCAGGGATTGTTGGCTTGCTTGTTGGGCAGCTGGTTATTAAATACTCACCAGCACACCACTGGCATGGTTTATTATAGAACTGAGGCTGCGGGAAGAACTCTGTTCTTGGCTGAAAAAAGAAGGCACTGGGATTGCAGGTAGGTACTTAGGCTAAGGCGTACCCCATGGAAAGACACCTATGCCCTTGGGTAACTGCAGACAGAGCAAAGAGCCAAACTTAAGAGATCCCTTCCCGGGGGTTCTTCTCTTCACTGTAGAATTTACATGGGGATTCTTTCTCTTATGTTTGGAAGCCAGAGACTCATTTGAATCCATTTATTCATTCGTTTCACAGGTACAAATAGAGGATCTGCCATGTTCCAGGTTAGTAGCTACACCACAGAGAAGACAGACTTGTTCCCGCCCTCATAGAATGGGGTGTTGCCTAGTACAGAAGTCTACAAATCACAGCCTGAGGGCCGAACGCAGCTCAGGACCTTTCAGTCAACAGTCCTCAAGTTAAGGATCGTTTTTTACATTGTTAAAGGGTTGTGAGGAAGAACAAAAGGAAGGAGGAGGAAGATGAGGAGGAGGAGAAAGGGGTAGGAGAAAGAGAAGGAGTGAGAGAGACCATGAGTGGTCTGCAAAGCTTAAAATATTTCCTATCTGGGCCTTTACAAAAAAAGTTTGCCACCTCTTGGTACAGCAAACTAGACAAACCTTACTCCTTTATAGCCACCCTAATTGGCCATTAAAAGAACAATGTTTGGCCAGGCGCAGTGGCTCACACCTGTAATCACAGCACTTTGGGAGGTTGAGGCGGGTGAGGTCAGGAGTTCGAGACCAGCAGGCGAAGTCAGGAGTTCACCTGAGGTCAGGAATTCCAGACCAGCCTGGCCAACATGGTGAAACCCTGTCTCCACTAAAAATACAAAAAAATTAGCCAGGCATGGTGGCAGGCACCTGTAATCACAGCTACTCAGGAGGCTGAGGCAGGAGAATCACTTGAACCCGGGAGGCAGAGGTTGCAGTGAGCTGAGACTGCACTCCAGTCTGGGCGACAAGAGTGAAACTCTGTCAAAACAACAACAACAACAAAAAAAAAAAAAAAACAAAAAAAAAACCCACAAAAAAACCCAATGTTTGAGCCAGGACTTCACCTGAGGAATGGACCAGGAGCAGGTCAGGTGACACTAACACAAAGAATGAAGCAGCCGGGCATGGTGGCTCACACCTGTAGCCCCAGCACTTTGGGAGGCCAGGCGGGCGGATCCCTTAAGATCAGGAGTTCAAGACCAGCCTGGCCAACATGGCAAAACTCCGTCTCTACTAAAAATACAAAAATCAGCCAGGCGTGGTGGTGGGTACCTGTAATCCCAGCTACTCAGGAGTCTCACGCAGGAGAATTGCTTGAACCTGGGAGGCGGAGGTTGCAGTGAGCTGAGACTGCACTCCAGCCTGGGCAACAAGAGTGAAACTCTGTGTCAAAACAACAACAACAACAACAAAACCAATGTTTGAGCCAGGACTTCACCTGAGGAATGGACCAGGAGCAGGTCAGGTGACACTAACACAAAGAATGAAGCAGCCGGGCATGGTGGCTCACACCTGTAGCCCCAGCACTTTGGGAGGCCAGGCGGGCAGATCCCTTAAGGTCAGGAGTTCAAGACCAGCCTGGCCAACATGGCAAAACTCCGTCTCTACTAAAAATACAAAAATCAGCCAGGCGTGGTGGTGGGTACCTGTAATCCCAGCTACTCAGGAGAATTGCTTGAACCTGGGAGGTGGAGATTGCAGTGAGCTGAGATCACACCACTGCACTTTAGCCTGGGCAAAAAAAGAATGAGGCTGGACATCTCCTGGGCTATAACTCAGTAACCAATTAGAAATATGTGTTTGCAAGTATTTGACTATGTGGACCACAGCATGAGACTGAGGCCTAAAAGTTGAGTTCCAGGAGAGAGAAGGTCAGGGGTTAGCCCAGGAACATAGGAGGGAACAAAGTCAGAGGACCCTTACTGGAGTCAGTAATGAAGGTAGAGAACAATAGCAGCAGCAAACACTTCTAGAAGGCCTGCTGTGTACCACGTGCTGTTACAAGCACGTTACTCATATTGACACATCTAATTCTCCTAACAGCCCTGTGAGCTTGGTCCTATTATCATTCCTATGTGACAGATGAGGAAACAGGTAACAAAGTCACTTGCCACCGGTGACACAGCTACTAAGTAGCAGAGCCAGGATTTAAGACCAGGTAGTCTGATTTCAGGATCCATGTTCTTAACTACTATACTACATTACATTATACTACACTACACTACAGTACAGTACACTACACTACACTACACTACACTACACTACACTACACTACACTAGACTGGTGGGGGAAGGTAGGAAAGCAGGTCTTTTTATTTCTAGTTAAGTCTTTTGCTGGGCCCTGTGACTGTGATTTGCTCCGGAGTAAAGAAGGGACTCTGTGCTTTCTCAAGAGAAGCAATTTCAAAACATATGACTCTAAGGAGCAGGTCTGATAAACTGCACTTGAGCCCAAAGGATGACCGGAGAAAAGCAGGGTACCAACCACAGTCAGGCCACCGTGCTCATTCCCCCAATCCCGTGACAAACAGGACTGAGCCTTCTCTGTGCCAGGCTCTGAGCTGGATGCTGCAGGGACAGCGATGAGACAGACTCGGCCTCGAGGGGCGGCAGCCATGAGTAAACAGGCTGTGCTTAGTAGAGTCTGGATTAAGACCCACACAGCACCCATCGGGGCTCCGTGGAGAAAGCAGCTCCAATCCCAAGGGAGCTGCACCTGTAAGCTCGAAGCCAGGTGCCAGGGAGGGATGTGGAGCATGGCCTGATCAGCATCACTTGGATGAAACTCCCTTCAGAATAGGTGACAAAAAGAAAGGGCTCCACAGACAAGTCAAGGGACCACTGGAGAGCCCAATAAACACCAATATGCAGAAGAGAGAAGCAACAGCATCAATCCCAAAGTAAGTGCTAAGTCTAAAGCCAGATAAAAGGCCAAGCAGGTGTTAGCAATGGCATAGTAGGCATCTGGGAAGGCCAGATCAGCAGCAGAAGCCAGAACCAAGCAAGCAGAAATGGAACAAGGTGACCCAGACATGTTTGTCTGGGTCTTTATGCTACACCGCCTTCCCTACCTCACAGCTTTATTCTTCATTTATCTCCCACAGCTGACTCTCTGCCAGCCTTACATATCAGGAACTTACTAACATTGGTGCCTCCTAAAACTGGGGAAGATCCATCCATAGTAAGGGGTTTTTTTTGTTTGTTTGTTTGTTTGTATTTTTTTTTTGAGACAGAGTCTTGCTCTGTCGCCCAGGCTGGAGTGCAGTGCATGATCTCAGCTCACTACAACCTCTGCCTCCCAGGTCCAAGTGATTCTCCTGCCTCAGCCTCCCAAGGAGCTGGGACTACAGATACCGCCACCATGCTGGCTAAATTTTTTTATATTTAGTAGACACAGGGTTTCACCATGCTGGCCAGGCCAGTCTCAAACTCCTGACCTCAGGTGATCTGCCCGAATCGGCTTCCCAAAGTGCTGGGATTACAGGCATGAGCCACTGTGTACAGCAAGAGTTAGGTATTATCTGCTAATGCTCCCCCTACCTCCTCTTCCCACCAGCCAGCTGACTTTCCCAAGATGAGCTAATGGCCTTCCTTTAAAAGAAATAGTGTCAGGCTCTTTTTCTTACTCACATTTCTCCCTAGCATCATTCCATCCAGAGCTTAAGGTTGCTGGTGACCTGGTGGTATTGGTGACTTCACCATTCTCCCTCTGGGAAATGAAGTGACTCAGCAGTCACTAAGGCAAAGATAATAGTGTCATCAACGGTCCTTTGCAGAGCAAAGAAATGTCAGGGTTATTGGGTGTCTGAATAGAGCTGGAGGTCCTAGGGTTAACATAGCAAGAAAAAATGACAGCGTAGAGTTGCAGGCTGTTCCAACAATTATCAAGTTCCCAGGAGCAACTCTTAATAAAGGCTTGCTGACTATTCTGGCAATAGGAAGGGTGGTGTGCTAGACTACAGTTCTTCCTTCCTGATTTCCAACATACCAACCGACATGCCTGTGGATGCAGTTGCTGGTGTGCTATCATATTGGACATCTGTAGGATTATTTGCCCCAAATCCTCTCCACCTAGAAATTACTCACCCCACCCCTGACCACATGGCATGTTTGTTTATTTATTGAGATGGATTTTCACTCTTGTTGCCCAGGCTGGAGTGCCGTGGCGAGATCTCAGCTCACCCCAGCCTCCGCCTCCCAGGTTCAAGCGATTCTCCTGCCTCAGCCTCCAGAGTGGCTGGGATTACAAGCATGCACCATCACGCCCAGCTAATTTTGTATTTTTAGTAGAGACAGGGTTTCTCCATGTTGGTCAGGCTGGTCTTGAACTCCCAAATTCAGGTGATGTGCCTGCCTCAGCCTCCCAAAGTGCTGGGATTACAGGCATGAGCCACCACGCCTGGCCCACATGGCGTGTTCTTATCTGGTCTTGTCTTCTCTCTCCATGTTTGATTAGTTAAGTTTGGGTACTTGACTCAAGGTGGGCCAATCAGAGCCTTGCTTGGGATTCTCCCGACTGGAATAAAAGAAGCAGTCTCCGTTTGGTGGTGGAAGTTGAAAGATGTAAACTTCAGGAGCTTTTATTAGCTGCATATACAACCATGAGAAGAAAGACTATTTGCAGTTAGAGAAGGCAAAAGCATAAAAAGAAGCAGAGGCTAGGGAGGTAAAAAAGAGTTATTGGCAGCATCCAGGTCTTGGGATCCAGTTGTTCCTGAGACCAAGTTGCAGCCTTGCTTCCTGCAGTTTAGTTTGCACGTATGATAAGCTACACCTGATTGTTTATTGGATTCCATGAGCAAGTACATTTACGTGTTTTGCCTAAGCTGCTTCCAGCCTGAGAGCCCTCTACTTGGTGATAAAGTGTCAGAGTCAATCTGCACTTACGATGACACTATACGGTGGCACAAAAAAAATAAAGTTCTCTAGAAGGGCCTCCTGGGAACTCCTAACTTCGCTTTCATTGTCAGGGTATGATGAAAGAGGGTGTCAGCATGCAGGGGCAGGCTGTCCCCAGTCCTGGCTGAACACACAAAACCCAACACAAGAGGAACAAGACAGTCACCACCTTCTGTGTCTTTATCTACCCTGGGCCTCTGCTTACTCTAGCATCTCTCTAGCTTTTCATTTGTTCTGCCACTCCAACTGATGTCTAGTTGGTCTGTTTCTCTAGATTCCAACTTCCTGATTCATTCCTTGCTATTTCTCCCCTTTTAACATGCCCTCCAGGTATTCAATTCCAGTGTCAGAGGCGTGTGAACCAGAGCAACTCCATCTTAAATAAGAGCTGGGTAAAATGAGGCTGAAACCTTCTGGGCTGCATTCCCAGACGGTTAAGACATTCTAAGTCACAGGATGAGATAGGAGGTCAGCACAAAATGCAGGACATAGAGACCTGGCTGATAAAACGGGTTGCAGTAAAGGTGCTGGCCAAAACCCATCAAAATCAAAATGGCATCAAGAGTGACCCCTGGTCGTCCTCACTGCTACACTCCCACCAGCGCCATGACAGTTTACAAATGCCATGGCAACGTCAGGCAGTTACCCTATATGGTCTAAAAAGAGGAGGTATGAATAATCCACCCTTTGTTTAGCATATCATCAAAAAATCACCATAAAAATGGGCAACCAGCAGTCCTTGGGGATACTCTACGGAATAGCCATTCTTGTATTCCTTTACTGTCTTAATAAACTTGCTTTCACTTCGCACTGCGGACTTGCCCTGAATTCTTTCTTGTGCAAGATCCAAGAACCCTCTCTTGAGGTCTGGATGCAGACTCCTTTTCTGGTAACACCAGCAACCTAGGTAGCCAGCAACCTAAGTTTTGCCTCTGCCAGTCAGCATTAAGGGCTGAGCCTAGGTAAGCCCAGTGAATCAGTAAATGATACATAGTATGGGAGAGTCTGGAACTGCCATCAGAGATCAGGAAAGGGAAAAATCAGTGTGGGGTACAAATGGCCTTGAATTTGGAGAGGTAGAAAGGACATTCTGATCTGAAAAACATAAACAAAGACACTGAAGCAGAAAAGGGCATAGGGACAAGAGGACTGGAAAGAAAAAGTAAGCCTGGCTGGAATGGCATGTTATCAGAAAGGAACCAACATTAGGTAAATCTGAGAGATAAAAGGGGATTAGATTACACAGCATCTTAACAACCAGACAGAGGAGGTTAGACTATTTATAGGCAAATATTACAGGTTTTTGATCAGAAAAATGATACGAGGAATATGATACTTTTGCCATGCATTTCTCACACAGGATGAGAGAGACAATATCTCCCTGGCTTACACAAAAGATGAAAGGAGGAGTGTTGCTTATTCTCTCTACCAAACACATTCTTCACTTTCCTATAGGATCTGTCATTGCTTATCTTGAGTCTTTTTGCTGTTGGCGCGTGCTGTTTTAAAACTTAGTTGTGTTCAATACAGAATTTTTTTTTTTTTTTTTTGAGACAGAGTCTCACTGTGTCGCCAGGCTGGAGTGCAGTGGCACAATCTCAGCTCACTGCAACCTCCGCCTCCTGGGTTCAAGTGATTCTCCTGCCTCAGCCTCCCGAGTAGCTTACAGGCATGAGCCACTGCACCTGGCCCAATATAGAAATTTTAAAAATGCAGCCAAACAAAATTAAAAATTAAAAGTTTCCCCAAAATTTTACATACAAAATAAGCATTAAGATATTTGTAGGCAGGCACAGTAGCTCATGCCTGTAATCCCAACATTTTGGGAGACTGAGGCAGGAGGATTATATGAGCCCAGGAGTTCAAGACCAGCCTGGGTAATGTAGTGAGACTCCCCAATCTCTACAACGAGACAGGGTCTCATTCTGTCACCCAGGCTGAAATGCAGTGGCTTGATCTTAGCTCATGGCAACCGCTGCCTCCAAGGTTCCAACTATTCTCCTGCCTCAGCCTCCTGAGTAGCTGCGACTATAGGCACACGCCACCAGGCCCAGCTAATTTTTAAATTGTTTTAGTAGAAAACAGGGTTTTGCCTGTTGGCCAGGCTGGTCTAGAACTCCTGACCTCAGGTGATCCACACCCTTGGCCTGCCAAAGTGCTGGTGTTCTGGTAGAAGGTGTCCAGGTTCTTGGGGTCTCAAACAAAGAGTTGGACAAAACTCGCAAAGCGAGGAAAGCAAAAGCAGGGATTTATTGAGAACGAAAGTACGCTCCACAGTGTGGGAGTAGGCCCGAGCATAGGTGCTCAAGAGCCTGGCTCACAGAATTTTCTGAGGTTTCAATACTCTAGAGGTTTCCCATTGCTTACTTGGCAAATATTCTATGTAAATGAAGAGAATGAAGTCAAGTCGCAGAGTCATTTACTCAGAACGCACCCTAGTGTAAATGGAGAGGGTGTTACTTGGTGTATATGATCTATGTAAAATGGAGAGGATGAAGTGAAGTTACAAAGCCATTCACATTTCTGTCATTGCCGAAGTGCTTTTATTTGATTTACTTCTAGGAAGTCAGCGTGGATCAGCCTTATGTTCCCTACGTCTTGCCTCGCTGGGATTACAGGCATGAGCCACCGCACAAGGCCAACAATTTTTTTGTTAATTAGCTGGGCATGGTGGTGCACACATGTAGTCCCAGCTATTAGGGAGGCTGAGGTAGGAGGATCACTTGAGTCCAGAAGGTTGAGGCTAAAGTGAGCCATGATCGTGTCACTACACTCTAGCCTGGGTGACAGAGACCCTATCTCGAAAAGAATGAGAGAGATTTGCACACATCATTCCAGAATGATTTATAATACAGAATATGTTCACCAACATTTTTATGTTATATAAATAATGTTATTTATATTTAGCAATATATTTTCCATTGGTTGCTTTTGAGTGGTAAATTCCTGTTATTACATTTAAAATATTTGACTCACAAAAAATTAATTAACATGTACCTTTTTAAGAATTTTATTCCATAGTTCAAACCAGCATTTTCCTAAATTTGTTCTGTGTAAGGTTAGAGTTACAAGATATTCTACCTCAAATAAGCAGGTTATGTTTAGGAAAGGCTATATCCCTTGTGGAAATTAAAGGCTTCTCAGTGTTCTCCAATTAATTGATCAAAGGTAAATGAAGTATGCTCCAGCAAATACCTTCTTAATGAAAATTCATTGATATTTGTATAATTCTGATAGAAAGTAACGGATTCAAAAACAGAGAGCTCCCCAGGTGCGGTGGCTCATGTCTGTAATCCTGGCACTTTGGGAGGCCAAGGCGGATGGATCACCTGAAGTCAAGAGTTCAAGACCAGCCTGGCCAACATGGCAAAACTCCATCTCTACTAAAAATACAAAAATTAGCCAGGTGTGGTGGCGGGCGCCTGTAATCCCAGCTACTTGGGAGGCTAAGGCAGGGAGAATTGCTTGAACCTGAGAGGTGGAGGTTGCAGTGAGGCAAGATCGTATCACTGCACTCCAGCCTGGGCGATATCCTGCACCCATGCAAATAAATGAAGGAGCTTCCATTTGCTGGGACAGTTGTGATCTCCTCATCTTCCAATGAGACCAGTAGTGGCCACATGGCCACTCTACATTCTTTTTTTTTTTTTTTTTTTTTTTGAGATGGAATCTCATTCTGTCTGTCACCCAGGCTGCAGTGCAGTGGCGCAATCTCGGTTCACTGCAACCTCCCCCTCCTGGGTTCAAGCGATTCTTCTGCCTCAGCCTCCTGAGTAGCTGGGATCACAGGCATGTGCCACCATGCCTGGCTAATTTTTGTGTTTTTTAGTAGAGACAGTGTTTCACCATATTGGTTAGGCTGGTCTCGAACTCCTGACCTCGTGATTTACCTGCCTCAGCCTCCCAAAGTGCTGGGATTACAGGCGTGAGCCACTGCGCCCAGCCACTGTACACTCTTTAGAGACCAGAATTCAAGCATCTGTGTGAGGTTGGATATGTAATTGTCAAGGTCCTTTTCAACCTTGAGGCTCTGAATTTTAATTGAGAGCATTAAAAACATCTTGTTTTAGATCCCATCACTCATTTGCCAGCATGGAGCAAGTCATCCAGGTGTCAGTTGCTTCATTTGTGAAACAAAGGGTCTTTGTCTGAGGCCAGGGTTGTCATCTGATGCTGGGTCACAATCTCTAGATCCCCTTGGGGTCCCGCCCAACAGTGACATACTCAGGCCCTATTCTTTCTCTTTATTGAGGAAGAAATAGTGTAAGCAAACAAAATCATCAAGAGTTGCTTACATATGCACACAGAGCATGCACCAAACAGCTGGAAAACAAGGAAAGTAGGTGAAAGGTGAAGTTGTTTTGCTGAATGGGTGTCAGAGGTTGGTTTACGAATCCACAGGGAGGCCCAGAGCTCCACTGACGCTAACACTTGCTCTGAAAAATCCGTTCGCAGAACTCTTAGCAGCCCCGCCTCCCTCCCCACAGCTGGCTTCTTCTAAGAGGCCTAGAGGCAACTAAAGTCTCCGTTTTGATGTTTTGTTTTGTAAGAAAACAAAGGGAAGTCTAAAAATTTAAAAAAAAAAAAAATGCTGAGGTTCAATCAGAAAGAAATTCCCCCCTGCCCCTAAGAAAAAACCTTCAGCTGTTCCAATGTAGTCCCACGAGATTGGTTTATCCGAACTCTGAGGGGTCTTGTTGTTTTGTGTGTTCCTCAGATCCCAAAGAAAACCAATTCCAGGCAGGGCGCAGTGGCTCACGCCTGTATTGCCAGTACTGTGGGAGACCAAGGTGGGTGGATCACCTGAGGTCAGGAGTTCAAGACCAGCCTGGCCAACATGGTGAAATCCCATCTCTACTAAAAATATAAAAAATTTAGCTGGCCATGGTGGCAGGTGCCTGTAGTCCGAGCTACTCAGGAGGCTGAGGCAGGGAAATTGCTTGAACCTGGAAGGCAGAGGTTGCAGTGAGCTGAGATCACACCATTGCCTGGCAACAGAGACTCCATCTCAAAAAAAAAAAAAAAAAAGAAAACCAATTCCATTTTCCTCTTTTCTTCCTGGTGTTGAATGACAAAGGGAAGCTAAAGGGTGTTTTCTTCTATCTGGCATACTTTGCAATGTAGAATAAAATAACTTTGAGCTGTGGTCACTTCTTGAAGTGACCTTCCACCCATCCTCCAGGCAAAATATCACAAAGACCAACAAAACCTGAATCTGAGAAAGACACAGAGCTGATTTCCTGGCTGACTCAACGCCCTGAGACAGGCACTTGCCTCTGAAACCTTCAGGCCTCCTCACTAACTGCAAGACCATGCTTGCTGCTCATGTTTGAATGAAGTATACAAATTCAAGCAGTCTATTATTTTTGGTGGAGTGACAAGGTCTATTGTTCCCTGGGTGCTGTGTCTCTTTCCATAGAGGCTGTAACTTTACCCTACTATAAGGTTAGTTGGTCCTGTCATTGTAATTTCCTTGTGTCTATTTTAGAGAGAACCAACCATGTTTGTGTTATGTGTAGTGTCTGAGCCAGAGAATGGCTCTCCCCAAAGCCGCAACAACCAGTGTAGGACAGTTCTTTTTTTTTTTTGAGACAGGGTCTTTGCACTGGCTGGAATGCAGTGGTGCAATCTCAGTTTACTGCAACCTCAGCCACCTGGGCTTAAGGGATCCTCCCACCTCAGTCTCCTGAGTAGCTGGAACTACAGGTACGTGCCACCACACCTGGCTTTTTTTTTTTTTTTTTTTTTAAATATAAAGACGACATTTCCCCATGTTGCCTAGGCTGGTCTCAAACTCCTGAGCTCAAAAGATCTGCCCACCTCAGCCTCCCAAAGTGCTGGGATTACAGGCGTGAGCCACTGCACCCAGCCTACGACAGTTCTTATGCCTGCTGGCTAATAAACATTCATAGCTTTAGTAGAATTTTGTCAAGACCGCACCTGGTGGAAAGGTTGTAAGGAAAGGTACACATCGCCCTCACTCACCTCTAACCGCCAGAGGCAAGATATCCAATTCATTCTGGTTTTCCTAAGACTTGCCCAGTTTTAGCAGTGAAGGTCTCATGTCCCAGGAAACCCCACAATGCCAGACAAATCAGGACATTGGTCACCCTACATATCTACCAAATAATTTAATAATTGCTGAATGCCAAATTAATTTTAGCCAGTATAAGACATCTGGTTTCCCTTAAAATAGCTTCTACCATGGAATAGGCTTACATTTCCAAAAAGGACGCAAGGAGAGATGAGATGTGGAGCCTTGCTACTCAATGTGTGGTTAAGAGATCAATGGCATTTACGCTACCCTGGAGTTCTTTCAGTTGTAGACCCTCCGGCCCCACCTCAGACCTACCGAATGAAAGTCTGTAATTTAACAGGGCCTCAAAATGAATTCTTGCACAAGGGCTCTGCTTACGTTAACATCTGTGACGCACCGGCCCAGAGGGAGATATCTCAGGGTGATTTTTAGCTGGGTCTTGAAG
This sequence comes from Papio anubis, assembly GCF_008728515.1. Classification (NCBI taxonomy): domain Eukaryota; kingdom Metazoa; phylum Chordata; class Mammalia; order Primates; family Cercopithecidae; genus Papio; species Papio anubis. The sequence goes on from NC_044988.1 coordinate 74,421,418, forward strand.
TCAGTAGGCATTAGTAGGCAGAGAAGGGTAGGAGGGAGCAGAAAACTGGAACCGGAAAACAAGCGCACAAAGGCAAAGAAAATGACAATGTGTTTATTAACCATGAGTGATTTGTTGTTTCTGGGAACGAGAGATGGGAAACAGCCTGGGAAGGCAGGTTGGTGAGAAGACTGTAGACGCCCTTAAACAGTAGACTGGAGCAGTAGCTTTGTATCTTCCCGCTCTCCTTCCTCTCAAAGCTCAGTCCTCTGCTAAACTGTTATATCTTCTGAAATTCAGAACCCTTCCCTTCCCTTGGCTCAGACTGGCAGCAACTGGTGTCCCGAGGTTCCAGTAGAGAAGAGGACGGCAGGCCCAGGAAGATCCTCCCCTAAGGAGAAATTTAGAGGCAAGCTCTTTTCTCCAGGGTCCCTTGAAGGGTCAGAGCCCTGGGCTCCTTAAGGAACTCAGTCTTTGACTGGGAAAGGCAGCAGTGAAAGGGATGCCGATCAAGGATCTCTATTTCTACCCAAAAAGTTGGCAAAATGAGGAAAAATGTGGAGCCCTGAGCAATCTCTCTTTCATTCCAGGACACAATATAAACTAATGATTACTTAACCACTTTGTGTCCCAGGTTCTGAAATCACAAAAAAGGAGCCACCCTTGTATCAACCTCTAGGTTACTAGGATTCAGTGAGTTAATGCCTGCAAAGCTCGTAGGACAGTGCCTAGATCCTACTAGGAACTCCCTAGAAGGTACTTGTAGGAGTTGGAGGCATGTTGCTGAGTGGGGAGCTGGGTGGGGCAGCCAGCTTCCAAAATGAACCCCAATGATCCCCATCTCCTGGTATTCACAACCTGGTACAGCACCCCCTACACATTGCACCAGGGTTGGTCTGTGTGATCAGTAGCATATGAAGGAGTGATGGCCTGTCACTTCTGAGATTAGGTCATTACAGACTGTGGCTTCCAGCTTAGGGTCTCTTTTTCATTTTGGGGGATGCCAATCACTTTGAGGGAAGCCAGCTGCCATGTTGCCAGCTACTCTACGGAGAGGTTCACATGGTGAGGAACTGAGGGAGACTCTAGCCAACAGCCAATGAGGAACTGAGATCTAGCAACCACGAAGTGAGTGAGCTTAGAAACAAATTCTCCAGCCCTGAGATGACTGCAGCCTGGACTGACAGCTTGACAGCAGCCTCATGAGAGGACCTGAACCAGAATTACTCTGCTAAACCCCTCCCAGACTCCTGACGCATAGAAAATGTGTATGATAATAAATCCTTGCTGTTTTAGGCGCTAAATGTGGGGGTAATCTATCATGCAGCAAGAAATAATTGAATCACTGGGCTTGGTAAAAATATACATACCATTATGGGGAAGGGTCCAAGAAAACTGGCCTAAATATGCCCAGGCTTTCCTCCACAGGTGCAAACAGGAGGTCCAGAATCTGTGCCCGAGAACAATAGCATTGAACAGAATTTAAACAGTACGGCTGGACGTGGTGGCTCACGCCTGTAATCCCAGCACTTTGGGAGGCCGAGGTGGATGGATCACTTGGGGTCAGGAGTTCGAGACCAGCCTGGCCAACATGGTGAAACCCCATCTCTACTAAAAATACAAAAATTAGCCAGGCATGGTGGCACGTGCCTATAATCCCAGCTACTTAGGAGGCTGAGGCAGGAGAATCGCTTGAACCTGGGAGATGGAGTTTACAGTCAGCCGAGATCACACCATTGTACTCCAGCCCAGGCAACAGGAGCGAAACTCTGTCTCAAGAAAAAAAAAAGAGTTTAAACTGTAGACAGTTTGCTCAAGACAGAACCAGGTGACCTGTGGCCAGCAATGGAGACTCCAACCTGGTATCACTGCTCAGAATCCACAAAAATGACCACTGACAACTCACCCAAAAAAACCTCTGCGGCAACTGCGCTAGTCCTAGAAAAAGGTCTGGTCCAACCATGCAAGACAGCAGGGCTCTGGCTTCCGCTTTGAGGCCCAGCCCATGACTTCTACTCTGAAAAGTTAGAAATAAAAGCACAGTGACTAAGGCATAGATGAGTTCTGCAGGCTGAGCCAAACCAGGAATGGATACCAAATTTATAGCATATTTTAAATCTATTAAACAAATTAATGCTTTTAACAGAAAACCCAAATGTGATATAATTATTCCATTGACAAGAAACTTTCAAGGTTTGTTTTTAAAATAACTTATAGTACACTGTTATCAAAATGGCCAGTAATGGGTCACAAGTTTATGGTTGTGTAATGAATGTGATCTTCTTATCCTGTATCTTCGTGTGAATAACCACATTTGGAAAGAACCCCAAAAGTCTAAATTTGAAATTCTTTATGAAGGAGAACTGCCACCCCCAATAATCTCTGGGAAGGAGGCTGGCAAAGAAGCCTCGTAACTCCCAGGCTATGTGATATTGAGTGAAGGAGGGTGTCCTTCGAGAAAAAAACTGGAGTCTGATTTGTACCAAAGGAAATCTAGGTATTAGAGCAGGACTGCGTGCCGATGCATCTGAGAGAGTCGCCCAGTTCTACGTACTTGCACTGAGGGGCATGTTGGCTCATAACTGGGTACACAGCTGAGCCCAAGAGATACCTGACAGCATCCCACCAGGAGGAGGAAGGCAGAAGCCAGGGATCTGAGAGGGTAACCGCCATTTGTGAAGAAGGAACTTAGCCACGGATGATACCATTCCATATCTTCCAGAATTTTCATACACATTATTGGCCCCCCTGTGAAGGAGGGAGCTATTTTTAAAAACTAGGGCTCTGAGGTTTTTGAGGAATAAGTTCCCAGATGTTTTCCAGGTCCTGAGCAGCCCTGGCCTTCAGGCTCCCCAAGGCTGCCAGTTCGCTCAACTTCATGCTGCCTTCACTGCCTGGGCTCCAGGTCCTACAGGATGAAGTGCCATGACAGTCTGCATCCCCAGGCCGTTCTTTCCACTGCACCCATGCCTCTCTCAACACCCCACAGTGGGGCAGGAAAACACAGCAATACTCGAGCTGCATAGCCAAAGCCTCAAGTGTCCAACCACCCTGTGACATATATGAGGCTGCCCTCTCCATTTATGTAACCTAATCCTCCCCATCCTCTTCTTTCCATCAGCTTCCTCTTGTGTCCTGTTCCGACCCAAGCAGAGGAAGGAGGCGCACAACGACAGAGTAAATGCTGGGGCATGGCACACAGAGCACTGGGATTGGATTCCTCAAGCTGCAAGGGACCTTGGCACTTTCTTCTTTGCCCAGTCTCTCTGTCCCCTTTTGTTCCCTGGAGAAGCAACTTTGTAATTGATAATGATAATAATGGAAACTAGCTTTTTAAAAAATTAAACATAGAATTATTGTTATGTACCACATGAGGACGTTTTGTTCAATGACAGACCACACATACCACATTGGTCCCATGAAATTTATAATACCATATTTGTACTGTACCTTTTCTATGTTTAGATATGTCTAGATACACAAGTACGTACTATTGTGTTACAACTGCCTACAGCATTCAGTATAGCAACATGCTGTACAGATTTATAACCTAGGAACAATAGGTTACACCATATAGCCTACGTGTGTAGTAGGCTATACTACGTAGGGTGCATCTTTGTGTAAGTGCACCCTACAATTGCACAATGACAGAATTGCATAATGCTGCATTTGTCAGACTATTTCAGTCAATAAGCGACATATGACTGTACCATATCATCCAGCAATTCTACTTCTGAGTATACACCCAGAAGAATTCAAAGCAGGGACTCAAACAATATTTGTACACCTATGTTCATAGCATTATTCATAAGAGATGGAAGCAACTCAAGTGCCACTCAACAGATGAATAAAATATAATGTGATTTATACATATAAATGAAATGTGGCACATACATACAACAAAATATTATAAAGCCTTAATAAGGAAGAAAGTTCTTTTTTTTTTTTGAGACAGAGTTTCACTCTGTCACCCAGGCTGGAATGCACTGGTGCGATCTCAGCTCACTGCAATCTCCGCTTCCCAGGTTTAAGCAATTTTCCTGCCACAGCCTCCCAAGTAGCTGGCATTACAGACACACACCACCACGCCTGGCTAATTTTTGTCTTTTCAGTAGAGACGAGGTTTCACTATGTTGGCCAGGCTGGTTTCAAATTCCCAACCTCAGGTGATCTACCCGCCTAGGCCTAGGCCTCCCAATGTGCAGGGATTACAGGCATGAGCCACCAGCCCTGGCCAGAAAGAAAATTCTGATACATGCCACAACATGGATGAACCTTGAAGACATTATGCTAAGTGAAATAAGCCCGTTGCAAAAGGACAAATATTGTTTGATTCTACTTATATGAGGTTCCTAGAGTAGACAAATTCATAGAGACAGAAAGAATGCTAGTTGCCAGAGGCTGGAGGGAGGGAGAAATGGGAGTTATTGTTTAATGGGTATGAAGTTTCAGTTTGGGAAGATGAAAAAGTTCGGAGATGGAGTGGTGGTAGCTGTTGAAAGACAATGTGAATGTGCTTAATACACACAACTTTACACTTAGTGGTTAAAGTGGTAAGTTTAAAGTTATGTCTATTTTACCACAATAAAGAATAGTGAAAGCTAATGTTTATTGAGTGCTTACAATGTACTAGCAATACTATGCTAAGAGATATAAACACATTGTCTCATTTAATCCTCACAACAACACTTTTGAGATCAATACTACTAAGGGCACCAAGTTTCTTTACAGCTCAGCGGAGTTCCTAGGAGTTGTCGCACACTCATGGTGGGGGACAGTGGGGAGAGGACCATTTCCCCAGTCAGAAGTCCTATCTGTCACTAATGTTCCTCAGATGCATGTTCTCTAAATCCTTCAAGACGCTCGGCTTTCCAGAGCCTCCTGTTACACATCCTGGGATCTGGATTCGATGGGCTGGGTTAGGAGAAGAGAAAAAAAAATAGAGTGATGACGCCTTTTGGAAAAGCAATGATAGACTTCCCTGCAAGAAAGTTTCTGGGGCATCTTTGTAGTTGCTGACATTTGAAAATACATGATTCCTTGCTACTTAACACAGTCATTAAATATGGAATGCTAATCAATCAAACAGCATGAATGGAGACTGTGTGCAAAAGTCAGGGGTCGATCAGAGAAGCGGAACCATGATGGGTAATGTAGAATAAAGAATTTATTATACAGTTAGGCATTAAGCTAGCCTGGCATAGTACAAAGCCACCTCACTGTGTATCCCTAGCATAGCTGATCAATTTTGAGAATTTCACAAAAAAATTCTTGCTCTTTTTTTTTTTCTTTAGTTTTTTTGAGATGAAGTTTTGCTCTTGTTGCCCAGGCTGGAGTGCAATGGTGTGATCTTGGCCTACTGCGACCTCCGCCTCCCAGGTCTAAGAGATTCTCGTGCCTCAGCCTCCCGAGTAGCAGGGATTACAAGCATGTCCCATCATACCCAGCTAATTTTTGTATCTTTAGTTGAGATGGGGTTTCACCATGTTGGTCAGGCTGCTCTTGAACTCCTGATCTCACGTGATCCACCCTCCTGAGCCTCCTAAAGTGCTGTGATTACAGGCGTGAGCCACCGCACCTGGCCTCACCAAAAAAGTTCTTATTCCATATACTAAAACCCAAGTGGCGTCTCTGGGAAGCCTTTGCTTTGGTCCTTCCCTTTTGCGTATGTACCACACAGCCCTTTGTACATATCTGTAATAGAACCCATATCACTTGAATTCCAGTTATTTGTGTCCACCTCCTCTCTGGACTCTAAGCGCCTTCAGCCAGAATCTGTGTTTCATTTCTTCCCATCTCCAGCTCCTGGCATGGTGCCTGTCATATACGAGATCAAACCATGGGAAACTGCTTCTATTCTATCATCTTTAATACAAACCAAGGCAATTTCATAAATTCCAGAGTAATAGGAAGTTCTGGGCAAATATTTGCCAAATAAATGAACACAGAACAATCAAATACCCACAAATTCTGATTAAGCATCAAAGAAAGGAAATGCTTTAGGTTTTTGTGTGGCCTTGGGCTCACATGCCTCAATGACCCTTGCACTCTTGAACATGGTGGTGCCATGAGAGATTCCCAACACACATTCCCAGGTCAACACACAGCTCTTGTATCATTTTCTTCTTTCTGGAGACTGGCAGTATCTCCCCACAGAAGAGGAGTGTTCTCTAACAGGTCCAATGCATGGTTTTCTGCAGTGTGTTTACGGTTCTGGAGGCCGGCAGTTTCTCCATTCAGCTGCTAAGTGGCAGACCCCAAGATGGATGAGATTAGCATCTGGGATGGCAAGTGTCCAGGATGGCTCAGAAGCAGCTGCCAAACTCCACTTGACTCTCAGTCCCAGCATCACAGGGTGGCAAGGAACTGCAGAGGCCACGGATCTCAACCATGCATCATTTGGAACTGAAAACTAGCAGATGCAAAATAGCTTTTTAAAAATCAAGACATGGCCAGGTAGGGTGGCTCACGGCCATAGTCCCAGCACTTTGGGAAGCTGAGGCAAGAGAGTTGCTTAAACCCAGGAGTTTAAGGCTGCAGTGAGCCAGGATCACACTGCTGCACTCCAGCCTGGGTGACAGAGCAAGACTCGGTCTCCAAAAAGTAAATAAATAAGAAAAAGGAAGCAAGAATTGATAGAGGTGACTCTTCATCCCTAGGCAGTTGTGCCTTCCAAAATACAGCCTTTGGCTTCACTGTATCTGGCCCACTGTCAGAGGCTAAAATTAAGTGTGAGGTTTGTCAGCCTTCAACATCCAAATGGACCCCAGCGGCCACCATTCACAGTTGCAGAGACGCCTGATTTAGTGTATGGGAGAAAGGTTGGTCTGGAACTTCAGAAAGAACTAAGCTTCAAAAAAATTTCATCCATACAGAGGTGCTTCTGCCTGGATCCAGCCCAGCAATTCTTCTGGCCCTCCTCTCCCTCCCACTTCCTGTTCCTTGGTCCAGGCTCCCCTGACCTTCCCTGCCCTCTGCCCTTGGTTACCTGATGATCCAACTCCAGGCCTCCACCCTGGGTCCTACCTTTTGGGCCTGGCCTGGGAATGGAGACAGGAAAAATGAGCTAAGAGGAGTTGATTGCCTTATGCAGGTTACCTCACTTCAGCCTCACAAGGAAATGCTGAGAGGTTAGGGTTATTATCTTCCTTTTAAAGATGAAGAAAGAGCCAATTAAAGAAGTTAGCTAATCTGCCTAACACTACAGAGTGGCTAAGAGATGAAAAAGGAATCAAAATCCAGGTGTGTCCAACTCTAAAGCCCATGCTCTTTCCAACATGCCACACTGCCTCTCTCCCCTGCTACCTTTCCACCTTCCCTTGAGTCTCATGTGCGTATCCTGCACCCCAGATATTCATTCTGATGCCCTCTTCAACCTACAATTCATCCCTTCACCTCTAGCAACATCCCTCCTCCCAGACTCTGGCCGACTCAGAATGTCTTCTAAGATAGAAGAGCTGCCCACCATTTGTAATCCACACATGAAGTGAGGGCACACCTGATCACACCTTACCTGCCTTCTCTGAGTCTCCACTGCCTCAGGGAGGGTCCAAATATCTCATCATGACCTAAATGCCACTTACAGATTGCAGCCCTTACTGGTCCCTCTGGCATCACCTCTCAACTGGTCCTTCTCTCTTCCCTTTTAATTTTTTTTTTTTTTTTGAGATGGAGTTTCTCTCTTGTTGCCCAGGCTAGGCATTAAGCTAAATGAAAGAAGCTAATCACAAAAAGCCACTTGTATGATTCTATTCATATGAAACATCCAGAATAGGCAAATCTAGAGACAGAAAGTAGAGTAATCACTGCCAGGGGATAGGGGAAGGGAAAATAGGGAGTGACTGCTAATAGGTACGGGGGCTTCTTTTTAGGAGTCACGAAAATTTTCTGGAATTAAATAGTGGTGATGATTGTACAACTTTGTACATACACTAAAACCACTTAGCTGTATGCTTTAAAAGAGCAAATATTGTGGTATGTAAATTATATCTCAGTAAAACTGGTATATTTTAAACATATTTAAAAAGTGTTTATTAGGAATCAATGTTTGTGAAAGAAAGGAGGAGGAAGCAGGATTGGGGCAGAAGAGCTTGACCTGTGATGCAGGCCCACTAAAGCCGCAACTAACCAGGGAGGGAGCTCTGGAGCAAGTATGCCCATCAGAGTGTCTCTCATCAGGCTGAAATGGCCCAGCCTTTATGCCTCTACCCTGCTTAGTCACCGATGTGGGCTCCCCAGGGAATAGCATGACCCTGGGCAAGGCAGCTCTCCCCCGCTGGAATGGACCCTGAAGCTGCTGGACAGCTGGAGGCTGTCTACAAACCCCGTCCCTGGACATGGGCAGCAAGTCCTTCTTAGAGGGGTATCTGAGTGGTGTAAATACCATGCAGGCCACTAGAAAAGAATGTGACAGTTGTTTCAGAAAGGAAAGAGAAGTTGACAGGAGAAAAAGGAGTGAGATAGAGCCACAGAGATGGCAGGAGGCTGTGCATTATGCGATGGGATCCCACCTCACAAATCATCATCTTCGCCTGAGTTAAGATGCAGAGTACAGACCCTCAACATTTTGTCAAATAGGTAATTCTCTCTATTTTTTTCTTTTTTTGAGACAGAGTCTCACTCTGTCACCCAGGTTGGAGGGCAGTGATGCGATTTTGGCTCACCGCAACCTCCGCCTCCTGGGTTCAAGTGATTCTTGTGCCTCAGCCTCCTGTCTGCCTGGGATTACAAGCGTGCACCATCACACATGACTAATTTTTTTTTGGAGACAGAGTCTCGCTCTATCCCCCAGGCTAGAGTGCAGTGGTGCGATCTCGGCTCACTATAACCTCCACCGCCCGGGCTCAAGCGATTCTCATACCTCAGCCTCCCGAGCATCTGGGATTACAGATGTCTGCCACCATGCCCGGCTAATTTTTGTATTTTTAGTAGAGATGGGGTTTTGCCATGTTGGCCAGGCTAATCTCAAACTCCTGACCTCAGGTGATCTACCCTCCTCGGCTTCCCAAAGTGCTAGGATCACAGGCGTGCACCACCGCACCTGGCCAGTAATTCTCTTCTAACATTCTGTCTTTTCCTTCTTAGGCTCACATTTCTCCCAGAGCCTGAGCTAGCTGCTGCATTCACTCAACTAAATTTTTTTTAAAGTTTTGTAAAGTGTGTATGGTGGTACACATCCATAATGTCAGCTACTCAGGAGCCTGCAGCAGGAGGATCCCTTGAGACCAGAAGTTCCAGGCCAGCCTGTGTGACATAGTGAGACCTTGTCTCTAAAAATATTTTTTAATTTATAAAACAAAAAATAATGAAGTTTTGTGGGAGAAAGAGCACCTCTTTTTCTTATCTTCACAAACATGTTAAAAGACATTACAATTAAGGTGTAATTTATAAATGATGATCAATACTGTGCTGAAGATCTACATGATGAACAAGAAGAGTAGTGAAGGGAAAACAAGAGGAGTCCCACCACCAAAATCAAGTGGATTTAGTATCAGGTGTTTGGTCTACTAGCTTTCCATAAAATGCACATCTGGATGCTGCAGGAAAGACTGTATTTCACATATACACTGCATCTGGTTAAGACAAGAATAATAGGGAAACCAACAAGGAAAAATGCAAACCCAGACATCTAACAATACTGCTTTTGCAAAGGTGCTTTCCTATACCATCCCATTTATTCCTCTCAACAACTCCATATTATAATAATCTTCATTTTATATTGCAGTTGACTCAAATGACTTTCAGTTTAAATTAACTGGCTCAAGATTGCATAGCAACTAAGCAATGGTACAAGGACTTACATCCAGAGCTGGTGACTTGTTTTTTCTTTTTTAGACCAAGTCTCACTGTCACCCAGGCTGGTGTACAGTGGTATGATCTCAGCTCACTATAACCTCTGCCTCCCAGTTTCAAGTGATCCTCCTGCCTCAGCCTCCCGAGTAGCTGGGATTACAGGCTCGCACCACTAAGCCCAGCTAATTTTTGTATTTTTAGTAGAGATGGGGTTTCACCATGTTAGCCAGGCTGGTCTCGAACCCCTGACCTCAAGTGATCCGCCCACCTCGGGCTCCCAAAGTGCTGAGATTACAGGCATGAGTCACCATACCCGGCCACTAGTGACTTTAAATGCAATACTCTTTCCAAGACTACACCAAGATATAATACAACCTCCATTTTCTCTCCAGCTTCTGTGGCCAGACAGGTAGCCACAAGAGAATAGAAATCTCCTCAGCTGTCCAAATTCATTTCCCAAGAAGTAAAAGACATTTAAGGATTAACTTCTTAGAGAGAATATTTCATTGATGAGCATGGCTTTCAGCCAACAAATAGAATAAACAAAACTACCTCTAATATACCTCAGAAATGCAACAACTCATTTGTGTGTGGCCTTGAAATTTTTAAAGAGGAAAACTCCAGACAGGCAACTAGTAAGCATTTTTAACTCCAGCTGTGACAGGAAGTGAAATTTTAAATGGCAAAATAGAGGAAGAAGCTATTAAATAAGGGTCTCTATAAAACAGAGTAGCATTCAGCCCAGGGGTTTCCCACCTCAACAAAAGTCACTATGACAACACTGGGTCATCAAGAGCGTTCATGAGCAGTGATGGTGAACATATCTATAGCCCTGGAACAGAGTGACACCGCCAGCATTGGTATGGGTTATATAATTAGCAGTGAAGAAGAGACAGGTTCCTTGGACACAAAAATATGTTTGTGATACTGTGACAACCAAGTTAAATGAATTCCTTTACTCTAGAACTTCCCAAGAGGGGAATAGTTTATACACTGATTTAAGAAATGGTGAATTCCAGCAATAAAATGATCATTTGTAACAGCTGCAGAGAGAAACTGATCATTCTGGACAACTAGTTCAGGTATGACAAATAGTTGTTCTGTTTGCCTCCATTTCTCTCGCCTGCCCCCATGGAAGGCATGACTAATCACTGCATTTTTTTGTCACTGACCTGAGATATAACCTTATACTCTTGAAAACAGCACTTCAAGAAGCCACTACTGGTTAATCATAAATGTATTAACAACTTTGAAACAAAAAAGGGCTGGCATAAAGCTGCATAGGATGAAGAAAGAGTGCAACAGATGGAGAGTCTAGGCCAAAAAGACCTGGCAGTTAACTCTCAGAGGAGGAGTTAAGGGGTAGGGGCCAGATCCCATTTATCATTGTATCCTTGACACTTAGCACAGTGGTTAACACCCAAATCACATGGTAGTGATGCTTTGACATATTCTATATTTACTATATATATCCATTCACTATTAGGAAAACTGTATATAATTATTCCCTATTGTGCATTCCTTTTCTTTTCTTTATTTAAAAACAAATTTTTTTTTGAGACTGAGTCTCGCTCTGTCATCCAGGCTGGAGTGCAATGGCACAATCTCGGCACACTGCAACCTCCACCTCCCAGGTTCAAGTGATTCTCCTGCCTCAGCTTCCCAAGTAGCTGGGATTACAGGCACCCGCCACCACACCGTGCTAATGTTGGCATTTTCAGTAGAAATGGAGTTTCACCATGTTGGCCAGGCTGGTCTCGAACTCCTGACCTGAAGTGATCTGCCCACCTCAGCCTCCCAAAGTGCTGGGATTACATGCATGAGTCACTGGGCCCAGCCATTCTATTTGTTTTTCAAGTATTTTTTTCTACTATCTTTGTAAGGACCTTAATGAAGAACCTCATTCAGTATTGTTTAAGTAAGTACCAGGAACCACAGAGGGTGTATTATCAGCGGACCTTGGTTTGAATCTTGACTTTACATTTATTTGCTCTACAGTCTTGAGAAAATTGCTTGACCTCTACAAGCATCAGTATCTTCATTTGCAAAAGGAGGATAATACCATCTACCTTGTAGGATTGTGTTATAGTCTGAATGTTTGTGTCCTCCTAAAATTGATGTTGAAACAATTCCTAATGTAGTCGTAGTAAGAGGTGAGGCCTTTGGGAGGTGATTAAGTTATGTGGGTGGAGCTCTCATGAATGGATTGGTGCCCTTATTTTAAAAAGCCAGAGAGAGCTTGTTTGCCCTTTCTGCCATGTGAGAACACATAGCAGGTGCTATCTATGAGAAACAGACCCTCACCAGTGAATCTGCTGGTGCCTAGTTATTAGACTTCTCAGCTGCCAGATCTGTGAGCAATAAATTTCTGCTGTTTATAAATTGCCCAGTCTAAGGTATTTTGTTATAGCAGCCCAAACAGACTAAGACAGGTTATTATAAGGATTTACTTGGCAAAGCACCTGATACAGTTCCTGGTTTGTTTGTTTTTCTATTTATTCCTCTCTGTTTCTAAAAGGATTTAAAGTGGCTTAAAAAGTTACCTACAATTAAGTAAATAAATTTAAAATAAACATGTAAAAATTTTACAGCAAAAGGGAAACAAAAATATTTAAAAATACGGTAAACAAGGAGCGAGTTACAGCATCTCATACATAGTAGACATACAGTTAAATGTTAGTTGTTAGTAGTAACAGTTTGTACTAATAACATTAGTCATTATTGTTGATGTCATCATCTCTGCCAAGAGAATTCCATTTATCTTTCAAATTCCATTCATCTTTCAAATCCCCTTCTGGGGTCCAGCCCTATCAGGTAGCAAACTGATGTAAAACCTCAAAAATTAAAACTGTGGTATAGGTGTATGACCAGATAGACCAATAGAACAGAATAGAACGTCCATAAGAGTTTTCAGTATATGATAAAGTTGCATCATATATATGCACAAAGTACACGATAAAATTTAGTCTATAAAAAAGCTGCAAGATTTTGAAGACCTCACATCCAGATACAGACATTAAGGCACAAAGAAGTTAAATAACTTGCCAAGTTCATGCAGCTAGTAAATTACAGAACTGGGATTTGAATGTAGGCATTCTAATCCAGAGTCTACTTTATTAACCACTAAATGATAAAATGTTTTTTTTAAAAAAGCAGACTACACATCAATAAGCATAATATGCTAACTTTGGGGAGGAAGAAAGAAACTTATTTATGTTTGCTCATGTGTGCACACAGAAATTCTGGAAGGACACACAAGAAACTAATAGCAGTAGTTACCTTTGGAGAATGTGGAGATGGACAAAAAGGTAATGGGGATATATATGTGTATGTGTGTATGCATATGTGTATATATATGTGTATGTATATGTTTCTATAATTATGTTATAAATTTGAATTATATGACCAGATTCAAAATTAAAATAAATATAAAAAGAAAACACTTGTTCTGAGCAAGTCTTTTCTGACTCCCCCAAGCAGAGTAAGCTCACCCTTTTTTGGGGGGGGCAGGGACACAGTATCACTCTGTCACCCACCCTGGAGTGCAATGGCATGATCTCGGCTCACTGCAACCTCTGCCTCTTGGCCTCAAGCAATGCTTGTGCCTCGGCCTCCCAAGTAGCTGGGATTACAGGCATGCACCACCATGGCCAGCTAATTTTTTGTGTTTTTGGTAGAGACAGGATTTCGCCCTGTTGGCCAGACTGGTCTTGAACTCCGGGCCTCAAGTGATCCAGCTGCCTCGGCCTTCCAAAGTGCTGGGATTACAGGTGTGAGCCACCATGCCTGGCCTACCTTTTATTCCTCTTTGTTTCCAAAAGGATTTAAAGTGGCTTAAAAAGTTACCTACAATTAAGTAAATAAATTTAAAACAAACATGTAAACATTTTACAGCGAAAGGGAAACAAAAATATTTAAAAATACAGTGAACAAGGAGTGAGTTACAGCATCTCATACATAGTAGCCGTACAATTAAATGTTAGTTGTTTGTAGTAATAGTTTGTACTTACAACATTAGTCATCACTGTTGATGTCATCATGTTTTCTGGCACATATTATGTTTCACCGCCTTTATTTACGTTCCCTCTCTTGTTCACCTAGATCCTCCAGCCAATCCACAAGCTCTTCTACGGCAGGGTTCTGTTTCTTTCATTCTTTTATCCCCAGCACAGAGTACAGTCCCTGACATATAGCAAGCATCCAGTACATGGGGAAGTGGAAGTGGGAAAAGAGAAGAAGCCGGACCAACCAGCCAAGTTCTGTGGTAATAGCACTGTGGAAAAGGAAACTGACTAGGACCTTCGTGTAATAGTGGGAGCTTGGACAGGAAGTGAGGAGGGAGGAAAATACAGCAACCCTTGCAGAAAAGGTGTACCTAACCCAGCTAAGGCAAAAGGGCAAAAGGGGTACTGCAGGCTGCTGCTAATCAGGGGGAAATGAGGAAGGTGAACATCCAGCTGAGGAAATGGTGGGAGTTTAGCCAGTTCCAGGAAAAGCAAGAAATGGATACTAAGACCCCAGAAGAGAAAGACCTCCAGCACACGAGATTCAGCTGAAGACTCTCCGCTCCTCTGACGACTGAAAATGGACCAGGGGGCATGTGAAAGACTGGCATGGGAAGAGACTCTCAGCAGGTATATGCTACCTATACTTTTGGTCTGTTGCTGTCTGTTCACTGAAACTCTTTGCATACACTCATTTGAAGGCTGAAGGGAGATTCACACAGGGTCAGAGATGTATTTTCCCCAGCAGAGTAAATCCCCAACTCCATAGGCAAGAGATCTGGCCCACTCCAGTCAGATCACCCACACTCTCTACAAAGCTGCATTTCTGTGGGCAACTGTGTAAGTCCTTAGTAGGAGTCACAGGAATATATTGCATTATTTAATGTGTTAATCATCAAAACTGCACAGATTCTATAGACCTCATTTTAGAAATACAGATAAAATATGTATAAGTTAAGATAAACAATGCCTGGGATTTCTTTCAAAATAATTTAGCCCAGGGCCAAGCACAATAGCTCACACCTGTAACCCCAGCACCTTGGGAGGTCAAGGAGAGAGGATTGCTTGAGGCCACACCTGGGAAATGTAGTGACAGCCTGTCTCTATGAAAAATTTAAAAATGAGCCAGGTGTGGTGGCATCTGCCTGTAGTCCCAGCTACTCAGGAGGCTGAGGTGGGAGGATGGCTTAAGCCTGGGGAGGTCGAGGCTGCAGCAAGCCATGATCATACCACTGCACTCCAGCCTGGGAGACAGAGTGAGACCCTATCTCAAATAATCATCATCATCGTCATCTAGACTACAGAGGAGAAAAGTCAGCATGAATTGATGAAACAAGATTCGCCACGTATTGGTAATTTTTGAAGCTGGGTGTGGATACCTCAGGTTTGTTATAAAGTTCTTTCTACTTTTTTGTATATGCTTTACATTTTTCATAACAAAATGTTAATAAAAAATAGTTTTCGTAGGGCCTGGTGGCTCACGCCTGTAATCCCAGCACTTTGGGAGGCCAAGGTGGGTGGATCACCTGAGGTCAGGAGTTCGAGACCAGCCTGGCCAATGTTGAAACCCCATCTCTACTAAAAATACAAAAACTAGCTGGGTGTGGTGACTCATGCCTGTAATCCCAGCTACTCGGGAGGCTGAGGCAGGAGAATCGCTTGAACCAGGGAGGCAGAGGTTGCAGTGGGCCAAGATCATGCCACTGCACTCCAGCCTAGGCAACAGAGCGAGACTCCATCTTAAAAAAAAAAAAAAAAAAAAAAGCTTTAAGTGCTGACCCAGGTCTTCAGGTAGCCAAGAATTATATATTTACCTATGTGATTTTTTTTTTAGAATTTTGCTTCATCAACTTGCTAAGCTCAATTATTCAGGGGTACTCTATCATCCTTCTGCTTGGTCTCTCTGAATAGTGGGATTGCTGGTTATTATTTTTTCTTTTTTATACTTTTCTGTATTTTCAGAATTTTTTAAATGAGCATCTATTGCCTTTATAGTTAGGAAAATCAATAAAGCTATTTATTACCAATGTGGACTCATGGATTTTTATTTTATAAAATGGATTATCACATTATGCATTTTAATAAACTTATTTGAAATTTTACACGTGACAGGAGAATATTTATTTCTACCCCACAAACAGTAACAAAATAATACATAAAAATCAGAAACTTGGATTGTCCAAACAGTAGCCATTAGGAAGAGAATGTACTTTATGTACAGGATGCTTCTTCCTAAGAGGCAAGCCGGTTAAATGAAGAAAGTAGAATCCTGGATAAATATAGAAAATGTTTGCAGAAGGAAATTTTATTTCATTGCCTCAGTCCTAAATGGCATTAGCAAATACTGCAAAGTAATGAAGGAGGTCATTAAGAAGGAACTAGAAACGCCTCCCAATGTTATGGAAGAAATTGACATCTTAATTATATTCTGCCACCTAGTGACAAAGGAAGATTAACATACTTCCTTAGCCCAGCTACAATAGCAGAGAGGCCTGCCCTCCACCACCTAGACACCAGAGCCATGGCCTGATTGCCAGGACAAGCCTGATCCTACAAGCGCTTGGTGCACAGTATCCTCTCTCTGCTTCTGCTCACAACTCTGGGAGACACTGTAAATATGGTCAAAAGCCACGGAGCTGTTCAGTCTGTGGCTGAGAGACTTCCCATGGAGCCAGGTCAACCCTCTGCCACTCAGCACAGTGCACTGGGAACTCTGCTCTCTCCTGCCTGTTGCTAAGGACTTCCAGGGAGAAACAAATTAGGAGACTAAAAAGACATGGCTCACTGTGGGCATTTTCATCCATAACTTCCACTGGACTTAAAAAGAGGAGTAAATACAGTGATCCCCTTACCCTGAAATGGGATAACTTTGTTCTGTTTTTGTTTTTGTTTTTGAGACAGTCTCGCTCTGTCACCCAGGCTGGAGTGCAATGGTGCGATTTTGGCTCACTGCAACCTCCGCCTCCTGAGTTCAAGCAATTCTCCCGTCTCAGCCTCCCGAGTAGCTGAGACTACAGGTGCACATCACCACATCTGGCTAATTTTTATATTTTTAGTAGAGACAGGGTTTCTCCATATTGGTCAGGCTGCTCTGGAACTCCTGACCCCAGGTGATCCAACCCGCCTCCCAAAGTGCTGGGATTACAGGCGTGAGCCACTGTGCGCGGCCTGGGATAACTTTTATACAGGAATCTTTGCAATTACACGAGGTGATAGGCACAAAAACTCCTATTGATTCCCCGAATATAAATTGGGGAAGGAATGGATGGTCTCAAAGCACATTCAGGGGCAGCCACACACCACCTGGAAGAAGCTTCTGGTCCAGCGGATGTGGCCCATGGAAGTGTTGGCCCATCATGCATTGCCATGGTGGGTAGGCGGGTAGGGGCGGGGCCAGGGCCGGAAGTAGAACTGTGGCCTCCATGGCCGCTTGTGACTCCAGAGGTTCTATGCAAGAACCATAGAATCACCGTGATTCTTTTTTTTATTTTCTTTTTTTCTTTCTTTGTTTTTTGTTTTTAGTTTTTTTTTTTTTTTTTTTTGAGACAGAGTTTCACTCTTGGTTGCCCAGGCTAGAGTGCAATGGCATGATCTCAGCTCACTGCAACCTCCACCTCCCGGGTTCAAGTGATTCTCCTGCCTCAGCCTTCCAAGTAGCTGGGATTACAGGCAC
The DNA here is from genome assembly GCF_008728515.1 of Papio anubis. Lineage (NCBI taxonomy): Eukaryota > Metazoa > Chordata > Mammalia > Primates > Cercopithecidae > Papio > Papio anubis. The sequence continues at coordinate 74,438,866 of NC_044988.1, forward strand.
CTGCCACCATGCCTGGCTAATTTTTATACCTTTAGTAGAGACGGAGTTTCGCCATGTTGACCAGGCTGGTCTTGAACTCCTGACCTCAGGTGATCTGCCCGCCTCTGTCTCCCAAAGTGCTGTGATTACAGGCATGAGCCACTGTGCCTAGCCCACTATGATTCTTTAGACGCTCTTTGAGGTCTCCTCTGTGCTTCTGTCAGCAGTTTCAGCCCAATTTTCGAAAGAACATTGGTAATAACAGCAGTGACATTTAATAAGGAACTTGATCCTGTGCAGAAACTTCGTGGACAAGATTAGAGAATACAAATCTAAGCAACTGGCATCTGTAGGACCTTTTGATATTGGCCCAATGTGTCAGCAAGAGCTGGAGAGGAAGCTTTTAAAGCGTGAGCAGACGGCTCACGGCATCGGAATAAAGCTTCCGTGAAAGCCATGTCTGAGATGGGGCTAAACTAATAGTCTAAGTCAGGGAGCAGTGAACTATCAGCCTGCTTTGTAAATAAAGTTTTATTGGAGCACAGCCATGCTCATTCATTTAAATGTTGTCTATGGATGTCTTCACACTATAATGACAGAAATAAGTAGTTGCAACAGAGACTGTGTGGTCTGAAAAGCCTACAATATTTACTAACTGGTCCTTTATAGAATAAGTTTGCCAATTCATGGTCTATATGAACTACCCAGGGAGAACATGGCTTTCAGTCTTCCAAAAACATCCATTCCTCCAGCTGGCTTCTAATACGAATTACAGATGATATAGTGATGAAGTCCTAAGAATTCACTTTTTGGTTTAGAAGCTGATAAACTGGCAATCCTTAAAAAAAAAAAAAAAAAAGGAGGTTCAAACTTGTAATGTTTGCCAGTTTCCATGGTGTAACTCAGGATTTCTTAACTTTAATACCATTGGTGTTTGGAGCCAGATAATTCTTTTTTTTTTTTTAAGATGGAGTCTCTGTTGCTGTGGCTGGAGTGCAGGAAAGCGATCCCGGCTCACTGCAACCTCTGATTCCCTGGTTCAAGTGATTCTCCTGCCTCAGACTCCTGAGTAGCTAGGATTACAGGGATACACCACCACGTCCAGCTAATTTTTTATTTTGTCGAGCCGGGGTTTCACCATGTTGGCCAAGATGGTCTCCATCTCCTTACCTCGTGATCCGCCCACTTCGGCCTCCCAAAGTGTTGGGATTACAGGCCTGAGCCACAGTGCCCCGCCTGGAGCCAGATAATTCTTATGAATCACTGTCCTTTACATTAAAGGATATTGAGCAGCATCCCTGTCTTCTACCCACTAGATGTCAGTAGCAACCCCCCAGTTGTGATAACAAACTATTAGTATGTCTCTAGAGATTGTCAAATATGCCCTAGGGGGCACAATCTTTTCTCATCGAGAATCACTGGTGTAAATACTCCTGCTGTAACCAATTTCAGGCTAGTAACTTGACATCAGTGAACATGGATGTGGAGAAAGGTGCACACAGCCTAACAAACCAGTAAGAACCATCTCCAGTGCTGTGCGAGAACATATTTGCACAGATAGTGATGTTGTTGCCCTGTTTTTAAAATTGAGGTGCCTAACCAGAATCCACATAGAAATTAATCTGCTGGCCAGGTTAATTTTTTTCTTCAGGAAGTGGGCTGAATCTCTCTGCACAAAGTTATATACCATAAAACATGGTTGAGATTATTCTGAACTAAAGAATATCCAAAGCAAAGTCAACATTTACCCCCAATGATTATTTAAAACTCTCAATAATATATCAATAAATCCCATGGCTTTCCAGTGGATTTGACAGGATGAATGAGTCCCAAGGAAATTGAATGGCTGTACTTATTAGATGGATTTTGGGTTCTGTTTTGTTGTGATTGTTGTTTTGTGGGGGGTTTTGTTATTTAAGTCAAATGAATTTGGGGAAATATCTGCCAATAATTATGACATTATCTTTGGAAGACTTTGCATTAAAAGTACTGACAATGGTTAATTACTCAGAACCAATTACTGGGGACATTCTTGGGCCATGACATTAAAACCATATCATCAGCACCCAGGAGGACATTTACCCTCCTATTCCAGGAGAACAGCCATCTATTTTTATCTACAGTTTCAGTTGATTAGGATATAACACTATTTCTATCAATCCTGAATTCTTGAGGGGCATTAAAATACAAGTTTCGTAGGAACATCAGTAATGCAGTGTCTCTACTGAACTCATGCTACTTAGAGTGACAAGTCAATAGCAGGTCAATAAAGGCTACGGTCTATTTTTCTTGCCAGATTGCTGCACAAGATCATTCCGCACAATGACCAATATTGTTACCACTTCTGGGGTTTCCTTTCCTCTTACTAGTTGTGGCCTCCCTGGACAACACACACACACACACACACACACACACACACACACACACACACACAGAGTCATCCACAAATTTGAGCTTCACCTCCAGGGTCTCACCCGATGATTTTACCTTCGTATAGGATGTTGGCATCTTGTGACATGTTGTTAACACCTGCTTATAAGAATTGCAAAAGTTCCCGGATGATCTAGATGCTCCCAAAATCTTGGCCCCAAAATATTACTTAAATATGCAGGACTTCTCCTACAGTAAGCAGCGATAAATAAGTACCAAAAATCTATATATCAAATTTGGGAAAATTAAAGAATTCCAGCTCGAATTACTCAGACGGTACAACTACCAGAAATAGAGAAATTCTAATTATCATGAGGTGACCTTATGCAGTGATTTTACACACACACACACACACACACACACACACAGGATGATATAAAAGTTATAAATGTACTATAGGCTAGCATAAGATTGTAAACCTCTGACCCTTAAACTGAGTGAGTAAAATTTACCCCCAATCCTTTGAAAATCTTTGCATAGTTCATCTTCAACAAATAATACAGTAAATGTGCATAAAGACCATTTGTTCTACATGTAAAATTCTGACCTAGAAACCCAGACAAGTAGGTTCTTAAGAATGAGCATAATGCAAAGACAAGAACAATACAGCAAACCACCATAAATTAAAATGGAATTTTGAGAACTAGAAGGTTTCCTTTTCTAAAATTGAGTGACCTCCGTTTTGTGTATTCAAATTGAATAGTACTAGCAGAGTTAACAATGAAAAAGTTTGATAAAAATCAGATCACTACCAACAAGAGACTGAAAAAATACAGTAAAGTAAGATCTTTATACCGGACTTTTGTGTTGTTGTTAAGACAGAGACTGGAGTGCAGTGGCACCATCTCAGCTCACTGCAACCTCTGCCTCCCAGGTTCAAGTGATTTGCCTGCCTCAGCCTCCCAAGTAGCTGGGATTACAGACATGAGCCACCATGCCCAGCTAATTTTTGTATTTTTAGTAGAGACGGGGTTTCACCCTATTGATCAGGCTGGTCTCAAACTGCTGACCTCAGGTGATCCACCCACCTCGGCCTCCCAAAGTGCTGGGATTACAGGCGTGAACCACTGTGCCCAGTCAACACCTATTCAGATTGAAACGTGATGACTCCTGGAGTCACCCCCACTCCTTTCCCTTCAGCTATGTAGCATTCTTTGTTTGCATAAGGCAGAGACTAGAGACTGTTAGGCTCATCAAGCTCACCAGTACAACAATTCAAGTGTACTGCTAACACAGATCAAATTTGAGTCCCAGTTAAATGTTCTAGGGAATCCAGCACTGAAGAGGAGGGCTTTATTCAAGAGTCTTTGGGTTCCAAGTGAAAAAAATCCAACTGAAACTAGCATGGGCAAAAACATGGTAGTCAAATTCAGAAAGAATGATAGCCGGCTGGGCCTCAAAGTAAGACTGGATTTAGGGACTCAGATCATCTTAGCCCTCCCTTTCTGTTTTCCATCTCTACTGCTCTCTGCTTTGTCAGCATCTCTTTTTCAAGCCACCTTTTTCCAGCAGGAGAATGGAAGGAAAATATGACCCCAAGGAACTCTAGGCTTACAACCAGAAAGGAACCAAGGGCCCTTTCTCACCAGCTCTACTTAGGAAGATTCTAGGGAAGTCACTGAAGTAGCAGCACAACCAGGCTTGTGCTTTTAAAAGATGCCCCTGACTGCTGCGTGGAGAACATATTGGGCAGAGGCAAAAATGGAAACCCAACTTGATCCTGCTGTTCCTCAGTGAAATCCTCCCTTTTCTTGCCTTCTGTGACACAGAAACATTCCTGATCTCTGGTAGAGGCTAAGAAGCCCTTTAGATTCATTTCTGTTGTTACCACAGAACATCTCCTGGGTACTTCATGAGTTGCACACACTGGGGAAATAATTCAGAGTATTACTATGCTGATTCTGAAGCTGGAACTCAAGTGGAAAATTTACTCAGACTGATCCTCAATATCGCTTCTTTCCATAGGTAAATCCAAACCATATTGTTCCAACCTACTTTTCTCCTGAGCCTGCTGTTACTAGTTAGTTCAAACGTATCCATAGCTCCTCATGTTTATTGATTTAAATACAGACTTCTCAGGCTCTCCACAACACTTCCCTGATATCATTTTCTAAGCAGTTTTTTTTTTTCTTTTTGGAGACAGAGTCTTGCTCTGTCGCCCAGGCTGGAGTGCAGTGGCGCGATCTTGGCTCACTGCAACCTCTGTCTCCTGGGTTCAAGTGATTCTCCTGCCTCAGCCTCCTCAGTAGCTGGGACGACAGGTACCCCCCACCATACCCGGCTTATTTTTTTGTATTTTTAATTGAGATGGGGTTTCACCATATTGACCAGGCTGGTCTCAAACTCCTGACCTTGTGATCCCGCCTCGGTCTCCCAAAGTGCAGGGATTACAGGCATGAGCCACTGCACCTGGCCTTTTCATTTTATTACCTAGATATGTGTGAACACCTTCTCATAGAAGACAAATTCAGAAGTATACAGAGAAAAAGGTGGCAGCTCGCCTGTAGCCTTCCCCATCCCCTCTTCAGAGGTGACCACTCTCTGCTGTTTGGCAGGTATCTTTCCAGTCTATTTTCAATACATTTATCATGTATATATATGAAAATACAGAAGTCTCTTTTTATAAATATAACAAAGATAATGCAATATGTGCTGTTCGGTCAGTTGCCAAATACTATAACGTATATGGTATTATTACTTAACAATATACCTTTCCATTTCAGTATGTATAGATCTATCTTATTCTTTTTAAGGACAAACTAGTATTCATCAGGTAGATGCATTAAAGTACAGATCTGCAATCCTTTATATGCAGTTTTAGATCCAAAACATTCTGAAAACTGAATGTTTTCGGTACATTTACAGCAAATTCATCTGGTGGTAAAATCTGACCTGAACTGACATGAAGCTATTTGGAGTCTTTATTTATCCCACTTAGTGAATATTCATAATTTTCAATGCAAAAATAATAATGTGTTTCATTAGGGAGCTCTTTCCTGGACCCCACTACTGTCGTTGTATAATATACAACCCAAAATTCTGAATTATGAAACTTACCTTCCCCAGGAGTTTCAAATAAATGATTGTGGATCTATAGTTTTCGGATTGGGGTATATATATATATATGCTTTCACTTTCTTGAGAAAAGCTTATGAAATATGTAAAACTACTACTAAAAATAATTAATACTTATCAAGCACATATTATATACCAAACACTATTCCAATACTTTCCATAAACTAAGTAATGTGATCTTCACAATACTGTCAATAAGTATTGTGATCTCTATTTTATAGCTGAGAAAAACTGAGTCACAGAGAGACTAAGTAATTTATGCAATTTCTGTAGCAGTTTACTCAGTCAAAACTGAATCTAAATTCTGGCCCCTGAATGTGTGCAGTTCATCCACTGTGCCATTTTACCTTTATGCCCTCTGGGAATAATATAATAAACATCTAGTTAGATCTAAGCATTTTTCCCCATTTCTCTGACATCATTAAAAAAAATAAAACCTGGTCGGGCATGGTGTCTCGTGACTGTAATTCCAGCACTTTGGGAGGCCAAGGCAAAAGGATCACTTGAGGTCAGGAGCTTGAGACCAGCCTGGCCAACATGGTGAAACCCCATCTCTACTAAAAATACAAAAATTAGCCATATGTGGTGGCACGTGCCTATGTTCCCAGCTACTTGAGAGGGTGAGGCACGAGAATTGCTTGAACCTGGGAGGCAGAGGTTGTAGAGAGCCAAGGTCATGCCACTGCACTCCAGCCTGGGTGACAGAGTGAGACTGTCTCAAAAAAAAACCAAACCAGGCTGAGCACGGTGACCCACACCTGTAATCCCAGCACTTTGGGAGGCTGAGTTGGGTGGATCACGAGATCAGGAGTTCAAGGCCAAGATGGTGAAACCCCGTCTCTACTAAAAATACAAAAGTTATCCAGGTGTGATGACGGGCACCTGTAATCCCAGCTACTCAGGAGGCTGAGACAGAGAATTGCTTGAACCCGGGAGGCGGATGTTGCAGTGAGCCGAGGTCACACCACTGCACTCCAGCCTGGGCAATAGAGCAAGACTCCATCTCAAAACAAACAAACAAAACAAAGCAAACAAACAAAAAACCCTACAAATACAGTTGAACCACCGTGTACTCCAACCCAATCTCATTCCGCTTCCTTCAGAGAGGTAACCACTGTCTTGAATTTGGTGTTTATTATTTTATGCATGTTGTTTAAATGTTTATTCAACAACATATATACTTTTTTTGTATATTAGAGCTTACATATAGCAGGAAGAGGGACATAATTGAAAAAGGACATCAAATGGGACATCAAATTCATAAAACTTCAAGTTACTACTAATCACTAATATTCTGTTTCTTAACCTAGATGGTGTGGGTGTGAGTATTCATTTAATGTTACTCTTTAAACTGCACATGTACTATCATTTTATATTTTATACATACCACAATTTTAAGTTTTAAAGGAAGTTTAATATTCACATAAAATAATATTTTGTAAATGTTGTTGAAAAAATTTAAATCTCTCATTGGGCTGGCTTGAATATGTTCCCACCCCTAGGTCAATCACTGTGCCCAGAAGGGTGGAGGAATCACTAGATTTACTAACAAGCATTGTGTATCCACTCCTGTGGCCAGGGAGTGGGATTTATTACTCAAAGAAGCATAGGTTGGACAACGTTGGACAAACCAACAAATATAAAATGATGGCCATGGTGGGAGCCAGAAGTGTTGGAAAATATTAGAGAAGAAAAATGTCATTCAGACTCCCTTATTTAAAATGTCCATTACCTTCCCCACTGCTGCCCAGATGGATACACTTTCTACCTGTCCCTTAAACATTGATTTTTAAATGAAAGCCAAGACTCTAAAAATTAGAAGAATAAAATAATCCAAACAAAGCTTTTCTGGAAAAATAAAGAATGAAACTTCCTTCCCCACGACTTCACTCCTTCTACTCCACCCCAGACCACAGGGCAAGAGGATAGAGTCAGCCGGGCATAGTGGCTGATGCCTGTAATCCCAGCACGTTGGGAGGCCAAGGTGGGCAGATCACTTGAGGTCAGGAGTTTGAGACCAGCCTGGCCAACATGGTGAAACCCCATCTGTACTAAAAATACAAAAATTAGCCAGGTGTGGTGGCATGCACCTGTAATCCCAGTGACTTGGGAGGCTGAGGCGCAAGAATCTCCTGAACCCAGGAGGCGGAGGTTGTAATGAGACTCCGTCTTAAAAATAAATAAATAAATAAATAAATAAATAGAAAAGAAGAGGATAGAGCTTTGTTTATGCCCACACAAGCAAATTCAAGGCTTTCACCTGGTCTTTGGGTAATCTTGGTAGTGGCCATCAGGTAGTATGTGGTTCTCTAATGGACCCAATTTATTATTTCTGGCAAACTTGAGAAGAGGCAAAATTTTGAAAGCAGGAGGTGACTAATGAAAGACACTAATATTCCTCTACAAAATAATAAGAAAGATCAGCTCCACTGTGGGCAGTGGTGGATTTGCCAGTAATGAAGCAGCTCATAAAACATGATACCCTTCTTTTTTGTAGGGTTGATCTGTACCTTGGTGATTCCCCCAGAATGGAAGGAGATTAGGATGGTAAAGATTTAAAGAAATAAACTTATCTTAGGATGAGATCAAGAATAAGAACTGGTATTAAATGCCAAGGTACAATGCACCTCCCAATACTTTCCCCCAGAACTTAACCTACCAATGTAGTCACAGAAAGATCTGGACAACCATCATTCTCTTCCAATCCCATCTGACTCAAAGGCTTACTTTGTGGCAAAGAATACAGAATGCATGCATTCTCAGTTATCTATTAGCTTAGGAAGTGAGGTGCTCAGCTACTACGCTCATCACAGCAACACTTTTGCCCAAGCTCACTAATCATAGAGGTCCCTTCTCTTCCCCCAGGAAGAATGAGTAAAGAAACACGAAAAATGCTCTACATGATTGTCAAGTAGAAATGTCTTCCCCTCTACAGAAACACAAAGATCAAGGAATAAATTGATCTCATCTTACAACTCAACTGTAAATTTCTTAATATCAGGAAAATATGACTTATATTAACTTATGCATTGATCACAGTTCCAAGTGGAGAGCTGGGCATACAATAGACAATAAGCAAATTTGAGTCAATTTGACCATCTGCATTAGTCAAGGGTCTCCAGAGAAACAGTACCAGTAGGAGACAGTGTATTAGTCTGTTCTCACATTGCTATAAGGACATACCCAAGACTGGGTAGTTTACAAAGGAAAGAGGTTTAATTGACTCACAGTTTCAAAGGGCTGGGGAGGCCTCAGGAAACTTAAAATCATGGTGGAAGGGGAAGCAAACACATCCTTCTTCACATGGCAGCAGCAAGGAGAAGTGCTAAGCAAAAGTGGGAAAAGCCCATTATAAAACCATCAGATCTTGTGAGAACTCACTCACTGTCACAAGAACAGCCTGAGGGTAATCACCCACATGATTCAATTATCTCTTACAGGGTTTCTCCCATGACATGTGGGGATTATGGGAACTACAATTCAAGATGAAATTTGGGTGGAAACACAGCCAAACCATATCAGATAGTGGGTGGCTGGGGGGGTGGGGGGGTGGGGGAGTGGGGGGGAGGGGGGGGGTGGGGGGGTGGATGGATGGATGGATGGATAGATAGATAATTATAAGGAATTGGCTCACACAATTATGGGGGCTGAGAGCCCCAAAATCTGCAATCCACAAGCTGGAGATGCAGATGAGCCAATGGTATAGTCCCAATCCAAGTCTGAAACCCTGAGAACAAGGAGAGTCAATGGTTTGAGTATCTGTCTGAGTCTGAAGGCCTGAGAACTAGGAGAGTCAATAGTGTAAATACCAATCCAAAAGCCAGCAGGCTGAAGACTCAAGAAGAGCCGATTTTTTAATTCAATTCTGAAGACAGGAAAAGGCGTATGTTCCAGCTCAAACAGTCAGGTAGGAGGAGCTCCCACTTATTCAGACCTTTTGTCCTATTCAGGTCTTCAATTGATTAGGTGAGGCCCAGCAAATTAGGGATGGCAATCTGCTCTACTCAGTCTATTCATTCAACTTTTTTACATTTTTTTTTTTTTTTTTTGAGACGGAGTCTCGCGCTGTGTCACCCAGGCTGGAGTGCAGTGGCGCGATCTCGGCTCACTGCAAGCTCCGCCTCCCAGGTTCACGCCATTCTCCTGCCTCAGCCTCCCAGTAGCTGGGACTACAGGCGCCCGCCACCACGCCCAGCTAGTTTTTTGTATTTTTAGTAGAGACGGGGTTTCACCACGTTAGCCAGGATGGTCTCGATCTCCTGACCTCGTGATCCACCCGCCTCGGCCTCCCAAAGTGCTGGGATTACAGGCTTGAGCCACCGCGCCCGGCCTACATTTTTTTAAATTTTATTTTTTAGAGATCAGATCTCACTGTCACTCAGGCTAGAGTGCAAGTGGCATGATCATAGTTCACTGCAGCCTTGAACTCCTGGGCTCAAGTGATTCTCCCACCTTAGCCTCCTGAGTAGCTGGGGCTACAGCCACGTGCCACCAAGCCCAAATAATTTTATTATTTTTTTAGAGACAGGATCTCACTATGTTGCCTAGGCTAGTCTTGAACTCCTAGCCCCAAGCAATCCTCCTGCTTCAGTTTCCCAAGTAGCTGGGATTACATCAAATGTTAATCTCATCCAAAAACACTCTCACAGACATGCCCAAAATAATGTTTAACCAAACACCTGGCTATCTATGACCCAGTCAAGTTGACATGTAATCATTACACTATACTATACTCTGTGTGTGTGTGTGTGTGTGTGTGTGTGATGAAGACTAAATGTAATTTTAATGTATTGCAATTATACCTAATAGCTGAGCAGTGCTCTACAGTTTATAAAACATTTCCATGTACATTACCTCATTCAGTTTTCACAGCAGTCAGTATTATGAGTATGGAAAATGAGGCTCAAAGGGGTGGCATAACTTGCTCAAAGTCACACAGCTAATAAGAAGTAGAGTAGATACTTGATCCACGTGATCTGACTCAGATCCAATTCTGTCTGCATCACACCATAGCTGCTTTACTATTGCTATGTATTTGTTAAGCATTTTGACCTCCTTAAAGAAAAAAAGGCTGTTGCAAATGAAGTCTGGGCAGCAGCTGTATCCCCAGCTGTCTGAAATGCCTCCACCAGGTTTGGCAACAGCTGTCTTAGCTTGACATCTCACTGGGCTTCTGTCAGAGCCCCACCTTAGGGAATGACAAGTTTAATGAAGAAAAATCCAACCTTCCACCTGAACTCCTGGTTTTGCAGATACAACTGACATCTGACAGGCTTGGGGGCCCTCACTGCAGGGAATGGAGTGACCCCAGCCTCCCAGCTCATAGATTATATGTTTGGCAGCTTTCTCTGCAATTGGTTGGCAATATTTGTGCCTTCTCCAGATCCTACTCCCTAGTCTCAATACTAATTTAAATGCAATTCAAACAAACACTGAGTATTTCATATGTGCCAGGCACTGGGGATATATAAAAAGATGAGTAACACATCATTTCTGCCTCAGGGCCACCCAAAGTCCTACAGAAGAGTTAGAAACTTTATATTGCCAGTATGTCTATGGAGGCAATACCATTACCACGGCAAATGGGCCCTTTTGAACAGAGAAAGTCTAAGGAGATTGCTCAAAAAGTTAAATACCGACTAGGCACAGCGGCTTATGCTTGTAATCCCAGAAATTTGTGAGGCCGAGGTGGGGGATCACGAGGTCAGGAGTTCAAGACCAGTCTGACCAACAGGGCGAAATCCCATCTCTACCAAAAACGCAAAAAATTAGCTGGTCATGGTGACACCTGCCTGTAATCCCAGCTACTTGGGAGGCTGAGGCACAAGAATCATTTGAACCCAAGAGGCGGAGGTTGCACTGAGCCGAGATCGCACCACTGCACTCCAGCCTGGACTACAGAGTGAGACTCTGTCTCCAAAAAAAAAAAAGTTAAATACCATGTTGACAATTTCCTTTGGGAGGAACAACAAATTCAAACACCAGCAAGAATCTCAGAAGGGCAAGAGCTGTGGAAGGGGCACTTCAAAATCTCAAATAACGAACACCTTTGTTCATGGGTACATAGGTGTTTGTTATTTGAGAACTAGAACTTCATTTTGTGTCTTACAAAACAAGACAGTGGTCAGCATGTCAAAGGCCAAATGAAAGCATGTGATATGTTAGGGGGCAAAAAAGCAAAGCCACGTTATTTGGAGGACAGGGTACACAGAGGACAGTATCAGGAGGTGAGGTTAGAAAAAATGGTGGTGAAAGGGCTGGGCACAGTGGCTCATGCCTGTAATCCCAGCACTTTGGGAGGCCAAGGTGGGCAGATCACAAGGTCAGGAGTTCAAGACCAGCCTGACCAATATGGTGAAACCTCATCTCTACTAAAACTACAAAAAAATTAGCTGGGTGTGGTGGCACATGCCTGTAAATCCAGCTACTTGGGAGGCTGAGGCAGGAGAATTGCTTGAACCCGGGAGGTGGAGTTTGTAGTGAGCCGAGATTGCACCACTGCACCCTAGCCTGGGTGACAGAGTGAGACTCCATCTCAAAAAAAAAAAAAAAAAAAAAAAAAAGAAAAAAGAAAAAAAAGAAAGAAAAAAAATTGGTGAAGAGGTTTCAATGTCATGCCAAAATGTTTAGAATATATCCTGAATGGAGCCACAGAAGATTTGTAAGTTGGGGCTGGTGTTAGCATGTTTTGATAATGTGATTTAGAAAAGTGATGCTAGTACTTAGCAGAGGTAACAGTCATTAGAGACTAGTCAGAGGGAATATTAGAATGTCCCGAGTGAGAGATGATGAAGACCTTAACCAAGGAGCTAGAAATGGAAACAGGGGAAGATTTGGAAAGACCATTCAGAAGTGGAATAGTCAGCTCTGGGTAAGGAGAGGTATACAATATCTAGTTATGTGGCAGGGTACTGGAGAAGGTATGAAAGAACCCAGAAAAAGAAGTGGAGAGGGAGAAGGTTCGAGAAGAAGTTGTGGAGTTTGGTTGGGGCTGGACATGCTCAATGTGAAGGGTTTACATACCTGCAAGTGAAGATCCTTAGTGGACAGACAGAAAGGATAGCCCAGGAAAATGGAGCGGGCTCACATATTAAGCCATGGGAGTGAATGAGACCACTCAGGAAAGCAGCATAGAGAGACAGAAGACGGTGAAGAACAAGGCCCGCCCTCAGGAATACTGACACGTAAGAGCCAGACCAGGAATAAAAAACTGGAAATGGAGAGCAGTCACAAGAGATAAAAGAACTAGGAGAGAGCCATCATCACTGGCCATCAGAGAAATGCAAATCAAAACCACAATGAGATACCATCTCACACCAGTTAGAATGGCAGTTATTAAAAAGTCAGGAAACAACAGGTGCTGGAGAGGATGTGGAGAAATAGGAACACTTTTACACTCTTGGTGGGATTGTAAACTAGTTCAACCATTGTGGAAGACAGTGTGGCGATTCTTCAAGGATGTAGAACTAGAAATACCATTTGACCCAGCCATCCCATTACTGGGTATATACCCAAAGGAATATAAATCATGCCTCTACAAAGACACATGCGCACATGTTTATTGTGGCACTGTTCACAATAGCAAAGACTTGGAACCAACCCAAATGTCCATCAATGACAGACTGGATTAAGAAAATGTGGCACATATACACCATGGAATACTATGCAGCCATAAAAAAGGATGAGTTCATGTCCTTTGTAGGGACACGGATGAAGCTGGAAACCATCATTCTCAGCAAACTATCTCAAGGACAAAAAAACACTGCATGTTCTCACTCATAGGTGGGAATTAAACAATGAGAACACTTGGACACAGGATGGGGAACACCACACACCAGGGCCTGTTGTGGGGTGGGGGGAGGGATAGCATTAGGAGATATACCTAATGTAAATGACGAGTTGATGGGTGCAGCACACCAACATGGCTCATGTATACATATGTAACAAACCTGCATATTGTGCACATGTACCCCAGAACAAAGTATAAATAATAATTAAAAAAAAAAAAAAAAAGAACTAGGAGACAGCAATGGCAGATTGGCAAGGGTGAGCAATAGTACCAAATGCTGCCAAGAGATTACAGAAGATTAGAACTACGATGGAATCTCTAGATTCCTCTGGAATTTGAAAGGTCATTAGATTTAGAGAGAAAAAAAAAACAGTAGGGGAATAAATCGAGTAAGACTGGCAAAATGTCCATCATTGTTGAAGCTGGATCATGGGTACACAGGTGTTTGTTCTAATGCTGGCTCTACGTGTGTAGAGGTTTGAAATTTTTTCCAACTAACAAGTTGAAATTCTAAAAACTAATACAAAAAAAATGATAAAATAAGATCTCGTGACCAGCTTCCAAGATAAGGGTTTCAGTTTAAATAGCAAATGGGATATAAATGGGGGCAGGGTCTCCATTTATAGGTCATCCAGGGGCAGCTGGTCTCAAGTATAATATTTTGAACTTTTGCTGGCAATGTGACATGGCAGTGGGGCTGGGCTGGGCCCGGCTGGGCCCAGTGCTTGTGTCAGTCATTCAGTGTCAGTACAGGAAACAGCTGACACTCAAATCAGGATGGTTTCCTGAGGGTTTAGTCAAGGGAGTATTTATGGAGTAGGAGCAGAGTGTAGAGAAAGCACAAGGAGTGCTGCAGGAATGCCTGTGCTGGTGGCAGTGGGATGGCACCAGCTTTCTCTCATGCTCTTGGTGGAATGCAGCCACGAGCGTGTATTTCTCGTGGGCATGCAGGTCGACTGACGGTCAGCTGGGGGCTCTGTTTCAAGCTGGTGTCACCTGGGTTTGGCTCCTTTTTGTGGATCAAGCTCTGGGCTACTCCACATGTGTTCATTCTGGGCCCCAGACCAAACAGGCAGCAGTTGCGCAGGGAAAGTTCTTCCCGTTAAGATGACAGGCATCACAACAAAACAAACCCCACGCAATGGCTTTCCTCTTACTGCTAAGGCTTTTCCTTAAGGCTTAGGCTTGAAACTGGCACAGATGGTTGGGTGTCCCACATCTCATGGCCCCAAAGCTAGTCAAAGAGCCAAGCCTCAAAACAAGGAGCAATATATCCCTCCTTTTTTGGGGGGAGTAACTACCAAGTCACATTCAGGCAAAGAGCATGGAAACCAGGAGGGGCGAAGAATTAAGGCCAATAATTCATCTGCAGCACACTCAGAAAGCAAGGGAGGCAAGCCCATAATAGAATCCAGAAAGTCATGAGAAGACCCCTTGAGAGAAGGCCTGACCTTCCATCTGAAAGAATGTGAAGAAATCTCACAGAGAGGATGCTAGGGGAATACGTGTCCTGACTCCCTCAGGTCTTCTCTCGGGCTGCTCACTCCCTGAACCCAGCCAGAAGCCAAAAAGCAAAGAAGCCTTTGATCCTTAAAGGTCAGGCTCCCGGGACAGGTAGCTGTAGGGCCAAAAAGAGGATACAGGCCCACACACACAGTTCATAGTAAGCAGATGAGCTGGGACATGAATTCTGGCAGTTTGCTCAGAATCCACGCTCTTGATGAGTATAATGCAACATCCTCCTTTCTAATCCCTGCCTGGGGGTCCCGTTTCAATTTTTTTTTCTTTTTTTCCCCCTTTGAGACACAGTCTTACTCTGTTGCCCAGGCTGGGGCTCAATCTTAGCTCACGGCAACCTCCACCTCCCAGGTTCAAGCAATTCTCATGCCTCAGCCTCCTGAATAGCTGGGACTACAGGCAAGCGCCACCACACCTGGCTAATTTTTATATTTTTAATAGAGGCGGGGTTTTGCCATGTTTTGGCCAGACTGGTCTCGAACTCCTGGCCTGAAGTGATCCGCCTGCCTTGGCCTCCCAAAGTGCTAGGATTACAGGCATGAGCCACTGCACCTGGCCCCACTTCAATTTTTTGTGGCCTAATAAAGCAGGTGAGCCCTGATTTTAGGCTCTGAATACACAAAACTTAGAATTTAATTTCAAGGGCTCATTCTCTTCACCCCATAGAAAATATTCTTTGCTTATAAAAGAACTTACTGCTACTAGAGCAGGACCAAGTGAAGGTGGTGTACAGGCTAAAAAGAGAGAGTCAGTGTGTGAACAGAACCCTCATCTCCCTCCAGGTCCAGCCCAGGAAAATGGGGAACCTGTGGGCTCAGAAGTTGCGGATGATCCTATAGGTGGCCTGGACCGCTACCTGGGTTTCTGATCGAGGGACAGGCAGTGCACCAAGAGAGAGGCTTTTCCTCCCACAAGGAAGAGACACAGCTGGAGGTGGAAACAGGCAATTAAGACTGATTGTCTGACTCAGCAATCAAATTAGGCTGTGACAGCTATTGATAGTTAAGAGGAGGCAGGTTGCTGGTGGGAGTTGAGAACAGGCAATCAGTGCAGATTGACGTTTGAGAGGATCTGGGAGCAGATTCTGTGTCCAAGGGCTCTGGGGAGCCACCTCCCAAAAGGGAACACTTTGCTGAGATCCACCAACACTCTCCTGGTAGGCTGGAAGGAAGCTCTCAACGTTTGTGCTGATTGTGTTTCTTGGAGACAAATTAATGGCAAATGAAGCCAAAGTAATAATAATTGGCAGCATTTTTTTTTTAAGCAGTAAGTTGTTCTAAGCAAAGAATCCTTTCTTTGCTTATAAGGGTGGAGAGGATGCGCCCCTCAAACTAAATTCTAAGTTATGTCCAGAACCTAAAATCAGGACTTGCTTTATTAGGCCACAAAAAATTGAAGTAGGACCCCAAGCAGGCAATAGAAAGGAGGATGTTACATTATACTCATCGAGAGCGTGGATTCTGAGCAAACGGCCAGAATTCACATCCCAGCTCAGCTGCTTGCTGTGAACTGTGTGCGTGAGCTCAGGCAAGCTACATGCCTCTGTGTCCTTAGTTTCTCCAAAAAATGGAAGCAATACTCATACAGCCTAGAGCTGTGGATTTAATGAGTTAATAGATGTGAGCACTTAGTAGTGTTGCACACATAATGATATTTGAAGGCTAGTTCTTATTATTATTGGCCCCAGTAAGCAGACTCAGGGACAATCCGCTGCCCCACATTCAGGCAGCATCCTTACCTTCTACCACTGCACCCTGTGTCACAGTTGGGAGCCTGGGAAGACAGCGGTCCAGCCCTCTACCTGAGCCTAACTTTCAACTTGATCTTACCCCAGCACTGAATACAACCGAGACAGGATTGCTCTCATCACCTAAGGCTAGAATCCGGGGGAAATTTCCTTTCTCAGTGAGTGCCCTGACCATTCCATCCACCATTGACTCAAGTTGATGAGAACAATTAAAAGAAGAGGTGCTAGCTGCAGAAAGAAATCAGTATTTTAATGAAAGGCAAAACAATCTAGTAGAAAAACCAGTCCAAACAAAAAGAAGGAATGACAAAGTCAGCTTAGCTTCTTACCATGGTGCTTCAGGAGTTAGAGTCCCCCATCTCCCTGAAGTTTCTGTCCCTGTGTTTACACAGGGTGGGGTCTCTCTCCTTCACTTTTTGTTATTGTTGTTGCTGTTTTGAGCAGAGTCTCACTCTGTCGTCGAGGCTGGAGTGCAGTGGCGCGATCTCAGCTCACTACAACCTCCACCTCCCAGGTTCAAATGATTCTCCTGCCTCAGCCTCCTGAGTAGCTAGAATTCCAGGCCTACAGCACCACACCTGGCTAATTTTTATACTTTTAGTAGAGACGGGGTTTCATCACGTTGGCCAGATTGGTCTCCAATTCCTGACCTCAAGTGATCCACCCACCTTGGCCTCCCAAAGTACTGGGATTACAGGTGTGAGCCACCGTGCCTGGCCTCTTCCTTCACTTCTTTTCTCGCCCTCTACCTCTCACTTCTTTCTTTCTCCTCCTTCACTTTCCCTCTATCCTTTCTCCCTCAGCTTCCCCTCTCTCTTTTTAAAACCTGCTTTATGAGAGTTTTTACATGTGTTTTGCCCTTGGTTATCTGTGGATCCATAGCTCTCAGTACAAATACAAGATTTTTTTTTTGCCTTTCAGTTAGGACAGCTGGGATCTGTTTTACTAGCTCCATCACTAATCCCCTGAATAATGGTCAGCAATAACAGCAAACACATGTTACAGTTAACGTACATCACTGTGACCAGGTGCGGTGGCTCACGCCTGTAGTCTCAGTGGGTGGATCACCTGAGGTCAGAAGTTTGAGACCAGCCTGGCCAACATGGCAAAACCCCGTCTCTGCTAAAAATACAAAAATTAGCTGAGTGTAGTGGCACACACCTGTAATCCCAGCTACTCAGGAAGCTGAGGCAGGAGATTCACTTGAACCTGGGAGGCCGAGATTGTGCCATTGCACTCCAGCCTGGGCAACAGAGCAAGACTCTGTCTAAAAAAAAAAAAAGTACATCATTGCATCACTCACCCTTCTAAGTTCTTTATGTGTAATAATAACTCCGTTGTCAGGACATCCCACAAGGGGGTCTTTTATTATCATTATCATCACCTATAGTAAACTAGATTACTATTCACCCAATACTTTGGGTTCCCTTCTTCAGAATTCTTGCTGGTAGGAGGTTTAAACCATCCCCACCCTGTCAAACAGAGGAGTGACCCCATGACTTTCTTTGGCCAATAAAGGCCATAAAGGGTCATGTGACACTTCCAAACAAGAACTAAAAATCAGTGAATGCTTGGCCGTGTTCTCCTTTCCTGTGCCATGATGACTGGCAGTGTCCCAGCTAGTGGCTGCTCTGTCTGAGGATGAAGAATGCTTGGAATGGGCTGGATGCAGTGGCTCACACCTGTAATCTCAGCACTTTGGGAGGCTGAGGCAGGCAGATCACGTGAGGTCAGGAGTTCAAGACCAGCCTGGTCAACATGGTGAAACCCCATCTCTACTAAAAATACAAAACATTAGCCAGGCATGGTGGCAGTTGCCTGTAATCCCAGCTACTTGAGAGGCTGAGGCAGGAGAATCGCTTTAACTGGGGAGGCGGAGGTTGCAGTGAGCCGAGACCATGCCACTGCACTCCAGCCTGGGCAACAAGAGCGAAACTCCATTTCAAAAAAAAAAAAAAAAGAAAGCTTGGTATGGAGCCATGACCAACTCATGAAGGACAGAAAGTATGAACAAGAGATAAATGTTTGTTGTTTTCTGTCTTTGAGATTTCTGGAATTGTCTGTTACCACAGCATAACCTAGCCTATCCTGACTGATAAATTCTCATTTTCAGGTAAGGAAAGTGAAACACATTTAGAGCATGTCTTGCAATCTGGTTCCAAAGTCTGAGCTCCTAAATACTACTCTATTTTACTTCTATGAGCCTCAATTTCTGGTTTATGAAGCGAGGTGATCTGTACCCTAGTTGAGAGTGACAAATGCTGTTTCTTTCAGTCTTGTCTATTTGATTCTCACTCATTCGATTTCCTGCTTTCTTTTCAGCTTTAAACGTTGCCGGCATGTTTCTTTTACCACTAATGGCTGTAAAGGGAACTAGATGGGAACATCTGTTTAGGACCAGAGATTCCTACTACCGTTGTTTCCAGCTCAGGACACCCTGAGGAAAGAATTCCTCAACCTCCACTTCTCCCCGCCAGGTCTCCTAACTTTGGTATTCTTGGAAGGATGATAAGAATTGCTTTCGTTTGTTAAGTAGCTGCTATGCCTCAACACCTATACAAACATTATTTCTAATTCTTAAAGCCACACTATAAAGTACGTATTATTCCCGTTTTTTTTTTTTTTTTTTTTTTGATGAGGAAACTGAGGCCCAATAACACTAAATAACATGTCTAAGGGCCGGGCGTGGTGGCTCATGCCTGTAATCCCAGCACTTTGGGAGGCCAAGGCGGGCGGATCGCCTGAGGTCAGAAGTTCCACACCAGCCTGACTGATGTGGTGAAACCCTGTCTCTACCAAAAATACAAAAATTAGCCAGGTGGTTATGGGTGCCGGTAATCCCAGCTACTTGGGAGGCTGAGGCAAGAGAATCGCTTGAACCCAAGAGGCGGAGGTTGCAGTGAGCTGAGATCATGCCATTTCACTCCAGCCTGGGCCACAAGAGCAAAACTCTGTCTCAAAAATAAAAAATAAATAAATAATAAAATAACATATCTAAGGTCATACACTTAGCACATTTAGACTCCTGGTTCCCTTTCAGAGCCACCTGACATGTAAGTTCTTTCCACCAGGCTGCTTGTTGTAGAAACCATCACTCCAGCTGATCTTCTGGTGCATTCCCTTTTGTTATTTGTGACCTCAGAGGTATCTGAGTCTTTCAGTATATTCTATGCTAAATAATATTTAAAATGCCCCAGGGGACACAAAGAAGAGGCGTCTGAAGAAGGAAGCAGAGGGACGGTTAGCTGAATCTAGGCAAATTCCTAAGAAAGTCTTAATGTAACAACAACAACAAAAACAGAGGCTTGCGCACTTGCGAAATAAAGTGAAATAGACTAAGCAGTTTGAGGTAGGTATTTAAATGAGGCCGAGCACAGTGCTGAGGAGTCTGAATCGAAGTTTTCTGAGCTCTCAACCAGACATTAATGAAGCAAACCTCTAAGGGACACATCCCAATTAGACCTATTTTTCCAGATGATCAGACTAGGACCCCAAAGTCCGATTCCTGTCCCTGGTACTCATCTTGGAACAAAATCATCCCTGTTGAGAAGCTATGCACCAAATACTACTTGTGCAAATAACTGCCTGATTTTTTACAACAGGCCTGTGTCTTAGGACTTCTTGGCTGCCACTGTAGGATAATGAGCTCATTGATCATTGCTGTGTTTCAATAAATATTTTTTTCCTGATAATGAGCCAATTTATAATCTAAAGCCAGACATTGTCAGGCCTGGAATCTTTTATAAAAAAATGTATCATCATAATTGTTGTTATTTGGTATTGCCATCTGGGTCTCATTTCACAAAATAAAAGGCTTTCTTGTGCTTCTGGAAGCCACTTTTTCCGGAATAGTGTGTCCTCAAGACACCCCCTCACAGCATGGCCTTACGAATAGCGAGTTGTTCATGCAAACTCCTCCAAACACTTTCTCCTTCGTGATCCCATTTTTAACAAAACCCCCAAATGATAATACCCCCTTATTCAGGCAGCTGCCATTTATAGAGTGCCTACAATATGCCGGGCCTAATGCCAGATGCTGTGGAGAATGCAAAGCTGTACAAGACACAGCCTGGCCCTCAACACTCAGTCTGAAAGGCATTAAACAAAAATTCGTACAATTGCGCCACGTTAAAATTTGGAAGCCATGTTAGGATATTTTGCTTTCTTGAAAGAAATCAAAGTTCTACCACTCCGTCAAGGCTCATTTTACCCCACCATCAAGGAACAGGATGTTGAGAGAAATCAATCAAATTTAGTATTTCTTGGCCATGGCTCAAGCCTGTAATCTCAGCACCTTGGGAGGCCGAGGCGGGTGGATTACCTGAGGTCAGAATTTCGAGGCCAACCTGACCAACATGGTGAAACCCCACCTCTACTAAAAATACAAAAAAATTAGCCAGGTATGGTGGCAGGCACCTGTAATCCCAGCTACTTGGGAGGCTGAAGCAGGAGAATTGCTTGAACTCAGGAGGCAGAGGTTGCAGTGAGCCACGATTGCACCACTGTACCCCAGCCTGGGCGACAGAACGAGACACCATCTCAATCAATCAATCAATTGATCAGATTTAGTACTTCTTGGACCACTCTGCCAGGATGTGGTACTTTGGGTGTGAGGGAAAAAAAGAAGCTAAAGTTCTATGGCCCTCTGAAAGCTCTCTTCGGCCCCTCTCAGATACCTCTTTTGCTGTTACCTCCTCACAGTCTTCTCTTTTTTCCTAGACTAGGAAGAAAGCATGGAGCTACCTCCCCCCTGGGAACGACCTTCTGTTTCCTTGAGTGGAAACAAAGTGAAGCCTAGGGGGAGGCCACCAGGTCGACATAGGCTGGCAAAATACTCTCTTGCAATTTCATAGCAGGTGACACTGGGGTATGAGATGGTAAGAAAAATACCCAAAACATTAGTTCAGGAGAGTACAACCTGTCCTTTATTTTTTTATTTATTTAGAGACAGGGTCTCCCTCTGTCATTCAGGCTGAAGTGAGGAGGTGAGATCATAACTCATTGAATCTTTGTCCTCCTGGGCTCAAGTGATCCTCCCACCTCAATCTTCCAAAGTCCTGGGATTACAGACATAAACCACCACACCAGGCCTCTTTTTTATTCATTTTTAAAGACAGGACCTCGTTCTGTCACCCAGGCTAGTGTACAGCAGCACAGTCAGCCCACTGCAGCCTCAAACTCCAGAGTAGCTGGGATTAAAGACTCAAGCCACAGCACCTCGCCCTCAAGCTGTCCTTTCATGACCTACGGAACCATTCATTGTTTAAAAGGCTCATCCAAGAATTATGTAACATGCAATGAGACGGTATCATCTATGACTTTGCTACTATTAATTAAGGTTGAGAATCATCAGTGACGTTGCATGTTAATTTGTGGATTTTTGACTAGCAGAGAAGCACATGATTTCTGAAAGTAGAAAATCCCAAAGGTTGTAGTGTATTGCCCCGTAGGATATGAACGATGTATCTAGCCCAGTGACCTTACTCTGATGTTCCTTTTTAAAACTGCCTTCAAATAGCCCATTCCTCAAATACGTCTGTCAACTTGCTGGGCCATGATGTCCAACTATTTGGGCAAGTATTATTCTGGATGTTTCCATGAAGGTGTTCTTAGATGAGATGAACATTTAAATCGGTGAACTTTGAGCAAAGCAGATTACTCTCCATAATGTGGGTGGGTCTCATCCAGTCAGTTGAAGGTCTGAATCAAACAAAAGACTGACTTCTCCCGAGCAAGAGGGTATTCTGTCAGTAGATGGTCTTCAGACTTAACCTGCAACGTTGGCTCTTCCCTGGGTCTCCAGCCTGGCAACTTATCCTGCAGATTTTGGACTTGCCAACCTCCATAATTGCATGGACCAATTTCTTAAAATAAATCTCTCTCTCTCTTTCTCTATTTACATCCTAGTGGTTCTGTCTGTCTAGAAAATCCTGACTAGTACACTATCTTACTGGTTCCTTCACTAATTAATGAGTTAAATAACATCTTTAATACATGTTTATTCTGTAGTTTTATACAAGTCATATTTTTATTTCATTTTTGAAATTTATAATTTAACAGAGGGTAGAGGCTGATCCAGTGATAACAGAGGATTCCTTTGCCCAGGTCTTGTCCTCTGACAGTTATCTTCCCTGGGAATCTCAAGGAGGGGAGGCTGAGGCACAAAAGGATGCTGGTGCATGCAATCTTAGATCTTAGCCAAATACCACCTCCTGTCATCTCACTGAGAGAACAAGTCACATATTGTAAGAAGCAGAAATTTGAAATAAAATTATACACAACAAAATAAATAAATTAGTATTGGGCTATCATCCAAAATACAGAATCAATATCCATGCATTAGGCTGGGAGTGGTGGATCACGCCTGTAATCCCAGCACTTTGGGACACCGAGATGGGCGGATCACCTGAGGTCAGCAGTTGGAGACCAGCCTGACCACATGGTGAAACCCTGTCTCTACAAAAATACAAAACTTAGCCAGGCATGGTGGCGCATGCCTGTGATCCCAGCTACTTGGGAGGCTGAGGCAGGAGAATGACCTGAACTTGGGAAGTGGATGTTGCAGTGAGCCAAGATCGCACCACTGCACTCCAGCTTGGGCAACAGAGTGAGACTCTGTATCAATAAATACATAAACAAATATCCATATGTTCATACTGATAGAAATAAATGATTGAAAAATAAATGGGAGAAGGTTCAAATCTATGCAGAAGTCCCAATAATTTATGTAGATACTCCACCCTTAAGGAAGTGGAGCATAACTCCCGACTCTTTTTTTTTTTTTTTT